>NC_136695.1:23670550-24111873 GCF_947650265.1 Symphodus melops
GTTTCACCAACCTGTTCTAGTCTTTTGACAAAACCAACTAAGTCAACCTCAACCTGATGCAGAACAGAGGAAGTGCAATAGCAGTATTGTATGATCCCAAGGCTCTATCAATGTTGTTTGTTGTTTACAGAATCATAACACCAGCTCATCTGTTTCTGTTTCAAAGTTGGAGTTCTTGTCTGTGCCTACTTACTGTATTCTTTCCATATAAAAGACACAAGTTAAAATAAAAACAAACTTCAGAGTCTGTTGTGTTTTTTTGTTTTTTTTACAAACTCCTGGTTAAGTGTTTGAAAGGTCCGGGACCTCAAGGTCTGCACATCTGCAGTGCTTCTGTGTTTATGGCACCAACAGCTCACATGAATCACAGCACAGGACAAACAAACAAAACACCCACATACCATATATCAATATCCAAAGTGCAATCAAAGGGCATTGGGTGAGTGAAGCTTGTAAGCCATAATACATGATGCGAGGGACCGCTCAGCAATGAAACATGCTAAAAGTTGTAATACGGGATAGAAAAGAATAAACATTCAGATTAACTTGTGAAATGTATTTAAAAGCGTGATAAATATGTCATTAATATGATATGAAAGGTTAAAAGAGTGGGCTAATAGTAAATAAAGAAATAGATCAGCCATTCCTATAGTTGATAGATGTGGACACAAAGCTTGACAGGACTGTCTTTGTCCTCACGTTGAGAGATCTGTATTTGTGACCTGAGGGGAGAAGGTTGTAAAGATTGTATTGTGTGTGTGTGAGTGTGTGTGTGTGTGTGTGTGTGTGTGTGTGTGTGTTCTGTCTGAGGCTATGTACTGTCCCTTTAGTTTTGTCCTTCTGCTTTAAATACGATCAAATGGTTCACCCTGTTTAACGGGTTATGATGAGTGTTAGAAGGAGAACCAAACCAGGTTGTGATATCAAGAGTAAAAACTGATTCAATAACACATTTGCAGAATGCGATCAAGACTGTTTGACATTTGTGGAGTTTTCAAGAGACAAAGCGATGCTGCTGTCACTTAGAGACAATGGATACACTTCTAGTCAGAAGTTTTATCAATGAACAGCTTTTAATTTTTGGCCAATTTGTGCGTTCTGAAATATCACACCTGATGATAAATGCACAGTATTAGAATGTATTGATAAAAAACACTGGGGCCATGGTTTTTGTGTTAGTCTACTTTTGATCTCTATATCAGTGAATCATTTGTTGTGAACATGTATATTCAATTCATAAACTTCACCAGTGAGGTCTTTAAACTTCTCCTGACTAGTGGCCTATGATGGCCACACGTGGGGCTCGACTGGGCTCAGCCTGAACGGACGACACGGGCCCCTCCTCCTGTGGACCCACCACCCACAGAGGATACCGTAGGGATCGGGTGCAATGTGGATCGGGCGGCAGTCAACCGCGACAACCTCAGCGACCCGATCGCCGGACACAGCTTCTGGCTGTTGGGACATGGAACGTTATCAATAAGTGCCTTACAGAATCCTTTACAATGATATATTATTACAAAGCTGGAGATTCAGTATGAATGTGTAATATGTAGAGTGTGGGCCTGAGTGAGTGCTGCGTGGCACAAGATGGCAGTGAGGAGAGCAGAGGCCAAGTGACAGTGAGAGTCCTGCACCTGGACTTTGGGATGTTGACTGACTGGCAGACTATAAAAGCCAAATAATCTCTTCATTGAAGCACAAGTGCTGCTAAGTGGACCTGCACAGGTATACTCACTGAAGAGCCATGAAGGTCCTAGTGGTGCTCCTCCTTGTTGTTTTCACCGGTGAGTATGACAGGAAAACATCATTTTCCTTTTTCTAAACAGGAGTAAATGCGTACTTGCATGATTAGTGTAATATTTCCACTGTTCTTATCTTCACACAAAAGGCTGTAATGCCAACTTCTTGCATGCTGATGAACCCAAGTCGAAGCTGGATGAGTGGACTGATGCTTTCTCAGACTATGCTTACAAAGCCAGGCAGACCGCTGAGGGCGCCTTCAACAAGATCATGCAGACAGAGATTGGACAGAATGTGGAGTAAGTCAAACACAACCTTTGGTGATATATTCATGGCATAGTATGTAAGGAAGTTTCTGACATGTTATTATCTGAACAAGAACTTGAATTAAGAAGTAATCTTTATTTCTTTGTTCATTTTTGTGTTTAGGGCAAGAATAAGAGATGCTGCTGGTCCAGCCCGTATTTATGCTGAAACAGCATGGGAGCAGGTTCCCCCTCCAACCAGGGACGCAATGCAAGGATTCGCTATGGTAGTCTATGGCATGCACGCAGAAGCAAATCAGAGGATTTCAGATATAAAGAAAAGCATTGAGCCTTTTGCTGAGTGGCTGATCCCTGTGATAGAGAACGTCCAAAGTGTCCTGACTCAGGGAGCCAAGTAGGCGATCGAAATGGCCTCTCCCTATGTCGAAAAGATGAAGGACAAGCTAGACCCCATGGCTCAGTATGTCCACACTTGTTTCACCAACCTGTTCTAGTCTTTTGACAAAACCAACTAAGTCAACCTCAACCTGATGCAGAACAGAGGAAGTGCAATAGCAGTATTGTATGATCCCAAGGCTCTATCAATGTTGTTTGTTGTTTACAGAATCATAACACCAGCTCATCTGTTTCTGTTTCAAAGTTGGAGTTCTTGTCTGTGCCTACTTACTGTATTCTTTCCATATAAAAGACACAAGTTAAAATAAAAACAAACTTCAGAGTCTGTTGTGTTTTTTTTTTTTTTTTTTTTACAAACTCCTGGTTAAGTGTTTGAAAGGTCCGGGACCTCAAGGTCTGCACATCTGCAGTGCTCCTGTGTTGATGGCACCAACAGCTCACATGAATCACAGCACAGGACAAACAAACAAAACACCCACATACCATATATCAATATCCAAAGTGCAATCAAAGGGCATTGGGTGAGTGAAGCTTGTAAGCCATAATACATGATGCGAGGGACCGCTCAGCAATGAAACATGCTAAAAGTTGTAATACAGGATAGAAAAGAATAAACATTCAGATTAACTTGTGAAATGTATTGAAAAGCGTGATAAATATGTCATTAATATGATATGAAAGGTTAAAAGAGTGGGCTAATAGTAAATAAAGAAATAGATCAGCCATTCCTATGGTTGATAGATGTGGACACAAAGCTTGACAGGACTCTCTTTGTCCTCACGTTGAGAGATCTGTATTTGTGACCTGAGGGGAGAAGGTTGTAAAGATTGTAAAGTGTGTGTATGTGTGTTCTGTCTGAGGCTATGTACTGTCCCTTTAGTTCTGTCCTTCTGCTTTAAATACTATCAAGTGGTTCACCCTGTTTAACGGGTTATGATGAGTGTTAGAAGGAGAACCAAACCAGGTTGTGATATCAAGAGTAAAAACTGATTCAATAAAACATTTGCAGAATGCGATCAAGACTGTTTGACATTTGTGGAGTTTTCAAGAGACAAAGCGATGCTGCTGTCACTTAGAGACAATGGATTCATTCTAGTCAGAAGTTTTATCAATGAACAGCTTTTAATTTTTGGCCAATTTGTGCGTTCTGAAATATCACACCTGATGATAAATGCACAGTATTGGAATGTATTGATAAAAAACACTGGGGCCATGGTTTTTGTGTTAGTCTACTTTTGATCTCTATATCAGTGAATCATTTGTTGTGAACATGTATATTCAATTTATAAACTTCACCAGTGAGGGGAGCAGAGGCCAAGTGACAGTGAGACTCCTGCACCTGGACTTTGGGATGTTGACTGACTGGCAGATTATAAAAGCCAAATAATCTCTTCATTGAAGCACAAGTGCTGCCAAGTGGACCTGCAGAGGTATACCCACTGAAAAGTCATGAAGATTCTTGTTGTGCTCGCCCTTGCTGTTTTCACCAGTGCGTATGACAGGAAAACATCATTTTCCTTTTTCTGAACAGGAGTTAGTGTGCACTTATATGCATCATATTTTAATTGCTCTTATCTTCACACAAAAGGATGTGATGCCAACCTCTTCCATGCTGACGAACCCAAATCTAAGCTAGATGAGTTGACTGATGCATTCTGGGGCTATGTTGACAACGCCTGGGATTCAGAGTTTGGACGGAATGTATAGTAAGTCAAACACAACCTTTGGTGATACATTCATGGCATAGTGTGTATGGAAGTGACTGACATTAATTATCCTAACAAGAACTGGAATTAAGGACTAACCTTTATTTCCCTGTTTTCTCTCACGTTTAGTTTTCCAATTCAAAAGGCAGTCCAAGAAATGTATGCCTTGATTCCTGAAGATAAAATCATGCTGGTGTACGGTATAGAAATTACATTTATAGAAGGGATCAACAAGATCAAGAAAAACATTGTGTCGCCTGTCACAGAGAAGGTCCACAGCATGCTGACTCCGACGGTCGAGCAGGTGATAGAAATGGCCTCTCCCTACGTTGATAAGCTGAAAGAAAAGCTAGACCCCCTGGCTCAGGAGGTCCAGGCTCTTATCAACTCCCTGTACCATCCTCCTTCCAAAGCCAAATGATTCCATTCCACCTCATACTGAACTGAAATAAACTGCTGAACAAGACATTATACTTTCAAGATCTTTTTTTCACAATGTTTGTATGATGGCACAAGATAACCTTTTTTAAAGTTGCAGATGTCTCTAGATACATTTAAAGTTTGAATGAATGAATAGGGTGGCCACCTGTTCAGAGACTAAATATTTAGTTTGGAGCTCAGTGCCACAATGATGTATGACTTGTGAATATGGAGTTTATGCATTTGATCTGTCGTTTTACTAAAACTGTATTATTATGTTGGTTTATTTAAATAAATCCCTTGTTTGAAAAAAAAAAGGTTTTTTGGCCAATTTGTGCGTTCTGAAATATCACACCTGATGATAAATGCAGTATTGGAATGTATTGATAAAAAACACTGGGGCCATGGTTTTTGTGTTAGTCTACTTTTGATCTCTATATCAGTGAATCATTTGTTGTGAACATGTATATTCAATTTATAAACTTCACCAGTGAGGGGAGCAGAGGCCAAGTGACAGTTAGACTCCTGCACCTGGACTTTGGGATGTTGACTGACTGGCAGACTATAAAAGCCAAATAATCTCTTCATTGAAGCACAAGTGCTGCAAAGTGGACCTGCAGAGGCATACTCACTGAAAAGTCATGAAGGTCCTAGTTGTGCTCGCCCTTGCTGTTTTCACCGGTGAGTATGACGGGAAAATTCCAGTGTTTTTTAGGAATCATGAAACGTTTACACTGGTATGCTCATGAAAATGGAGTGCAATCTGTTGAGTGGTAAAAAAGTCATATATTTCAAATGTTAATCTTTTTGTTCGACAGGCTGTAATGCCAACCTCTTGTATGCTGATAAACGTAGCTCAAAGCTGGATGGGCTGAATGATGCATTCTGGGGATATGTTGAAAGCACTGGCCGTGCTTCAGACAAAATCCTCACTGTGATCGGGGAGACTGAGTTTGGAAAAGATTTGAGGTAGGCCTTAAAGGACTATGGATGACATCCTTATGATGTAGTATTGGTGGAAATATCTGACATGCAAACTCCTATGAAGAACTTGTACAGTTTAAGAACTTGACTTGATCTTTCTGTTCACTCTCATGTTTAGTGCCCGTCTAGAAGAGGGTGCCAAATGGGCTGAGTCTTATATGGACTTAGCCTGGGACCAGCTTCCCCAAGAAACAAAAGATATGTTCAGAAGACTCTTCATGGTTTCTATAGACATTGGCATGTTTGTTGACAATGGCCTGAGAACTATGAAGAGACAACTTGAGCCCACAGTTGAGAGGTTGGCTCCCATAGGAGAGCAGGTTGCCATCACACTGATTGTGAGAGCTGAGCAGCTGACAGATATGGCCTCCCCCTACGCTGAAAGGCTGAGAGAAAAGCTGGAACCTCATCTCAATGCCCTATACCAGTCTACTGTCAAAACCAACTAGGTCAACCTCCACCTGAGGCAGGATTTTGCATTAAACGATGTTCAATTATACATTAAACGGTTGATCAATTCTCTGATCCCAAGATGTATCCTTGCTGGTTATATGAAAGTCCAGCTAATCTGTTTTAAAAGCTGCAAATGTCTTTGGATTTATTTGAGGTAATAAAAGTTGATAAATAATGCATATTGACAATGTGATCTCTTTCTATATATACACTCATGCACAAACAGTGGTTTTTGGTTTTCTTTTTGTAAAGTAAGGAAAACAACAACAGGATGTATTTGAAATTCCTCCTTTAACCACTTCAAAATAGCATTTTAAACATATTAAGTCAGGATTTAACAGGAATCCGTCACATTGTTCACACCTACAATGGCTCTCTCGTTGTTATTAAGGACCCTTAAACATATATTTAAAATGACGAACTTGGCATGTATACTATGTATACTTACATTGCTCAAGCTGAGCTTTGCAGCTGAGGACTCTGCTCATCTTGTGTTATTGGGTGCAGTATGACTTAGAAGTGTATGTCTCGAGAGCTACCTTCTCATATGCACCTCACAGCTGGAGAGTGTCCCTGTCAGAGGCGGAGGGGGGGGGATCTCCTGGGATAATATGTGACATGAAAAAAAAGGCATGGAAGTAGCAGATGAAGCAACAGTCTGCTATACAACACTACAATGACGTCATCTGCCTCTATATCAATGCAACATGTAGTTCGGCAGAATCACAAAGTCAACAAAAGAGCAGAGAGTGACATAGTGGTGAACAGAAAGCATTATGCAGCAGTGTAATTACAAGCAGGGAGATCGTAGCGGTCACATGCATGCACTCTATGCACGGTGCAGCAGTCACAGAATACAAACATCACGACCCCCTCCCATTGGCTCGAGGTCAATTCTCTGGAGAATATCGTATTGTATTTTCACAGCAGCTCACTCTGACTTGCTGCGGAAAAAATGCTAGTGATCTAGCAGAAGAAATTTTGAGTGATGTCAGAGCAAAAAATGCGGCTGTTTACATACAGCTGTTACACATACAGCTACTCCAGCAAATATCAGGAATTTTTCAGGACTTTTCTGCCATACAACAGAGATTTTTCTTTCTGCCTTTTCTAATCAGCATCCCATTTAGACAACTTACAAAACCACTTTGGAAACAGATGGGCCCAAGTGCAGAAACACATTAAATTAAACAAGAGGGCAAACAAAAACTTACTTAAAGGGATACTTCACCCATTAAAACATGAATCTCTATTGACATTGGATCATATATGTTGTAGAAATGTGAAATGAATTTTGAAGTTGGTGCCTTCTTGACTGAAAAAAAGGCAGAAAGTGTGTTTTTGGCTCATGTGCATAAAAGACAACAACTCCCAGAATGCATAGCACCACAGGCCACTCCCGCTGTAATAGAGGATTGTGTGGTGCATTTACATGGTGTCGGACACATCAGAAATACGAGTTTCTGAATTGTAAAATGCACATGGAACACCTGCTCAAGTCCAAACAACAACTTAAAAAACGTGTAAAAGAAATACTCTAGTTGCCCGACTTACTGACTTGACGTCAGAATCATCATCAAATGGGGGACAAAATATGTTTTGTTAATGTTGAAATACTTTTTATTTATGCACTTATTGCACATCAACTTTATGCTCAAATATAACTTTTGACAATAATATTTAACTGATCTTCGTCATAGCGTAATTCAAGGGCACACAGAGCAGCAAATGAACCACAGTGCAACTGTCCTAAAACGTTCAACTAAGATAAGAGTCAGTGTGGATCTGAGTGAGTGCTGCATGGCACAAGATGCCAGTGAGGGGAGCAGAGGCCAAGTGACAGTGAGACTCCTGCACCTGGACTTTGGGATGTTGACTGACTGGCAGACTAAAGCACAAGCGCTGCGAAGTGGGCCTGCACAGGTTTACTCACAGAAGAGTCATGAAGGTCCTAGTTGTGCTCGTCCTTGCTGTTTTCACTGGTGAGTATAAAGGGAAAATTCCAGTGTTTTTTAGGAATCATGAAATGTATATACTGGTATGCTCATGAAAATGGACTGCAATCTGTTGGGTGGTAAAAAAAAAAAATGTCTTTGTGCAAATCTTTTTGTTCGACAGGCTGTAATGCCAACCTCTTGTATGCTGATAAACCTAGCTCAAAGCTGGATGGGCTGAATGATGCATTCTGGGGATATGTTGAAAGCACTGGCCGTGCTGCAGACAAAGTCCTCACTGTGATTGGGGAGACTGAGTTTGGAAAAGCTTTGAGGTAGGCCTTAAAGGACTATGGATGACATCCTTATGATGTAGTATTGGTGGAAATACCTGACATGCAAACTCCTATGAAGAACTGGTACAGTTTAAGAACTTGACTTGATCTTTCTGTTCACTCTCATGTTTAGTGCCCGTCTAGAAGAGGGTGCCAAATGGGCTGAGTCTTATATGGACTTTGCCTGGGACCAGCTTCCCGATGAAACTGCGGAAAACATCAACAAACTCTCATTGATGTTTGGTCTATACAGTGGCACGCTTGTTGACCATGGGATGACAATTTTTAAGAAATAATTTGTGCCCTTAGTTGAGAGGTTGGCTCCCATAGGAGAGCAGGTTGCCATCACACTGATTGTGAGAGCTGAGCAGCTGAGAGATTTGGCCTCCCCCTACGCTGAAAGGCTGAGAGAAAAGCTGGAACCTCATCTCAATGCCCTATACCAGTCTACTGTCAAAACCAACTAGGTCAAGCTCCACCTGAGGCCGGACAGAAAGACAGGGCATCAAATAGTATTCTCTGCAAATGTCTTTAGATTTATTTGAAGTAATAAAAGCTGATAAATTATAAATTGACAATGTGATCTATTTCTATCTTGTGAATAAAATCAAAGTAAAACAAACTTCTAGTTCGACTTGGAAATGTGTTCTTAAAGTGTACGGACACCCATTTGGGTTTCTTTGTGTAAAGTAAGGAAAACAACAACAACAGGATGTATTTGTAATTCCTCTTTTAACACCTTCAAAACAGCATTTCAAATAGTTTATAAGTCAGAAGTGAGTGCCATCTGATGAACACATACAGTAAGTCACTTCTTTGTATAAATTCATGCACAAATGTTGGCTCCATAGCGGCCGGCTATTTTCCAAAACATGGTTTTAAATGTTTCTAGTTATGAGAAAGCAACACACATTCTGTCTTGATTACATTCAAAAGTAAAAGGGAAATTCTCTTGTTTGTTCACTGTCTAGCTGCAAATCATGCCCCCCCTGCCACGCCCCTGCAGGATCCAATTGTGGGTCTTGTATGTAACATGTTCAGGTTTGTCTCTGCAAGTCTGGAAGTTCAAAAACACGTCCTGCTTCCACCTTGTTTTTCTATTCCTTTTCTTCCCTTTTGTGCCTGCATCCCTGCTGCCAGCTCACTCCCACGCCACCATGCCCAGTGGCAAACAACATTCCTCTGTTCTGCCCCCAGCTGTCACGGACTGTACTCAGCGTTAACCCTACAAGTACACACACAATTCTGATTGTGTCTAAAGGTTATTGGTTATTTTTTTATAATCTTCAAATTTAGAGGTTGTAGTTCCTTACTATATCATTTACATAGTATGTACATATTGGGATCTTTTTGGAATGAGGATCAGAATTACCCAATTTCTTAACTTTTTGAGTTTGTATTTTTGCACCTACAGATGTTGAGCTGTTTTAAAAGTAAATAAATTAAAACTTCAAGAGATGTCTTAAGTTTTAAATGTTGGTTATGCCTACCAAATGTCATCTATCCAGGGGAAACCTTCTATTGATTACATTGTTAGGGGGCGCTGTTGAGCTCATATGACCCACTTTTAAAATAAGTATATACAGGGGGGAAAGTGAGGCACACCGAGTTATGTGTTCAAGTGATGAACTTTAATACTGATGCTGCTCTGTAGCTTATAGTATGTGCGCAAAAAAGCATTACTTTTTTGTAACAAAACATTAAAGGGGACATTATACGCTTTTTTCACCTTTTCAAACAGTCCCCTGTGCTCTAAATGAAACATCTGTGCTGTGCATTGGTCCAAATAAAACATGAATCAATCACCAGATGAGGTTTGTGACCCTGTAGAAACCTTCTCTCTCAGAACGCTCCGTTGTGTTGTGTGTCTCTTTAAATGCAATGAGCCACCCTGAGTTTTCTCGGTAGACATCGCTCCTCTGTAGAGACAATAAAAATGGCGGACCTAGGCAAAAGTTTTGCTCTAGGCTGTTGATAGAGTGCATGGGTGGATATTTTCTTACCAGAATCCAACTTGTGATGTCACAAACTGAGAAAATTTGGAATCATAGATCTAAAGAAGTTAAAAATGTTGAATTTGGGGAGGAACCTAAATTTCCTGAGGGAGCCATCCCAAAGGATCAATAAAGTTCAGTCTAAGTCTAAGTCTACAATTTCCTGGAAGAGGGCGTCCCCCCCCCCCCACACACACACACTTTTTATGGAGTTACATAAATAGGACTGACATAACCACCCTTATTATGTCCATGTATGAACCAATCAAATTTATCTAATCTCATCAGTTGTAAAAAAACAACAACAATATACTAAAGCAGATAAACTAAAGAACTAGTTCAACATAAGTAAGATTGGATGAAAAGAAGTTATGCTTTTTTTCTAAAGGGGTTTACTGTATGTAGTACATTTTTTTAATAGTTCTTCAGAGGTGCAGTGGACGTATTTGTTTGAAACTTTTGGTACATTGGCCAGGACAGCTGTTTGCTCCTGCTTCTAGTATTGATACTTTTCCGAGCAAACAAACTCCCCACTCTACCATCATTCAGTAATTGGCATGAAAGGGCGACCGATCACATGTTCTAAAGCTGCACAGGAGAGAAGCTACATTTACACTAATTTAAACGAAAACTCAATGAAGAGGACACATACAGCCACTCAACCCCTGTGTCTGCGTAGACTGAACTACATAGTTTTAGCGCTTTTAAAAGTGCGATTCCCCTACAGTGCCGTAAAGAACCTCGTCAGCATGCCCCTTAAGACAACCATACTAAATCTGCAATGGCTTAATATTGATTTCCCATTTTGTGAATTTACATTGCACAAAGACAGTGCTGCGTTCTCCCTTTGGCTCAGCCGATCCCATCTTGCCTCTGCAATCCTGTAATGCCTCTGGAACTATCATCATCAAAAGTGGCATGGGGGAGGGGAGAGGGCGGGGGTCAATTTGTCCCTGTTTTACGCCTCGGTGACATTCACACTGAGGGAGAAACGTCACAGGGAAGTTAACATCACACCTTGGAGCGGCAGTGTGAATTCGACTTTTGACATCAAAGGAGAACGCCACCACTGAGCGCTTCAAACGTGAAAGCTAGCAACAGTCCATCTCAGCATTTTCCCTTTATCACCACACATTCCCCTCAGACGATCCCATTCTGACTCAGAATCAGATGATGGGGGGGGATATAACACTTCACTGAACTTTACCATCAGGTTCAACAACTTCTCACCCACAGCTGTTAACTGCAGTGCCCCTGCTGAGTCGTCTAAACACATGTTTGCCTGTTTGAAAGGGTGAGATCATCCAGACTTCACCAAAAACACAATTAGTCATTTTCAGGCCGAGGTTACTTCTGTTCACACGAATGCCCTCGAAAACATCCTTGCATGAGAATGAATGTTTGACATTGCGTCTGTTGATGTGGAGCAAAAGGAGAAGCGGCCGTGTGTTAGATTGTTGTGTCAAATGTTTTACTGTATTAGCTCATGGTCTCGTCTTGATTCTGTCTGTTTCACTTCTCTCTCTGTACTTGTAGTCCCGGTGGTTCTGGGAAGCATGACATCATGCACTGGTTTGTTTGTTCTGGTTTGGGACCTTTGTGGTTCAAATGTAGTCACTGTGGACCAGTGCTCTGCAAAACACAAGCACAGAAAAACGTGTTTATGATTGCAATCACCATACTAGATATACATCTTAGGAGCTTCTGTAGCAAAAGGTTTCACACAAGGGACAACAGGTTTCCTGTAAAGCTGAAACAAAATAGATAAAAGCTCATGAGTATGTTTGAAATGAAATAGGTGAATTATGTAAGAATCTTCTATGTAATGTAAGGATGAAGTCACTGGTCCTGATAGTGTAAGTTTGACCTGAACTCGTCTTGTTATCTGAACACACACCTCTTGAAGTGATACACACACTGCAGTAGAAAAGTGGAGCAAAAGGTTTTTTTCTTTCCAATTCAAAGGAGTAAAAAACAAATGAATTTTGGGACAGTGTTAGATGAACACCAATTAAACTTTTGTGTTTATTAATCATCGTTTGCTGAGTTTCTGTAGTGTCACAATCACTCTGCACACAGATGACCTCTTATTTTGGTTATCACACGCCGATGTTATCATGTTCTCACCCTCATTACTTGACCAAGCCAGCCCGTTTAAACTTTGTTCCTGTGTAAACGTGTGTTTCTGTGAAAAATAACACAACCAAGCAAACGCCATTAAAGGGTCCAGTCCTAAAGAGCAAAAGTCATTACACATGGGCACTGAGGGGTCAGAGTTGGACTTTACAGAGGACAAGTCACAGCTTGTAGGATACAACCAGCTTCCATTGAAATTACAATGTACAGTTAATAATCAAAATAAAACGACATAACAAAAGAGTTATGCAATATTTTCCCCTTTTTTCAACACCAGCCTTTAACATGAGGTTGAATGGCTGTTGTTGATAACCTCAATTTACACAAGGTTTACACAAATAAGGAATTTCCCTTGTTGTTTCGGTGAACACAGAATAACCTTACCTCATGTAAAAATCAATAAATGCTCCAATAGATAAACAAATGACATGGTTTGTGATTTAAGTCACAATACTTTCAGCTGTATTTCTTGTTGTTAAGACATTCGAATTCCAAAGTCTGTGTTAGTTTACAGCAACAACAGTCTTTGTTAACTTGAATCATAACAAAACGATTCAGCCTGTCGAGGAGAGCATGTGTGCATGTGTATCAATTGAGAAATAAATGTTCCAGCACTTTGGTTGCTCAATAAACGGTGGTAAACAATTTTGCCTTGCGTTCATCAACATTCATCACGTCATCATTGTTTTTCTGCAGTTCCTTTTTAGTTCACTTTTTTTTCTCACCACAAACTTCTTCAAATACTAAAAGGTTTTATGTTCTCAGTAACTTTAATACCTGTTATCCTTGTTTTGCAGTGGGCTTGCTGTACTTGGGCGTCCCCAAGCCCGAACATGCTCACCTTGTAATGCTGACACATTATTTGTTCTTCAGGCACTTACAGGTAATTGATAGCAAGTACATCACACTGAAACGGGTGCAAAGGATCTGCTTGCAAGAAACGTCACCAATCTAAAATTCACTTTGAGAACAAAGACGTGGGAACTGGACATTGTGAGTCTGAAGGAACTAGTTGAATAGGTGTAAAGGTGGGGTGTCAACAGTCGGCATTTACAGACCTTTAAGATTGAAATGCAGGAATAAAAGGCTGTTTTACATTGATATGCCAGTGAGATTATTCATTCAGATGAGGGTGCTTGATTATAATGTTAAAAGAGAAAAACCCTTTAACTGATTGCCTGCAATATTTGATTCTCACCTATGGTTTAAAACTATTTACTGTGTAGTATTGTATAATTGAAGTTTAAGTTTTTTACTTTTGTCACGAGTGTTTTTATTTTTTAACTATTTCTAATTGACAACCACAGCACATTTTCAGATGCTGGTTTAAAAAAACAGATTCAGTTTCAGAAGCAACAAAAAAAGTACAATAGCCTAGAATTTTTTTTATAAACAATAACAAGGTAAACGACTTAATCTAACTTCAGTTTGAGGCCTTTTCTTTTGGAGTGCTCTTTATTGTTTTTCTCATCCTGCTTAGGTTCATCAGTCATCAAGAATCTTTGCCATTAATAATGTCCAATGATTCTGCAGCATGATGTGAATGCTCAGTATCATGTGTTGCTTTTGCAGCCCTTGTGGTTATTTCATAATGTTTCATAACCATAAAAAAACTCCTCATATATCTCTGTTGCCAATGCTTTGTTTCTTTGTGAAAGAACACTGTATCTTATTATGTTGGCCTTATTTATAAAAAAAAACATCAAAGTAGCGAAATACTGGCCTAGTAGTGGTTTTATGATTCTGGTTGAGTGTTACATTTCAGTAACATAAGATGACATATTGTATTGGCTCAATTTCAACCTCAGAAATATTCAAATGAGCGAATAAGAAGCCTTGCAATCTATATTTTCCAACATTTTAAGCAGCCTAAATTAAGCAAAGATATTTTATTGGCACTATTTTCATTTCTTAGAAACACAAGGAAAGCCCACGTACGCTTTTAGAAACTAAGTGTCTTCAGAGTAGATTTGTTTACTTTGCGCAGAAGATTCACTGTAGCTTAAGTTTTGTCAGCTGTTTAAAATATGACAGAGAACTTTTACCCCGTTATTCTTGTGACGGACAGGTTGCCCAATCACCCTCTGGATACGACACAAATCTGTGAGAACTTCGGACGCGCTGTTGGTGTCACGCAGCGTGGAACAAAACAGGAATCAAATCATCGCAGGCGCGCGAGCATGCCCCCCCCCCCTCCTCCTGAAGTGGCACGCGCATCAGCAGCGATCTCTTGGGAGAGTATAAATACCCTCAGACAGCGCACAGAGAGCACGGAGTCTCAACCTCACAGGTGAGTGCTGGCAAGGAGGACACAAGTCTCTTTTGCTTTTACAACGCTTCTTAATTACTGAAAGCTTGTGTAGTCAATATTATTTTTTTAAGTGCTTCTTTAGGTGCATGTTTTCAAATTTGCTGTCTTGAATGTACAGACTTTTTTTTTTTTAATTATTACATTTGATCTTTTTTCTATAAGGGGTCTATTAATAAACCTTCTCTCCCATTTTTTTTCTCAGGTGTATCTGTCTGTTCAACAATGATGAAGTCTTTTGCTCTGATCCTTGCTCTCGCGGTCATCACTGGTATGTCCACTGTTGTGCACAGTATTTTCCAACAAGACCAAATAAGTGCATTTGATGTACAATGTATGTACATTTATCAAAACATTAAAATGTCTGCCCATTACAGGCTGCAACGCCCGTGCCGTGCGCCAGGCTGATGCCATTGAAACCAGATGGGAAGAGAGTGTGGACCGTTTCTGGCAGTATATTTCTGAGCTGAACCAGAAAGCTGATGGAGTAGTGACTGACCTCAAGGCCTCTCACCTCACCAGGGAGCTCGAGTAAGTGATTTATTCCAAATCCAGTACTGAGACTCCTTTTGATCAGTACATCTCTCAAACTTTACAACATGCTTGCAATCCTAATTTGTATGTTTTTACTTTTAGCACTCTCATCACTGACACCATGGCAGAGCTGACAACCTACTCTGAGGGCCTCCAGGCCAAGCTGAGCCCCTACACTGACGCTTCCACCGGCCAGATCACCCAGGACCTGCAGCTCCTGGCCAACAAACTCCAGAAGGACATGCTGGATGCCAAAGAGCGCAGCACTGAGTACCTGGGCGAACTCAAGACCATGGTTGAACAGAATACAGATGATGTCCGCGGCCGCATCAACACCTACAGCCACAAGCTGAAGAAGCGTCTGAACAAGGACACTGAAGAGATCCGCAAGTAAGTTTGTTGGACGCATTAAATGAAGTCTTTTCTCTTTTGTTGACGTGAAATCTAAATGTTGTTCTTCTTACCTTCAAAGCACTGTGGCCACCTACCTGGGTGAGGTCCAGTCTCGCACCTCCCAGAACCTTGAAACTGTGAGAGGACATGTTGAGCCCTTCGTCCAGCAGGCCGGTGACTCCGCCACCAAGAAACTGAGTGACATCTCTACCGTGCTGAAGACCCAGGCTGAGGGTCTGGGCCAGCAGCTTGAGACCCAGGCTGAGGTCATCAAGACCCAGCTGGAAGCCACCGCCCAGGAACTGCGCACCTCCCTGGAAGGAAAGATTGATGAGCTGACCGAGCTGCTCTCCCCTTACGCCTCCAAGATCCGTGAGCAGGTTGAGGGCATCGTGGACAAGGTCAAGGAGACTGCTGCTTACTAAACAAAGACTGGTGTTTTTAAGGTTTTTGATGGTTGGTGGTCAGCTGTTGTTTAGCAGTGTTGACCACTGATTTCTTAATACCTGGGAAAAAAAAGGAAGGGTGGGAGTTGCGAGATACAGTTCTTTTAAGTGCATCATTGTTCAGTGTAAGATGGTTGATAAGAGAAAGAGAGAATTTTTTCTACTCTTTTTGACTCTCTTAATCACTGAATAGGAGCACCCCAGTCAGTGACAGCCTTTTAAAACACACACAGGAGACAATTATTTTTAATATGCTTGCTTTTCTACTTACATTAGCCATTCTAGCTGCATAACTCCCTAACTTTTGTGTTGACTTGTCTTCAATTTGTGTTGTTGTTAACATAACTGTTGAGTTTAAGTCCTAAAGGCAGTGAGTCCAGCCCAGTAGACACTTGTCTTTCATTTCAATAAATGCACTGATTTTTAACTTGGAGTGATACTGAACCACTTAAGAGTCCTTCTGAATTCTTTATTTGTTGTACTTCATTTGGAAGTGGAATGTAAAGCGACTTGCAATGCAAAAATGACAATCACAAAATGATGCTTGTGTGTTCTTCAGTCCGATTTAGAGTGTCCCATACGTTTCAAATGTCATGTGCCCACCATGCTGCTCACTGTAAGAGCATCAATGTGTGCTGAACAGTGCTGAGAGAATAAAGAACCCCCCAAAAATAAGACCTGTGTGTGCTCTTTGTTCCTCTGCTCAAACATTAAAGAGTCATCTATAATTTAAGAGGGAGTTCAGATAGAGGAACAAGTGGAGTTCTCATGTTCTAATAGGTATACCAGATAATGGGAAGTTAAAGGTTCAACCTCTACCTTATACTCAGGCAGGAAATATAGGATAGAGTTTAAAAAAAAAAAAAGAAAAATCATGAACTAGTGTAAAATAAACTCTTGTGAAAAAGAACATACAAAACTTCTCACAAATGTAGCTCTGATCTTTGAATTGAATCAACATTTTTCAAGAAAGCCTTTTGTGTTTATTAAATGGGGGCATTTATGTGAAGGTACAGACCCCTAGTGGTACCTTTTACAAACAGCTGACAGCAACACATGAATCCAGGGACCCAACCCCCCTTTGCGTTCAGTTATTTTCCGTAACAGACAATGAATTTTATAGTTTGAATAATGATATACTCTGTATAACCTGCACTAAGTCCTCTTTCCTCTCTGACTCTCCCCACTCAGTCCCAACCCTTAGTCGACGGTTAATTCTTGTCCAGACTTGTCATAATCTGTTCCAAGATTCCTTCCTCTCAATCCAAACAGGCATTTGGGAACCTGCTGTTTTAAAAATGGTGACACTCTACAACTTTCACCTCTATCTAGGCTCTGATCAAATTATAAAGAGTGCATGGTTGAATTTGTAAGGACATCTTTGCTCAGGCATACCAGTCAGAGTCATTCACATGCACAGATACTGTTTGTAAACACAAGCCCACATGCATGGGCGAGCTACATATCATGTTGGCCTGATCAGCTGTATATCATTTGATTGCAAATCCAGACCGGCCCAGGTCTCTCTCTCTCTCTCTCTCTTTGAATGCAGTGAATGAACCTACTGTAAAATAAAAGCTCGTGCTTCAAAATGTCCAGTATGATTCCCTCTACATTTTGTCTTACACAACAATTTTACCCCCAACAATATCTCAAGATCCTGCACAGGTTTCAGCTGCACTTCAGATGCAATGCTAGTTTGTCCTTAATAAGTGATTGCTACACATCTGGTTCGGCCTAAGGGGGGAGGTGGTCTGAACAAGTTTAACACTTTTGAACTAGTTCCTTTTATTAAACTCAGCAGGATTTTCCCTTTGAAGTGGAGAGCAGGGGCCAGTAGAGGACACCATTTGTCCCCCTCCTTTCTCCTGACCTCTCCACCAGAATCCACGCTGCACCAACATGCAGCTGTGTTTTCCTTTATGGAAGATAAAGTAAACTAAATTTGCCTCATTAATGAACAAAGACTCTCTGGCACTGGAGGACATAACGTGTATTTTATGAGACAAATCTCGAGATATAAGCTGGTAACTTCTTCAGAATCACGAAAGGGGAATTAAAGTAAGTTTAAGTGCAAGATGTGAAATGTTGAATATAATGGGAAATTGGATGACAGGTCTAAAGCTAATGGAGAAGAATAAAGTGGGTACTGTTATATAATATAATATATAATATTTATTTGAATCAATGTTAATAAAAACAATAGTCTCAGAAGAGAAGACATGCTTTGTACCAGATTTAGCTGAGTAGCTAATTTTCATCCAGCAAAACCTGACTCATGCACACAATCATACACATTTTATAAGAGAGAGGAAAGACTATTGAAGACATATTAATGCTGACAAGACTGGTAACGTAAACTATTTTTTTTGACCTTGCGGGGAAAGTGCACATTTTCAGTAGTATGTTTTAATCGTGTAAGAGTCTAAGATTTCAACCATAAAACATATATGGTCAGACTCAGATTGAAGACTGATACCTCTCTCATTTTCTCCATTGTCTTTCTACCTTACACTGTGCATGATAAGAAATAAATGAAAAATGACCTCAAACTATATTGGTGTTGAGATCAGCATATTTAAAACAAAGTAAAATAAATGGTCCTCTGTGTCAGTCTCTGAAAGTTGTTTTTCAATTATTTGATCTTTTTTGTTTTTGCCAGAAAATTCCCCACATTGCGTTACCACCAAAACATGTTTACTCTTTCTGTCTGTGGCAAAGGGCTTTGCATGTAAACTGAAAGAATGATTAACACAATAAGTAGCTGTTTGTCCCAGATGATTTCACTCCTTTCAGGAACAAGTGTTTAATTAGAAACTGCCATCAAACTGTACATTGTTGCAAGAATCAGCAGTAGGCGATAAAAACAGGAAGTCTGCTTACATCTTGCCTTCTCAGCATTTCTGCTCCGTCTGCTCTTATAAATCGTCTGCATTCTGAGCAAAAAAAAAAAGAAAGAAAAGAAAAGAAAAGAGTAGGCAGGTGCTTGATAGTCTATGACTCCAAGTAACCCCTCTATAAAAAAAATAACCCTGCTGAGATTTTACCTCACATGACAACACCCCCCCTCTCTTCTTCTTCCCTATCAGAGCGGACTCACAACAGCAGCCAACACAGGGGTCCTCATGCTAACAAAAAAACAGCCTTTTTTTGTAAGCTTGTTGTTGCAAATTGGGAGCATGCAAGGCTCTTTCACGCCCTATGCTTCCTACAATTATTCAAGAGGAGCTTATGTGCACGCAAGCACAAGCTCATACATAAGGCCATTGGCCACTTGCTGACTAAAGAGATGGAGATTCAGCTTTTCAGATTTATTGTGTGTGAACGTTGAGGCATTGTGAAGACACAATTGTGGGCTATTCATCACCACAAGGTTCCTTATAGGCCAAGTCATTAGCAACAAATGGGCATTCAGCCGTTAGCTGCAGGCCGCTTGGTGTGAAAACAGACATGTTAAGTAATCATGAAGCCTTCAAACAGTCAGACTCAGACTTCCTGGCTCTAGGTTCAGGTCCTTGCTGTAATTAGAGGTTACTGTAGTTCAACTGACTGCTGTTATTTTGCATCTGTGTCTCAGTTCCTTGTTAAGAAAGGGAAGGTTTCATCTAAATGTTTCGAAATCAAATGTAGAATTCTTGCTTTAGAAGTGGAAACTTTACCCAAAATAGAATAAGACTTTGCATGCATTCACCACAGATGTCTACTTTAGATTACAAGCTGTATGTGACAAGGGGTTCAAACAACAAACACACAAGGCATCAATTAGGAATGCAGGTCATAGGTTATAAAACAAAAAGGATTAGTAGTAACTGAGGTACAATAGGAGGAATTATATGCTCAAGTCATGTAGTGATTGCACTTTGCTTCTGTTCACTGTCTCATCTCTGAACAAAGGCATCAAAAGCTCCCAGAACAAACATTTTCAGTCAAACATGTCATTACTGTCCCTTTTCATAAAGGATGTTTATACTGCAACAGCATTGTATTGTATTAATAAAATTTTAAACACAACTAAATAAATGTCATTGAGCTATATGTTACTCTATGAAAAGTAGTTCAATTACTTTAAAGAGCAAATTCTTTGTACATATTTTGTTAATAATAATAATAATAATGATTAAATGCTTTCCTTACTAATTTTGACTGCATGAGAACTTTTCTTTATATTGGGATATTTTTAGTTTAAGTCTAAGTTTTTAGTTGAGGGCTCTGACTATTTACAAAAACAAATCAAAGTGCAAACGTTTGCACCAGGGACCCAACAAATAACAGCAAGATCAGTTTCCACAGATGACAAATGGCATAAAAATGTAAATAAAACAAAGCTGTCATTTTGATAAAACTCTAACATGAGGTGAACAATTTTGCATGCTTTTCATAAATCTAGCTTTAGTTCTGACAGCCAATTCTGGAAGACATCATCAATAAGTGTATGGTAGGGCAGTCAGAAAGAGAATCTTGGCCAATCCAACAGGTCCAAAAGGGAGCTCCCAATTTGCTGACACCTTAGTCACATCTGTTACAGTCTGTTGTTAAACACTACCTCTCATGTCACTTAATGTATCAACATAACTCTTACAGTCACAAAATCTGGCCCCAAACGAATTTATTTTTCCTAATGTTCAATAGAGAAACGCTCCCCTTCTCTTTGTACATGACAAATCAAAACATTTTGGCAGTTTTGTGAGAACGACTATTGTCTCCACTCATTTAATCAGCCTGCAGCAAAAACACAATCTTGCTCGTTACTGTTGGTCGATCGAATTTATGTGGCAAAATCAGTATATTTAAAAGCAATCACAACGGTGCTGGTCAATAAAGGGGGCAGCGACCCACCAATGTCACCACGTGTATACGCTGACCAAAGTCTGCAGAAGTGCGTCACAGCAGCCTTATAAAGAGGAACATACTTCAGTGCCCAGACACACACAGACTTTTTTTCTTCTCTCTACCGGACAACAGGTATGTCTGCAACCATTAGCATCACTGTGGGCTTGTATTCTTTGGCTTATAGCTGGCTGACAAACAGTCATCTGTGAATCATTCTTTTGTGCTACGAGCTGTTGTGACTTGTTTCTTTAAATCTACCACACGAAGACGACAGCCAAAAAGCCTTTTTGGTGTTTATCTGTACAATGTAAAGGCGTGTAGCATACGTGAAAGGAGCTGTCCAGCTTAAGTGGTGCTGAAGACGACGGGGGCGGCATATTTGTATTGACAAGCTACAACCTTTATTGATCTCTCACTGTGCTAATGTTTATTCTCTTAAGACAAGTAACCAACCAAATTGTTCCTTTCATTGCTGCTCAGGAAGCCACTGCCAAGATGAGACTGTACCTTGCAGTTGCCGTGCTGATGCTGGCTTTCGTCGCGTACACAGGTACGTCTTTTCCTGACTGAAAACGGTCCTGCTACGATGCGTTCGTTCTTCAGAGTTGTGTAACTTTTTTTTTTGTCAAACTTTGCAGAGGCCCAGGAGGAGGAAACTATCGAGCAGAAATTTACCAATTTTGGCAATCAAATGGCTGAAGTGAGCAAGGACCTGGCTGAGAAAGCCAAAACTGCCTTTGGGAACGTCCATAACAGCGAGTTTGCAGAAAACACGAGGTGATTGCCAGCGCAAACACAGATGCATGCACAAGTCAGACAATCAACTGTTTTTTTGACAATCAACTTTGTATTCTCCTTCTCAGGAACTGGTTCCGAGATATGTATGAAAAAGCAAAGGCCAAGGCTCAGGAGATCGCCCAGTAGACAAATGAACAAGTCACGTTCCTAACCCCCAACCTGACGTCACATCATTCAGCTGACATGGTTTCATTGCCCCTCTACGAAAAATAGTTTTGTCATTGGAGTGTAATAACATTAAAGAAACAATGTGAAAGAGTGCATTAAGACATTAATAAATAAACACCTTTTTTTAATGTAAATGCTGGCTTTGCATCTTTTATTTTTAAATCTCTGTAAGTGTACTTCATGAAAGGGATAGAATATAACTACCACAGTACAACATCATATGGCAGCTATGTTTCACATTATTTTCTGCTCTCAATTATAAACAAGTGTTGGCAACTGAGAGAAAACAATATGACAAAAAGGGATAATACTACCAAAAAGACAATGGGTTGAGACAATTGTTAAATATATAAATACTAAATTCAATTCAGACCATTTCATTATTGATAATGTGAATATTTGAAGACTATAGGCACATTAAATGCAAATGCAGGTCAAAGTTCGTACCATGATTTTGTTTACATAAATCACTTTAGGACAGTAATCAAGAAACTTAATTTACATTGAATTAAATAATGATACAGGACTTCTCAGGTTAAAATGATGCTAATGTGTCTGTTTAAAAGTTGAAAGGGCCTTATTGTGTTTTTCAATCAAGATGACAAACGCCAGAGTGTGGAGAAAAATCCAAATGAGGGGAGAAAATGGGTCAACACATCAATTTGCTGGAATATCACAGAGTACAGGATTTCAGTGAATTTTTTTCAGTTTTTTTTTTAAAGCAAGATCAGTGGAATCTGTATATTTAAATATTTATTATAATTAAACTTATGTTCATTTACAGTTCATGGCAACAAACATATCGTTTTAATTTCTGACCCAATCTCCCTCCCTTTAAAAAGACTCAAAAGGAGAAATACAACAAATGCTGCATGTCAGTGTGGAAAAAGATGATAATAGTTTAATGTGAAGAAAAGATACAGTGAAAATATAAATATCTGCTGAAGAGGATTATTATTTCAACAAAACGCAGCAGAATTTTACAGATAATAATCCACGTGTTGAGAGCAGGTACCAAAGGGCAAGTGACAACCAGACTGCTCTTCTGGCATTTCATAAAATATAGACTAAAGTTAGTGTTTGTGCTGGGTAAACAATCCACAGCTTGTCCCAGTTCACTGAAATGTGTTCCTGTGAAGAGAACAGAGGGACAGAGGTCAGCAGCTGGAGTGCAGAAGTCACACACTGCATACATTGAGGTCATTTAAATTGAACAAGAGGTCACTTTCACTTTCTTAATTAAAGAGTGGAAGAGGATTTTCTGGCACAGAACATACATGATAATATGAAGGAAAGATTTTTCCTCTATTCCTCATGTTCCTGTTGTCCACTCTTGCTGCTGAGCTGGAGGTCGGAGCAGGACATGCAAATAGGCTGTCATTAAGCTCATCCTTCTGAGCTTTCAAATATAAAACAAACTTTTTGTGCTCGGCCTTCTGTTGGGGGAAAATGTGCTTTCTGATTCGGCTTAACTGAAAGTATCAGGACTCTGAAGTGAGGCTTTTCAGATCTGTGTTGTTTGAAATATCTCTAAACTAATGACGCAAACTGAGAAGAGGCACTATCATTTGTATAGAGCGGGACAATCGATGCATAAATACTGTGAACACTTTGAACAAACCATAATTACTACTCTAATTTAAAAAGGCTTAAAATGTGTGTTGTTTCAGACTTGCACCGTTAATGTAGGCCTTGTGTATGTTAGAAATATTTATTTTGTTCTACAATGGGAGGCCAAGGACAATTCACACCCCCCACCACTAATACACACACACACACACACACACACACACACACACACACACACTCATCTCATACACTACAACAATTTACAGATGTTTAAAATGCAACACACAATCTTAAAAACACAAATAAAACTCTTGATCCTCTGTGTTTTAACAGCTGTGAGGTCCTGTACGTGCATCTTAGTTATGAACTGAAATCCTTGAATCAGTTCAGAACATGGAGCAAACACAGAGCCAGGGTACAGAGAGGATTACATTGATTTTGTGCTGGACTCTGATCGCAAAATTGCTTTGCTGGCCTTAAAGTGTTTATCTATTTCAGCCGCCTCCAGTCTCTACTAACATCCATATCTCTGATGCCTGGACACAGACTTTGACTGGACTGAACACATATTACTAGCCGCCAAGTGGGCTGAGGTATCTAATCCAAAGGGCGCTGGGACAGTGAATGAACTTAGCTAATGTTGATTTTGAAAAGATATCAAAGTGTTTCAGGATCTAAAATCAAGGTTAAGCTTGGATGTTGAAATGAAAAATCTAAATAAAGCTAAAACCAAAAGAAGCTGGGATGGATGACTCCAATGACTGAAATAAATGTTAAACTTAAAATCCAAGCACAAACATCTGCCCACCAGACAGCTTTTGTTTGTCTTCTTTTAAAAATGTTAAAAGACTTTAAAGAAAACAAAAATCTACTGTGCTTGCTTTTTGATAGTCCATTTGTCTGATTCATTTACAGATTATAAAAATGAGAGACAAGAAGAGTTAAAGTAAATCTATACCTTGTGTTTGTAAGATCCAAGTCAAACCTCTGCTGCTTCATTGTTGTTCAGATTTTTGTCAATAAACAAGGAATGCAAGAGAGAGAGACAAACAACTCAATGAACAGTCATACGATCTCGAGCAATGTTCAACCTGTTACAGTCATCTAATGCAAATAAAGTAGCCTGATAAGACGTGATTCATTCAGGTTCTGTTGACCAGAGAAAAAGGTAAAAAAGAATGAACAGTTGCTATTGCTTATGTTTGTTCTCATTTTATAACATCTTTTTCTGAAACAAGTGTGTCTTCAGTGTTAACTGTGATGAATCTATTCTTGGACAGGGACAGGGTTGAGAAAATTCTGTAACATATTGAGCTGGGAACGCTTACTGGTTTTGACCAGACATCCATTGTGAGCTCCTTTTACACAATTCTGTTTAAAAGTAATACTCTAAGAAAAATGAACCCTTTTTAAATGTGTTTCTCTCATCCTCAGATGCATTTGAAAGAGCTTATTTTCACTATCATCCTGCTAATGCAAGGTACGACTTGAAAGAGGATTATTCTAGATCTTTCCTTATTTCAAAGTAGTTTTATCTGTGCTCTGATACTTCTTTACTGACAAACATGCTTTTCTGCAGCATGCGGCCCCCTCTCTGCCCAGACTACAGCTGCTCCAGCACAACCTGATGCTCCGGGAATCCTGCAGAGGCTGGCAGATAGAGCCAGGTATTTAAACAAGTACTCTGCCTGCCATCTTTTCGTGTCAAATCATGTCAATTATGGCTTTTTAATCTGTTTTAATTGTTGTTACTGACATGTAAATGGAATTTCTGCTGTTTCAACTTCACGGTAGGCTGTGAAACTGAATTTCCCTTCTGGGATTTACAAAGTTGTCTGAATCTGAATCAAGTGTTGCTGGAGCTTTTTGACCTCTTCGTGTCTTTCACCCTTCACACACCTTAGTGGGTGTTGAAGTTATGCCAGAAAAATCCCACTGTGCTTCTTCAGTTATCAGAATTGTGATGTTGTTCAATGTGTTTGTGTTTACATGTTGTTTGCACTTTGTTCTTTATTTGTGTACTCTTCTTTGTCATAGGGAAACCAAAGCTAAAGTCCAGGCTGTGGGGGACGTAGCTCTGGGCTTTGCTGGCACTTACTATGAAGACCACATCCAACCAGTCACTGACAGATACTTTGAATGGGCCTTCAATGTGAAGAGCTCTGTGTGGGAGAAGATCCAGACGACCATCGATAACTACAATCCACTGAAGGCATCAACAGCTGCTGATTAAGTGCCTATAAACTGAAGAAAAGCTGATAATTAAAATTAACGTTCCCACTTCATGACGTGTCAGTGGTTCTTGTCACTCTTTGCTTAACCAGTTGTTTAAGATAAAGAAAGAGTATAGTAATAAATGAAACTCCAGGTGTACATCAGGAGGCTAGGTTTTACTGCAGGGGTCTGAAAAAAAGGCAAAGAAAGAGGTTTAGTAGGCCAAAGGGCATTTTGAGAATAGCAGTTACTACAATTAAGAGACTGAAAGGAATCTTCACCAACATTAAGACGTCTATCTACGATACAGATACAGTTAATACTACTGTACATTACACGGCATGATACAACACTGCATGGCACAGATCGAAATGACTAGATTGCAATTATTGTGTCCTCAGGGAAATTAGTCTCTGGGACCACCGTTGCGCCGTTGTATTTACTTTTTGGAAAAGTTAAATCAAAAAATATTGGCAGTGAAGAAAAAAACCCAACTTTTTTTGAAGAGAAAAAGGATCAGGTTAATCATTTGAATTAGTCAATCATTTTCTTTTGATTTCACTTAAATGAAAGTTGTCAGAATTAAGAATTAAATAAGAGGTTTTGAATCGCCAAGGCCAGGCAGAGGCAATGCAGTTTTTAGCAGGAGATCGGGGTGAGAGGTGACAGCAGAAATCCCAGCATGCATTGCTGTGCCATCTGAACAATGTGTCCAGACTGGCTGATAGACCTTTTGACCATTGAACTGTCATTATAAATTGATCTTGACGGGCTGCCATAGTAAGGCTGATAAGATTTAGTTGATCTACTTAACACGTTCTAAAAGAGTGCAGCAACAAATGGGCTGCTTTGGAAGTTTCCTGCCAGATGAAATGTGCTGGTTATGACATGCATGCACTCTGACACATGTTTGTGCTGTATCAGGAGGGCTCTGAGTGCATCGACATATGGAACAGATAAAGTTACATTAGAGCAGCATTGCATTGCCTAATGCCCCACTCATATTTCCCCATACAGCATTCCAAGTGGATGTCACTGGACTTTGTTTAGGGTGAATGTGTGTGTGTCTGTGTGTGCGTGCGTGTACATGCACGAGTGTGTGTGTAGGTGTGTGTATGCTCATCAGATGACGTTTGTTTGCTGTCCCCCCCTATATCATCCTGTCCAGATGTGAGCTCCCAGTTACAGACAATTCGCCGTCAGAGAAGACTGTCACTTCTTGGATCTGTACATCTAACTCAGCAGCAGGTAATCATCCTTCAGCAGATTCTCTTCTTTTAAACTAAATTAAACACTCAGATATTTGCTTCTAGAATTGGATTTCTGCAGTTTGATCAACTTCTTTATAACCTCCTAAAACTAACTTGTCATATTGGGCAAGCAGAGACTGTATTATAGTGTTTCAAGAAGTCATTTTTGTCTGTGTTTTTCAGAGATGAATGTCAAATACGCCGTGGCACTGATCCTGGCTCTGCAGGGTAAGGCAACAATGCAATTTGAGTTTTAAACAAATTCTGAATTAAATTCATTTTGCAGAATAGAAAAGTAAACAGGCAATCAGCGGATTTTGAATATAAATGCTTTTGAAATTTCAGACTGAGGATCAATTTTTGTCGAGCAAAAAATGGACATGTTGCTCAGATTCGAATGTGTAATATAAAGAAACCTTACGTCTCTGGTTCATACACTCCACAATTAAGCTGGGCTGTCGGGAGCACACGGCATTAAAAAAGCAGCTAAAAAAACTTTCAGCTGATTTCTAATGCAAAAACCAAGCCTCAGAAAGGAATGGCAGCAGAGCAGCTTTAATTTGGATGATTCACACAAAAAAATGACATTTTATTTTCTATTCCTCCGATGCATTGAACTAGCAAGGATATATTTTTTCTTTCAAATAACCAATGCCTCCGACACAATAATATTTCAATTCTGATTTTGTTCCAGTCTCTGTGAGCGTCTGTGACGTTCAGCAGCCATCCCCGGAGCTTCTTGCCAAGTACAATGAGATGAAAGCTACATTCATGAGCAGAGTTCAGGCTGTTTTCAAGACCATGCAGGAGAGTTCTGCTCCCTTGGTGGAGAGCGCTGCACAAAACGAAAACGCAGGAATTGTTAAAACTTTCGTCGAGAACCTGCAGGAGAATCCTGACTTCCAAAATGTCGTCAAGTTTATTGCGTGAGTGAATACCCTGTTCCTATTTTTCTAAGAAATATGTCCAAAAACTACAAATGTTGTGTTAGTATTACTTATGTTTCATTATACCTTAAACATTATAACACATGGGATCTCCTGGTGTAGAAGCATGTTATGCGTCCTTGTACTGTTTTTTTAATAGTCTCTCTTTTTTGGATCTCGCAGTGGCGTGGGCCAAGAGGCAGCCCCCCTGGTGGACATGGCCCGTTCAATCCTTCTGCATTCGTATGAAGAGAACCTGCGCCCCGCCTATGGTGAGAAACTGGACAAATTCGTCAATGAACGCGTCAAGCCTTTCCTGGACCGAGTCGCCCCAGTGCCTGCCCAGTAAAGAAGACCGACCGCCTGTCAGCAGCCTGCATTAGATGCTAGTTCATAGAAAGTGAACAAGTTTAGGCAGAGAAAAGAAGATTAATGCACAGCGCAAATACCATCATTTGCCTCTTCTCAAATTAACATCCCTGATGAATCATGCAAAGTTCAACACCATGTTTGCAAATCGTGCATGTGTAGTATTTTGTGTTTGATTCACTAACCAAAGTGAGACGGTGTGTTTATGTGTGAGTTTGTTCAATAAAACAAACTGAATAATACTTGAGATGTTTTTCGTCATTTAGATTTCTGAAAAAATGTTCACCTCCTGAAAAAGCCGCATATTATGTTAGAAGTAGATCTTTCAATTCATTTCATGAGCAGAGCCCCAGACTCCACTCACTGCTTCAAGTTAAGGTGTGACGTTTTTGAACGAGACTTACTTCTTCACATCATAAAACATGACATTTCAGTCACTCATTTAGATTCAGACTAGTTTTTAAAAATCAGCTGCAACTTTGGTCAAATGAATTTAAACATTTTCAACAAATGCTTTTCTCAACTTCCAACATGCACACACACACACACACACACACACACACACACACACACACACACACACACACACACACACACACACACACACACACACACACACACACACACACACACACACACACACACACACACACACACACACACACACACACACAGGTCATCTTTAGGTATCTTCTGTCTGACAAAATCTGTTTACACAGTGGATACAGGAACGTGAGGAATATAAAGCAGAAATTCCTGCATATTATCCTAAAAAGCTCTTAAGTAAAGCATCTAGAGATAACACTTGTTATGAATTAGCATTAAACAAATCAGGAATGCATAGTTATGTTTAAAAAATAACAATTATAGCACTCGCACTGCTTTTTTTTATAATTCATTATTCATTATTAGTAACAACTGTTTAACTCCACATTGCCAATTTATTTTTGAGTTTTCATACGACAGTGCCTATAGACTTTATGTTTTTCCCCCAGTGTTTTCATTGGTGCTGAAACTTAATGATCTACTAAAATGCCTTTCGTTGTATTGATATGACGAAAAAAGATTTTGACAATACTTGTGAAGAGTAATGAATGAAGGGCTTTAATTTAAAGGAGAAGTAAATTAGGTTTAGTTTAGGACAATAATAATTTCAAAAATGGCTGGAGGAAGCCGAGACTTTTCATGCCTACTCTTTGAACATTTTATTTATACAGTCTATCAAAACTAGAAGAGCTGCAGAAAAGAAACAAACAAAATAACCTGATTTCACAGAACAGAAAACAGTTATCAGTTAACCAAATCAAAACAATAAAAGGAAACACAAATAATAATAAAAAAAATAAATAAGAATAACATGAAATGTTTTCACTGTTTGGGTATCACTACTTTAGACTAAGACTAAGATGCAACACTATTGTGTCTCTCTGATCTCTGATTCTAAATGATTTTACTGCTTTAAGTTCGACTCATGGTGTTAATTATTGTAGTTATGGTAGACAGAGAAGACAGAGAACATCTCAGTGTAGTTATAACAAACTCAATGAATCAAGACAAACTAAAATTGGTCTAAACAAATGTTGGCAGTCGGCTTAGGTCAGTTGAATTGGAGCCATATGGGCCATGAGCATCAAATAAACAAGCATCCCTGCTGTGTGATTCACAGTGTTATGACAATCACCACAGAGACTGGCACAGATAGACTATAGTGTGAGTGTTTCTGTGTGGATTAGTGCCATTGTGCTGCCAAATGTCTTAGAGTCAATCAAGCACTAAATTAGCTGCATTTGATCAGACGAATTTGAAACGTGTCCTCAAATGACCCACACTCTGAGGTCACAGGCAACATGACACGTGAGGCCGGATCACATGAGTTGCTCAGATGTTAGCCATTTCAGAACATTACAGACAAAGAACATAACAGATTTAAAACTTCACCGCCCCTATTTGTTACTAAAAACAATTCAGAACAGAGAAAAAAAGATTGTGCCGAATTCTTGTGATCTACAAGAAATAGAATGATTACTTTTTGTTCAAAGGGAAACCTAAGTTGCATTCTTTACAGTAAAAGCCTTAGCTATATATCATATAGTTTGTGTTTATTTTTGTGGTGTGAATGTGACATGCAGTGTAAAAGTGCTTTTTGAGTAGTCAGAAGATGAGAAAAGCACTTTACCAAGTCCTAGTCCATTTACCATTACAGCACCTTTGTTTTCCAGAAACAGTGGTTTTGCTTTAATGTTCCTTGAGGACAGTGCAGACATGTTCTCATGAGTCTGAAGGCCTGAATAAAACAATGCTTTTCATGAATTATCCTATGTGTGCTTCAGATCTGTTCAGATCCTCAACCATAAGAGCACCAGGGACACATTTTTCTCACACTCCATGAATCTCTTTTTCCATGTTTCAGATTTATAAAGAAAATAATACATTTTCTCCAGCAATAAAAGGAGGAAGACGTAACTTTTCTGGACAAAAAGAGAACAACTATCCAGGCCGTGTCTTGGAATAGAGCTGAAAGGTGTCCATTCTCTATTTGTGTTTTATATTTCATAACCTGAATTGGCCTGATGACGTGTTCAGACCTCTGAACTGTCTTCACAGGACTTAGGACTGCTGTGGTGTGACGTGAATGCATCACAGCCATTATGCAAGTGACAAGTGTCTTCACAGGGGTTTATGAGCGCGCTGTATTAATGAACAACTAACCTAATCAACGGAGAATGGTTGTTTGTGACGTAACAAAGGGCCACATATATAGTAACAGCTCTGCTCTCTACTATCAAAATAAAATCAGACGGCCTTCCTATGAGGCTTTTGATGACGCTTAAAGTCTTTCTTGAAACCTTATGTGCTTCATTGTGTTTATACTGATAGCCACAGTTTCTGTTTATCAAGAAACAATGACACTCACAAACTCACGCAGACAAACACCAGGCAACAGCGCAGGTTTATCTCCTGCAGAGTGCACTTTGGCTCTGAGTGCGACAAGTCAACACGTTCACTCTCCTATATAACAGGCCGGGCAAGCGGAGCTGTTTACTCTGTTTCTTCATTTGAGGAGAGGAATACAGTGAGTACTGACATTTTTACTTCAAATATGTAGCCGACTTACAAATTCAGGAATGTTTTGTCGTATGTGATAACGAAATGAAAGAAAATTCATATCTTGTGAAATAAGCTACGTGACTTAGACTTACTGTAAAAATGACAAATACATAGTTTCTAGTCTTAACAGGGTTAAACAATCCCTCTGTTGGGCAGATAATGTGAAAAACAAAAAGCAGTGTGGAAATGTTTGACAATGTCTCCCTCTCATGGATAAAGTGAGGCAAATGTTATTTCTTTACAGGTGCGAGTGACACCATGAATAAGCTGCTGGTTATCACTGTGCTGTTTGCACTCTTCGCTCTCAGTAAGTGCATTCATTCACACCATGAAGTTACAAAATCAAAGAAGTGTACAAAATGAGATACTGACCCTCCGACCCCCTCTAAACTGTTCTGTGCAGGCGTCGAGAGTTTCCGTATGCCAAGGCAGACAGACGAGGAGCAGGGCACCATCACCAAGATCACAGACACGGTCAAGACGTACTATGATAACGCCCTCAACACCGCCAGCGGATACCTGGAGAGCATCAAGGGCCTGAAGCTGGAGGAGAAGGCAAAGTATGGAGAGGTCTTAAATGAAGATGTATTGACAGCCTGTTAAGAAAATTTGATTTATAGTATATTCATATTCTTTTCTTACTATGTTTTTACACCAACAGGAATCTCTACACTGACACCACCACAACTATGAACACCTACGCTGGCATCGCCGCTGACCAGCTATACCACTTCTTTTACCCCCAGCAGTAAATAACAACTAGCTTCCAGTCACCTAAGCTACCATTCTGACAGAGCAAGAACTTTCAAGTTTCACACAACAAGGTCGACATTGTCGTTTAATATTCTTGTCGTATCTCAACACACTTCACTTCAAACAGCTGCTGCTCTTTGAGGGCCCCCCCCTCAAGCGAATGAACACACAGCTTCTTATCATGGTTCAATATATTTCATCAAACATCACTGAATGATTTACAGCCACCTCAGGGTGGTTGTGTTTCGTCTAATGGTCATCTCACCTCTTGAAAATGTGGATATTTGTGTCTTATCTTGAAATAAATATTTATACATTAAAAACCAAGTGTCTGGTTGATGAAAGAGCATTTATTTGAATGTTTCATCATTTTGATTATTTGACTTGACTGCCAACACAGCTGAAGAACAAACATTTATGACGTAAAGGATAATAGATGAATAGAAACAAAATAGAAAATGTAAGCGCAGGTGACAAACTCAGAACTTTAAGGTTTTTTAATAAAAAAATTGACAATCACTGACACAAGGATGTTGTGATTTTTTAATTAATGCAATAGAGGTGTTTTGCCTCTGATGTTATAATTAACACAAACAAAAGATTCATTTCTTTTCAAGTAGAATTATACTGAGATGTTAAAAGATGGAGAATCTACCGGCACAGGCACAAGACAAACTATCAGTGCCAGTACTTCTAAAAAAACATGACATTACAAAAAGGTAAACTCAGTTACACATTACGTTAGAATAAAATGCCTATGTGACTTCAGCCATGATCTTATTTGATACATGATAAATTTAGCTTGTATTGCACTTTTCCAGTATATTCAACTCAAAGCAGTTTTACGCCGCATGTCACAGCTATACATTCAAATACAGATGACAGAGATTGCTAAGTAAAGTGACCATCAGAAGTAACTCGTACCATTCACATGCCGAAGCAGCCAGCAACTTGGGGCTACGTGTCTTGCCCAAGACCCCTCATTGCTTGGGATCGAACCTTCCGGTTGAAATACGACCGAATCTATCAACTAAGCCACATCTGTCCTATGTTGTGTCCAGATCATACCGACCCGATTAATTTCAACTAGACATAATGACATGATGTTTTTTTCAATTTACAGATGTTAATCACTTTATCTGACACTACCCACGGCAGCAGCAGCAGTTTCAAGCATTGAAAATATCTATATGGAAAAATAATCCATCTTTATGCTAATGGTCTTGTTTGCGTTTGTGAATAGTAAAGAGACATCTTACTCTCATGAGCTTTAAAGTGTCTGGATCCTTCTGGAGTTTCTGCTGCACCTTGACCCTGTGAGAGTGTGGACATGTAACTGCTCATTGGACTGTGTTCCTATTGGAAACTTACTCAGTTATTATCACATTGTTAAATACCAAAAAAAGAAGTTTGATAAATGACACATACATCATGTGTTCTAATACAAGAGCTAGTGCTTTTATACTTTTTTTTACTTTTACTGTCACAACGTGACAGTATTTCTCAGCACATTATGGTCATGACTTCAGCATATTTGGCATTACAGAGGATAAAGGTTCTACCTTTCCTTAATCGAGTAATCTTGATTGGTGTAATTAATTCGTATGTGATAACGTCTCCTCTTGTTACATCACCCTCTGACATTTCCAATAACCTCCAAGAACGAGAAAAAATCAAAAAATAAGAAACTTTGATGGCAAATACTTGCTGTCCTTCTCAATGGGGGCCCGAATTATGCAATTCTATCCTAAACTTTTATCTGTCTTTTATTAGAGATGCACCTATTCCCTTTTTTCAGTTCCGATCCAATCCCGATACGAAAATGTTATTGTGAAGCTACACAAAGCTGTAGTGACATCAGTGTCACATTTCTTATTTAAAAATATATACAAATGCATCAAATTAAAATCCTTCCAAAGAAATGTTTCGGAAATTTGTGCTGACTTCACAAACAAGCAAGCAAGTAAGGAAGCAGCAGCAACTCTCAGGTTTTCAAATGTAATATTTCAAACTGAAGTCTAAGAATTGTCATTTTGATAATATAGGAGCTGTTCCATCTCGTCTGAACATCGTCATGGAGACGATTTGTTGATACTTCCTAAAGTTCTGTGTGAATGTCTCCAAAGTGAGGCTGTGTGAGCTGAGAATGTTTTAAGTGCCCGATCATCCTTCTTGATGTGTGAAGTGGATCAGCATCATCAGTCCAATATCCGATATACAAATACATCAATTTCAGACCCGATCACGACATAACATCCGATCGATCCCATCGTTACCTTTCATTACTTTACTTCTTGCAGTATGTTGTTCCTGTAACCATGATGCCATTTTATTTATCATGTTAAAACTTTTTTTTGTCTTAATACTGTAAGCTCAAAAAAGCAAAGTCAATGATGCACTATGATGGCGACGCTATCAAAATGAAATAAAGTTCACTAAAATACAGAAATCTTCCACACCTAAAGTTTTAATGTCCAACCCATAAACAAGGCTTTCCTTGTTCTCCAGAAAAAGAACAAAGGTTTTCTGTTATCGAGGTTTGTCACTTTAATTGGACATACAGGTAAGAGGAAATATTGGACATTTCTCTGACAAGGTCATTACAAAGTTTATGGCTGAACTGTAAATGATGCTTTGTAGTAATAAAGCCATCTGTCCCTCCCACTGTCATATAGTTTCCAGGTATAAAGAATAGATTTATCAAAACGGCCATGTATCCCAACTGGAACAACAGAAAGAGAGACAGCATGAATCTTCTCCTTCTGACAGTTACTCTAGGACTTGCAGGTAAATATAAACTTTGTTATATGTAAATAAAAGATTTTATATCAGGAAACTTTCTACATGTCTCTCTTGTCTGGTTGTTGTGTCACAGGAGCGTTTCCCCTGCCGGACAACAAGGTGTGTCAGCCAGACTCCCGACCCTGGCAGGTCTATCTTCACGGTGAACGGTCGTCCTGCAGTGGAGCGCTTATTAATGAATGGTGGATAGTGACCTCCTTTAGCTGTGCACCTTTGTGAGTACTAATGCCAAACTAAAACTTACTGCTGGTGTAAAATGAAGCCCTTTTTGGTAATTAAATTAAGCATTTAATATCCAGACACATTTAGACTCTGTAAAACCTGCATGAAGTGCATTATCATGTGAAAATGTCATTATAATTTAAACTATGGCCTCTTGAAATGTGCATCTAACTTTGATGCACAATTGACACCAGTTGCTGTAACTTAAAAAAAACAAAAAAAAAAACAGTCCTTAAAATAATGTACAATGTTAAAAATGAAGTGCAAACCTTTGAGTTGTAATTACGAACTAGTTTAGAGAAAAATATATGATCAGATCATATTCAATAATCTTTTATTCTGCTTTTTATAATGAGCCTTGATCCTAGGCTTGTCTGCCTGAGGAGTTTAAATCTGATTCATAAATCCCAGTTCCCTCCCTCCTCCCTGTCCATACAGACCCTACAGCAGCATCGCATCTCTGGGAGAACATGATGTGAGTGTGGAAGAGGGCACTGAGCAGCACATTCAGGTCACAGACGTCATCACACATGGTCCCTACCGCTCACCCCTCCACAGTCTGGCCATGGTCCGACTGGCTGAACCAGCTCGTTTCAACCAGCACGTCCAGCCCATCCCTCTGCCAAGTCGATGCCCGCAGCCTGGAGAGACTTGCCATGTCAGCGGCTGGGGATCCACTGACTCCAATCAATGTAAGTGGATTTAAAGTTGCTACTGTGGCTTTCACAAATCATCAACCTGTCACCACGTCACAATTTAAAATAACTGCAGCAAAGCCAGGATTCCCTAATCCAGTCTACAAGGATTCCCAATGCAGCAATTTCTTCTCTAGCTTTCTGTTAGTGTCTAGTTCTTTTTAAGGCTGTTCTGTGTTGAGCATCATCAAAATGCCCCGTGTGTATCTTTTATGCCTGACAGACATTTTGAATGCATTTGTAAAAACTTTAAAAAAAGGTTTCTTTTGGGGCTTTTTTATGCATTTATTTTAGAGGCAGAACAGAGGATAGAGTCAGACATTTGGGGAAGAGAGAGAATGACATAGAGCAAAGGAGCCAAAGGTCAGATTCAAACCCAGAGTACTATAGCATCCATATACATGGGGCACCCACTAACCACAAGACTAATGGTGTCCCGCATGCAGACTTTTTAAATTTCACAAACCAGGTGAGTGAGGTTATTTTGGTGGTCATTGCTCTTTGGAGAATCACAGATACTGTAATTCCCTCCACATAGGCTATAGAAGATTCACATTTTAAAAGAAAGAATGTTTTCTGTGTTGATAATATTCCTATGAAATGATTGACAGTTAACTGTGAGGATTATCTATTCAGCTCAGTTGTAGCATCTAGTCTGGTACAGTTTAAAATATTAGATTTTTTGAAAAAAATGTGAACAGAAATCTAATCTTTAGCATCAACATAGATGTGAATAAAGCCCCTGGAGGCTTTTATAATTTGACTGTAATAGTAAATAGGTCGACTGACCTTTAGAGTCCAGTGAAGAAGGGGCTGCAGTGCATTAAGGGGAAAATGTTACACAATCATTTCTCATTTATTAAAAATACAAAAAAAATAAGTTGTTTGCGTACTAATTGACATGCATTTAGAACAGGAGACAATAAGATGAGCCAAAGACATGGTCACAGCTTTGCTACTGTTACTGACTGTGTTTTGATGCTAATGTCCATAATGCTAGCTTGAAATGAGAATGTGAATATGTTAAAGCAGGTAACAGTGAGGAATAGAAAATGTGTATTTTAAATGTTTCTTCAACATTTTGAATTTATTCTCAAAATCCTTTCCAACATTTTACTGTTTTTTTTTGCTCAGAGTGCATAATAGGAAATAATCTTCCTTCAACTGTTAATTGTTCTTATGGTAATATCAATTAACAATTGTATTTATATAACACATTTCATTACAGATAAGCTCAATGTGCTTTACATTGAACATGATATTCCTTCTTAGATTTTGTCTTAAACTCTTATGTAAGAAGTGTACCTATAGGCTGTATTATTTTTTTTATAGTTCCTCACTGTACAAGGTCGACCTGTGAGAAAATGCTACCATAAAAAAAAAGACTGAATGCTTTAATATGAAATGCATGGAGTGGAGCATGGAGTGACATTGGGTAACACCAAGCACTATATTTGTCTGATATTTATGCTAAATTATACAAAATAAATATAAGAATATAGGATAGAAAAAACTGATTCATAATGACTCAGCAGAGTATTGGATATTGGAGCCGCAGGTGGGCTCTCACTTGCTTTAAAAGGCACATTAATATTCTGGTCATTTATGCTTTAACAAGGCATTAACATTCTGTTTTAATTACCGCCAAAAATGGCTGTCTTAAATCAGAGAAGTTTCTAATTGCTTGTCAGAAGCACAGCCAGTGATCAACACCAATTAAAAGAGGCAGGCCTTGAAAATAGCACTTACTCAAGGTTCAGAATTTATGCTCCAGTGCCAGAGGTGGTGATGCATAAAATAAGAAGTAGCCCCATCCACAGACCTGCAGAGGAAAGGGAAGGTAATTTTAGTCAAATATTCATTGACAGTTTGATTAATGATATACTGTACATGAGAATAGAAAAGCATACTTAAAAAGAATAGAGAACAACTTCAACAGAGCACTAACACACCCTATTTTAAACAGACGAGCCTAATCATCGCCTGAAGTGCATAACTGTGCCCATTGTGGATGACCAGACGTGCATCAGCACATTCCCAGAGTACCTGTTCTGGAGCCCGGGGATGGTCTGCGCTGGTCAAAATAACACAGATAACTGCCTGGTGAGCACACAAACAAACAAACAAACACACACACACACACACTGGACAAAAACGATGTATTTTTCTTGTCTCCATTCCTTTTTCTGCTACTTTATCTTTATACTTTATACTTTTCCAAATAGTTCATGTGCTCACACTGAACCATAGCGCTTTCATTTTTGCAAGCATTTCCAAAAAAACAACCTCCTCTTTTCTCTTCTTTGTAGAATGATGATAGCGGCGTGCTGGTGTGTGATGGCCAGCTGCATGGTGTGCAATGGTTTAGACATGGCTGCAGTGACCCGGCTGACCCCAGTGTCTACACTAAGCTGTGTTTGTACAATGACTGGATCAGAGACGTGATGGACTATGCACCCCCTCAGACAACTGACAGCCAATGGACAACCACATCAGCCAGCATAGATACATTTACATAGATGTATTGTTAACACATTTGGAGAATTACGCTTTCTAAGACAGTAATAGTCTAAGTTAAGGTCACCAATAAACATAGAAAAAAAGCACTTGCATCTCATGTTGGTTTTTTTATTTTATTTTAAGACAAGGCAATTAAAATGTTACGTTCCAACACTGCATATTTAATTCATGAATCTTAAAGCACACTTTTATCAGCCATTTCTGTCTTATCCTCATTTACCTCAGCAACATGTTATCACAGTTGACTAATAGCTGCTGCTAATTAGCGGATCATAATTTCTCACATGTTTCTGTGAGAGAGATAACAGCAGTGAATGAGACCTGACAGAGAATATTTTTGATTTCTTACACATGTTGAACTCTTTCATGTAAGATAGATGACTTACATGAAATTAAATACAAAATGTGACTTCAGTTCCCTGGGTGGACAGACACATGACTCCAATAATAACAATATCGATACACTTTTATTGTATGCAATGCCAATAGGCCGACAGCTGTCTGTTTAAATGTGTTTATATTTTAAAAATATGGCTGTCCTTCAGCCTGATGCTGACTGTGACAGAGAGATCTATTTATTTATGTTTCTATTACATCCATTATAATGAAAACAAATTAATTGGCCTGGTAATGAGGTTTGCATTGTGCCCTTTCTTTTTTACGTGCTTCTACCTGCTTTTATATGTTTTTCTTCATGTGTACCAACTGTGCAAAGCGGTGGGAACAAATTTCCCCTGGAACAATAGTCTTGTATTGTTTTCTTACAAGAGCACCATTACTGTAAAGTACCACTAGATGGGGGTAGAGCCTAACAATGATGAGAGACACTTATTATGCCAAAGTCCAACAGAGAATGGAGAGAGAGGGAATGATTTTGCTCCTGTGTGTGTGGACAGGTGACACACATCTTACGTTCTTTGCGAGTTTTTGTGGGAACTCTGAAGTGAGATCTGAGCTCTGCCATGACACCAGCATTTTCACATAGATATGTTATAGCCATAAACACAGATCAAATGTAACATTACACGTTCAGAACAAAGGAACTGGGGGACACAGGGGTGAGTTAAAGACTTTGAGACACAAAGCTAGAAAAAGAAATCAAACACACACATGTGCACACAGCACCATACATACAAAGTGACTGACAGCTGTGTCCATAATCACCCAGGCAGCTGAACATGGGGGCCACTCCACCATCTGTTCTCAGCATTTTACTCCCGTGCCTCACCCCCCTCATCTCCCACCTCAACAGGGGACAGAAGGAAAACTGAGGGGACAATTTTGGTTACTGGATGTCACTTCAGAAAACAGTGTGATATTAATTGGTGTGATTTTAAAAAGCTTCTGCGTGTTTTTTTTCTCTCTCAATTTGGATGGTCATTGTTTATAATTTGGAGGGTATTTGACTGAAACCAATTTGAGTAATAGCTGCTGTGTCAGTTATTTAGAGGTTTTGTAATGGATACTTACATTCTCCAGGATGGATACCCAATAGAACGAGCCTGAAATACAGTATAATTCAACACAAATACCAACTTGTTGTTTCTACTCAATCCCAAATAATCTGCAGTTTGTTATGAATGTTATAGTAAGCAGTAAAAACTTCCTTCCTCCCAAATAAATAAAACTGTGTATCAGGCAGCTTCGTAAGATCTAAAGCATCTCCATAATAACCTCCTCCTGAACCCTCTGGTAATTGAAAAGGGTTATCTCATGTGCTTCTGCAAACACCACAGCTCGTTTCTTTCCTGTAATTTACAGCTGCAATTCAACCTTTCATTTCCTCTACAAATAGTGAGTCAAGCTCAAGATATGAAAGTTAGCAGGACTAAAGCCAGGCTACAGGAGTTTTAAAAAAACAAACGTATAATCAGGTTGAACTGAGCACATATGAAGAAACTTTACAGATAACTGCCCTACCAATCTCGAACATGCACACAGAGAAAGATATGAAAGATATCACTCACTATAAGGAAATATTAAGATGATCATGCCTGCCAGAGAGAGCAAGAACAACCAACTCAAGGGATCACTTTAACCCTGTGTTCAGTGGGAAGAGGAAACACGTGAAAACAAAAAGTAGGATGACAAAAAATCACTGTAGTGATGGTTTGAAGTAATCAAAAAAAAAAAAAGAAGAAGCAGTGTGCAGGAACTAAAGAGTCAAAAAGTGTCTAATATTTAGAGAGAATTTGAATTGAGAAAAAAATCCATTCATTTGCAGTCAACACTTTATTACCACGCTCGCTAACATTAACCTCAGGTATAGCTTTAAGCTTTATTTGCTTCAAAACTGCATCGCGTCCTGTGCGAAGTATTGAGTTTTCCAAAGTATTTGGGTTTTAACAAGATGTTTCCATAAGAAGAAAAGTTAAGGGATCACCAAAGTTATCAGTAATAAAAAAAAACAGAGTCAGAGCCACACAGACAAGTTCTTGGGACTCTGGGAGAAAAGCAATCTTGCTCCACAAAATAACAGCAAAGTAGTTGTTATTATTTTTTGTCTAGAAAGAAATGGCACCTTGTTTGCTGCCCTGGAGAGGTCAGATACACCTTCCAAAGCGCCCCACTCAGAATTTAATGGAGCAACACAATCAGAAGTTGTAAAGATAAGATGACCTTGCTAGTCAGGGGGATTTTTATGCCCTGGAATAAATTCTAGACACAAGTCTGACTCCCACTCCAGTGTCCGTATGTGTAGTTTCTTAACTACTTTTTATAGAGTAACACACACACACACACACACACACACACACACACACACACACACACACACACACACACACACACACACACACACACACACACACACATACATACATACATACATACATGCAGGATAGTACATTGAACCCAGGCTGTCTCCTTGAGCACCATAGCTTCTGTACATGGGGTGTGCAAACTAACCACTAGGCCACCAGTTTCAACATATGAATGAAAAAACCTGAATGAAAACATACAGATTTAGTACAAACACCAGAATTCCTTCTACTGACACAGTTAGCTCTTACCTGCTTAGATTAACTAATGGTTGATCATCACTCCTTTCCTTTCAGCCTCACTCCTTGCTTCCATTATGCTGTAAATTATTTCCTAATTTCTAAACATCTTCCCTTCTGCCTCCCCCTTCTTCTGGCTTCAATAACTCAGGCACACACACGGCCTAAATTGAACAAAAATATTGTCCCAAATAGCCAGAAATGCCAAAGCACTGATTGATGAGCAGATTAAAATGACTGACGATCCATAAGGGGGAAATCTTTTTTCCCGGGGTGTGACAGTGCTTATCAGCGGTTGGTACAATATCAGGAGAGTAAACGTCAGGCATCTCCCTCATAGACTTTAAAATCTCCCTCCTAGCCTCCATCTCCCATTGCTCAGTTTCTGTGGCAAACTGTCATCATCACTCATCGCCGGCGCACATTCCCAACATTCCCCTGTGGCACCTGGCTCATGAGAGAGGAAGACGGGCGCTAAAACACACACTCACTAACAGGCAAAAGTTACACGCTGCACAAACACACACACACTCTCTCACACTCATCCCTCCATTTTTATCCCGAACCACTGACAGGTCTCTTCACAGACATGTAAATGAATTTGTGAAGATGACATGTATTAGCACAATCTGCTATGCGCATGTGTATGAATGGGGATATGTATACTGTACTGTGTGTGTTTCGACTCACTAAGCTAATGGCTCATAGGGACTCACACAGGCTAAGTCAATCATGCCAGATCTCTCCCAGTCATCCCATTGAGACCTGTAACTCATCAGGGGAGATGATTAGCCTGAAGAGCTTTAATGATACTAGCCTAATAGCTACAAGAGCCTGCTGAGAGGCAGCGGCGTGTACACACACGTGTGTATTTTTGCATGTAGGATGGTGTGTGTGTAAGGTAGTGGGATATGTCCCTGAGAGGCGGTGCACGAGTGAATAAAAATCATGTTTTTTAATTGATGTGTTTGTATGTGTGTGTGTGTGATGTGAATAGTGATAGACTGGAAGCTGATAGAATAATAAATACTGCAGTTATCTGGCTCCATCCCACACACATACACATGCATTTGCATAGACACTTTTCCTCTCCCTCCATCATAGTTAGCAGCAGAGTGGAGCGCTGAGTTTGCTCACACTCACTGCACAATCTAAGGTCGACACAAACAAACACACACACCTCATATCTTGTGTGCTTGCGTGTGTGTGCATGTTTGAGAGACAGGAAATGATCGAGATAGGGGAGGCATTATGCATTCATATTGGAAATTTCTTTGCATTTAAATGAGCATGGGCACTTTAGCGGTCACAAGCTGTTTACTTAATGCAGTATCAAAGTGCATTGCAAGGGTATGAGTGCATACACATATGAAGGTGGACACAATAAAGGGAACATTGTTTGCTGCACAATAGCTTCACTGTCAATACTTCAACACAAACAGCCTGAGCTAATGAAAACCTCCTTTGAAATATGGTGGAATATATAAGATTATGAAGATGATCAATAACAGATATTGTATGGTGCTAGAATTTGCAAGCTTTTGATGTCCACACAATCTTTTTTTGCTATAGGTTTTGCATTTTCTCTTTTAAGTGAAGAGCAAAATGGTAACATAACACAAACATAGAAAAATATATAAATTGAATTTAAGAATGAGAGACAGCCTGAGATAATAAGTAATCATTACTTATTTCTAGGTGACTCGTCAGGGGGAAGAAAGTTCCCCTAAAATATTCAAATGTGTCCTTCACAAAACACTACCTTCTAAGCCAGAGTGTGCATTAAAAGTGTTTGAGATTTTCCATCACTGGAGTGAAGTTTCTTTTCCTTCTCTCCGGCACTTTAAGTGTTCAGAGTCTCTTGATTTCCAAAAGTGATCGGCATGGATAAAGCTGCTCTAAGATTTTTGTTCGTACCTTTAAGCTTTTTTTTTTTTTTTTTATAAATACAAACCTTGTTTTTTAAAGTACAAATGGGATTGATGCCTCGTATGGAAATGGGCTTTTTTGCTACTTGAACCCGATCACAAAGAGGAGAACTCTCACACAGAAAAACACACTCAGATAGACATACATACAGTACACACAATCACAGACACACACATGCATTTGAGGCAATGGTTTTCACAAAAAGGAGCCACATCTACAAAGAGGTAAACACCACAGGGAATCCATTTACCTTCACTTGCAATCATCATACACTTCTCTAAAATCACCATGGAACTGCCATGTTTCCATGGATACCCCCCCCCCCCCCCTTCTCTTCCATTGTAATTTTGCCAGTGTATCTCTCTGTATCTGCAAGGCCTGTAATCCCTATAGATTGGTTTACACTCCGGTTACATACCAGAACATGTTGTGACCTGCGTGCGAGTCTGCCTTAAAGACTTTGAGAAAATGTGTGCATTTGTGTGTGAGGAATGTGTTGGGAAAGCTTCACCTGGGGGCACAGTTTACTGCAGCAAGACAGAAAATCACAGCAAATGATCCTACACACAAATAGATAAACGGTGCGACATGCTGCTAACAGCTGCTTACTGCAGTGAAGAGGAGATATGGAATGTATGTTTTCTCAATACACACACACACACACAGGTGTCCCATCACTTACATCAGATAAGTTGCACAAACTCCTCTGAGCTGAGCCGGGACTCATAGGTCTGTCACAGAGGGAGGGGAAGTCGACTCGTATATCTGTGCAGACCTGGAAAGTCCCCGCCAGCAGAAAAATGTCAGCAGCACAAAAAAAAACCCCAAACAGAATCCGACAGAGCGACTTCTCTGAAAGTTTACAGAAGGTTTTGTCGGGTGAAGTTCATTTCATCTCTGTGGTCATGTTGTTGCTGTGTTTGTCTGCTTTACCCTGACAGACAAAAGTACAAATCATTTCAGCAGATTCTATCTCTACATCATTTTCCCCCATCAGCACCTTGAGAAATACAAGATCATTCGTTATCAATGTCATCAAATTTCTATTCATTGGACTTTAAATTCAATTTCACTATTATTAACTTCTTGCTGTGAAAAGTAATAGGCAGAGGAGTGTGGGGATACAGGGAGAAGGAAGAAAATCAATAACTTACAATTACAGAAGACAATCAGGGTTTCTAGAGTGTAGCAGATTTGACCTATTCAATTCTGGCTAATATCTGATCTCCAGGTAAAACAGTGGTGGAACTTTATACCTCGAAAATAGTGAGCCGGTCGTGTTACTGACATGTTAGATAAAAGCAAACTCAAAGGATGTGTAATTGAGCATCATAAATTCATGATAGAGTTTCCTCAGTATGTAAGTACATTATTGAGTTTTTTTTTTTTTTCATTTGCACATGGATTGTTGGGAGAGGGGAGTGAGGGGGGTCATATTTGTGTTGATATAAAATGCTTCCTTATACTTTTTTAAAAGTGTTTTCAGATCCAGTTTGATTGATTAAAGGATCAATATGGACACAGTGACGGGGCTTTCGTAAATTTAGCTGCTTCTCAAAGTCACCTGAGGCTTTTCATCGTGAGTCCGGTTCTGCTCGAGGTTGCAGCCTGTTAAAGGAAGTTTTTCTCTGCCACTGATGTTACTTGCTGTTGTCAAGCACTTTGCACATGGTAGGTTAATGTTGGGTCTTGATAAATGATAATACAGTGCAATACAGAGATACCCTCTGGTTTTAAAAGAGTTGTTGCTGTATAAATTTGTAAATAAAATAATAATTGTAAAAATTGAAAATTTCTCCGCTTGCAAGATGAATAAAGGATCATTCTGTCTTATCTTCTGAAGATTGACTGGTTAAAACATTTGAAGAGAAAAAAGTTAAATTGATCATATTAGGCCCTTAAAAAAATTCCATTATTTATTCAAGGAGAACTCCACACATTCTCAGCCAAAACATCTCTACAAGTTTATAATTTGCTATTTGTTTCCTTTTAAGCCATCGCTGAGTTCTTCCTCTTCAGTGCATTTTAAACAAACTGCTGCTGTAAGGGTAATGCTCTATTTCATGTGCAGCAAAGGATTCCTTCTCTGGAAAGACCCGTTCCCCAGAGGGCCAGAGCGACAAATGTAAACTCTTTTATGATCTGGGCGTAGATTGAATCAATATTGCACGATATCTTTTGGCAATAAAGCAAATGTAGCAAAACTAACGCTGATGCATGAGGCCGGTGTCACCGCTTATTGTTTTGAAATATATACAGAAGGCTATATTTATGTGTTTCATGACAGAGAAAGCAATCTGTTCTTTAATATGACCCCTGACCTTGTTCCTACTGTAGCGTTAAAGCTAACCTTTGAAACATAAAACTTCACCCTGACTCTGACCCTGCGGGGGGCGAAGGTTGACTTCATAAACGTCTTGGCGGCAAATTCCTGACTATTCAGCAACATGAAGGACTAACAGAGACATTACACGCATACATACACTAAGGGTGGGGAGGGACACACAATTAGTTAGGAATGTCAGAGCCTCTTACCCCACCCATGCTGCCCCCTTACCCTGCAGCATGTGGCTCGGAAAAGAATCCCACCCTCACACTATTTTTCATTCACTACAGGTTATAACCAAAGGACCTCAAATCGCCCTTAAAATGTACACTCAGTTATGAAGTTGAGACACAGCCTGGGTCAATAGGAAGGACATTTACTGTACATTTATGTGTTGTGTTGTGCTGGCGGCGATCCTGCAGGTGGAGACTCGGAATCCCATCACTCCCTCTCCTTATCAGACCTGTTCACTTTATTTGATGTTGGGTCCGAGGACAGGGGTCTGGATAACCTCATACACACACACACTCACACACACTGGTGTAACAAATATACCTTATATCTACCCAACATACCTTTTGTTACACCAGTGTGTGTGCGTGTGTGTGTGTGTGTGTGAGGTTATCCAGACCCCTGTCCTCGGACCCAGCATCAAATAAAGTGAACAGGTCTGATAAGCCGATAAGAATACAGCTGGTAGAAATACCAGGGCCTCTGACTTACTGAGGGCGCCCTCACACTAGGCAGACCCTGAGTCCAGTTTTTTGGACTACAGTGAGAGCTCTGGCCCGGATGGAAGAGGTGTGGTTTGGAAATGGCATCGTTGCTCATGCATGAGCACCTGATCGCCGCCTTCCATTACAAAGAGTTTTGTGGCTGTATCTGACCAAACGGACTCAAACTAAGCCACAAAGTCAGCAGAGCAAGTCATATTCTCTTCGTTGTTTCTGATGTGCAGTCACAGACTCGACAGTTCTGTGAGCCATGTGAGTGCAGGCCAGCGGGGAGCAAACATACTTCAGCACAGTACTGAGCAACTGTGTGTGCGAGTGTGCCCTAAGGCCTACACCCAGGAAGAGGGGATGCAGGAGAAGGAAAAGCTGGACACAGGTAGACACACTTGCACAGTAGCTGTCCGCAACTAAGCACTGAGTCATTTTTTCAGTACGACCCCTCTGGCTCTGTAATGTACCGCACACTCTCATAGCAAGATAACAGCTATTTTTCCATGACAGTAAAAGGAAGTTGGAATTGTCCGAGAGTGAAATAAAATAGACGTTGAGGTCAGAAGGGGAGATTGAAAATGGAAGGACAGAAAAAGGGAGTCCCCCGTGTGTCATTCTGGATTTACAAAACACGGCGTACACGCTGTTTATTCTGTTAGCAGCGAGGGCGAAGGTGAATTCGTGACCGAGAGAATAAAAAAAGGGAGGATGGGATGTAAAAGCCTCGCTCCATTAGTAAGTCAGTGGAGCATATGATAGTAATTATCAGGTGTACTCTTGGGATGTCCTTAGTTGCTCTCACTGTCAGTGCTATAACCGTGACACATTAGGGATACAAACACTTTTCACTGAGTGTGATGAAGATCATATGGAAGAGTAAGAGGACGGTATAAATGCCACTGAAGCTGGTAAGCTATGTGACGAGTTTACACATCGTTTCTCATGAGTTAACAAGCAGAGTAAGTCTACGGTCTGTAATAATGTTAAAACGACTTGACGCTGAATATTGCGAATTCGCATCAAACCGCTTCCGTTCCAAATGCAGCCAAAATAGCATCCGTATTTCTCCACTGCAGGTTGATGCACTTTCAATACATAACTGGGAACCTTTTACAAGCATTAGTTTCTCAAAGGACCAGCCGGGGATTGATTAATTTAGCATCTACTTGAAAGCAAAAACACATGTAAAAAAATGTTTTAATACTTGGAAATAAATTCAGGCGTCAAGGGGTTAAATGATCATCAATTTATGAGATCCTCTTGCAATTTACTTTTTTCGTTACATCCTAAACTAAAAGATGAACTCTGCGAACGCTGTTTGTGTCGAGTACTGAAACATTCCCAGTGAATGATTATGATGGACACATTGCTTTCCTTCACACCTGTCCATGCTGTTGTCTTTTTGTTTATGTTTTCGTTTCAAACAAAGGGACACATCCAGTTCATGTGAAAGTGCAGCCCCTGTTTGATCACAGAGGAAACCCTGTAGCAGTGTTGATTTGCATTAACAGTGAGTTCATGTACATAGGCCTTCTCTAATACACTGTGGACTTTGAGCTTCTTTGGGATTTATTTACGTTACAGTGATATTTATTTCTGGAGTAATTCACATGCATATTTTTTTAGCTTAAAGAGGGTGTAAACTTTCTTCTATCGGCATGTCAATGAAGTGTACTGTATGTGTTGATGTGTAAAATGTGTTTTTATAAAAACATTTGCCTACAGTGCCACTGAAAAAAACATCGCCCCATCATTCTCTGGAGTTTCAGGAGTGTAAAATACAACGTTGGATGATGTAAATGCAACCAATGTTTTTGTTGGCTTTGTTTATATGTTTGGCCTCAGGCAGGTGTGTGTATACTGTATGTGTGCATTTTGAGGCGTATTTTGCAGCGAGAGTTCAGCAACAAGGTCAAGTATGAAGTTTGTGCAGCCCTTTGATTACACTACCCAACTCAACATGCTTCAAGGTATGTAGTCCATTTCAAGAGGTTTACGCACACAAAGCAGGGAGTTACGTGTGTTATTGTATTTTTCCTGTGTGTTGATGTGGAGAAATAAATCATCACCTAAAACATGTGTGTTTAAGTGTGTGTGAGTGTTTGAACCTCCAGGCAGCTGCTGTGCTGTAACGTTAGCCAGTGGGAGGAGCCTGCTGCTCGTATTGAAGTCCTCCAAGGAGCAGAACTCAACAGCTGCTCTTCAGCTCCTCAGGGCCACCCCCCTCTTATCTTAACACTCACTTTCTTTTCTGATCCTACTGGGCCCCAGGAGGGTTTTTTTTTTTCGCCTTTGGCTGTATTTTCAGCATTCATAGTGTGTGTGACTATGTGTGAGTACAAATGCATCTACACCATGCAGGATTCTCTCCTAACTCAGTGTGACAGTGACGGAGCACTTGTGGCACTTTCTCAGGTGATTTTACATTTAATTTGACTGAATCTACTCATCATGCTCTTTAACTAGTCCCACGAGTAGTTAACCCTTTGATAGCCCTCCACAATGTGAGGGGACGTCCACCTGAATCAAAGCAAATTGACTACTTTTAATAATATGAGAGATGAATAAGGACAAATGTACGGCATGTAAAACCCCTTTTGACCTTAAATCTGCTCCAAGGGCAAGGAGAAACAAATATGACAGATTTCTGCTGTGCCTCTTTTTCACCAAGAGCAGGAAGGAGCCTTCCTTTCCTTTGTTTTTGGTGACAATGTTGTAATTTAGCATTAAAATCTTCTCCCCTTTGTGTCATATGGAATTATATTCTGGTTATGATCAGGTTTTGAGCACCTGTTGCCACATTGTTCCTCTCCCTCCTCTGGCTCGCAGATAGTGCTCTCATCAAATCTAAAACCTTGTCGCACACTCCAGGTATACACTCCCTTCTGCCCCCTACTCTCTCTGCCAATGAAGGGCGTCTGATTCAACAGTTGCAACAGGGCCTTTAGTGTCTAACTAGATTCGTCTCTTCTGTCGCCCCCCGGTGGTGGAACAAACTACCACACTCCATTCAATCTGCGGTCAATTTGCACCTTTATGAAAAAGCCAAAGACCCAGCTCTTTTATGAACACACATCATGATGGTTTTGTTTGATGATGATGCTGATGGCTGATGTTATTTCCTCCTTTCTTGATCTATGCTTGTGTTGTACTTTTTCTATGATGTAGGTCACTGAATTGAATCACTGAATTGTGATAGTTAGTAGACGATTTGGAACTTATTCACGTAAGTAGGTAATCATTCTGAGATGGATTTTGTCCTGATACTTACACATTAATTGCTGCAGTTGATAGACATAAGAATTAAAAAAAGAAAAACAGAAAACTTGTTCCCCATGATGCTTCAACCCCGCACATGACTTGACTTCAAGGTAAGGACAGCCCTAACATGCTTTGTTTTTTTTGGGATTCAGTGTTTGCACAGTTGTGGTTAAAAATAGTACTGACCTCGTGCTCTTGATGGTTAAACTGAATCTTGGAGTTGACCGCAGCCAGTCAAAAATGTAACAGCCTCTGACCCTTGTGGATCGACTCACACACACCACATCATTCCATTAATTTAGAGGAGCCCTGAGGGAGTGCAGCACATAAACACAGCTCTCAAGTCTGCTATTACATTTTATATTCTACACATCAATGCTGAGTAGTTATTGTTTTTTTTTAAACACTGTTAAGCTCATAAACCCTGCTGGAAATTTAATCTCCCGCCTCTAAATTTCACCAGACACAACACAAAGTAGCATAACCAATTAAAATTAAAGCGCGCCAAGCTGTGCCTTAATAACTCAACATCCCACAGGTAGTCTCTCTCGCCTCACACACTCGTTGAAATTTCAGCGGCAGGGGATCGGCCCACACTCGGCTTAATAGCGCGGTCGCTGATACAATCGATGAAACAAATCTTCCATGCTGCGAGATAGACATCAGAAATTCAGCAAATAAATGCAGGGCTGCAGGTAGATGTAACACATACACACATATTGAGTATACACTGGTATACCATCTCTCCGATCTGTCTCTAGTAATCACACCCAAACAGTAGACGCACTCAGGCCACACAGGATATTAAACCAAAGGACTGAGGGTTAGAAAAACAATTAATCACTCAAGCCTTTTTTATTTTTATCTCAGTACATTTTATTTATACCTTGCTCTTCTTCCTCCCTTTATCAGCAGTTTTATTTCTTAAGAGCAAGTATTTATTAAAAGCAAATGCAGATTTACGACATCTTAACAAGCCATCTTCTGTTTTCGTCCTTCGCCACTGATCACGACTTTCATTTCCTCCCATTCTGACGCGTACACCTTCTGAGCTATATGTGTCTCCACTGTCAATTTACTCCCCCCCTCCCTATCTCTCCACTAAATGCATTTTCTAAACTCCATCCATCGTTTTCTTTTCTTTTTTTTCTCAAGCTCTATCAATTTTTTTCTTCATTTCTGTCCTCCCTTGACACAAGCTTTCCATTAGTCTGAAAGTCCAAGCAAGTCTTCTTTTGGCCCCGTTGCGCTTGGGGTCGTGTGTGCCAACTTTGTGTAAGAAGATGAAGCATATAACATCAAGGAGGCTGCTGTTAAAGCCTTATTCAAAATGGATTCATTTTAAGAGTGTCGTGTACGAGATAATGTTTCTCTATTTTTCTCTCAATCTCTGCATACTGAAAGCAAGGGCTCCGAAATAGCAACCAGATCCGGGTGGAGCAGGCAGAGGGGACAGACAGTGGCTGTCATCCCTCAATAGGCTGACACTAAATGACTAAATCAATTTAAAGCTACTGTAACTAAACCCAGAAGAGGCAGCAGGGAAACTCACAGGGGGCAGAGGGAAGCAGGAGAAAGGAAGGGAAGAGGACACTGGGAGGAATGACAGTAATCCCCCCTCATTGTTAGCAAGACTGAGAAGCTCCAATCCTCTTTCTTTGCAAAACAAAATGAGAGGATCACACAAACACACACACAATCTGTAAAACAGACACTTTTCTTGACATAATCTTAATCCATATCAAACAATGAAAGCTGGGTTTTACTCCACTGCTGATTATCTTTCAAACATTTATATAATCATTACCAAGCAAAACAGTGAAACCAAATTCAGATATGTTCCACTCAAAAACTTATTTGATCAAACACCCCAACTCTCATAATTCCCTACTGTTGGGTTTGCTTGCTAACATATGGTGGCTAATGTAAGCACACTTTAGATTACAACATATTTACCTATATTGACAGTTTCACTACATTTTAGGCATGCCACAGACTGTAAGAAGAAATTAATTACCTTCTAACATTTATTTAATTACAAGTTAGAAATGGAACAATTGAATTAAAGTCCAGCTAGTTAGCTTGGTGTGGTTCAGTTCAACAGGTAGCTTCAAAGAAAAATTTAAAAAAGAGCATACAACTCATAGTTACTGAATTGTGGCCAAAGATTTCATTTATATTGCAGGCTTGCTAGCAATACCTCTCTGTTCAAGAATTAGCACTGTATGTTTTTTTTTGTGTATAGCATTAGACTTCTCTAATGTGTAGTTAGTTAATGGTTAAACTAGCAGCTAATGTGAACACTGTCATAACTTCCTTCTGCTTCAATAAATCAAGTTTTTTTTACCACACAAATTCATAAAAAAAGAGTATGTCAAGGCACAAGTTAAAAGACCTCACTCATTGTTACAAAGACCCAATGTTCAACACAATGTTTATCCATCATAAACTCAGCTTGTTAAACCATGATGCCTAAATTGTTTATTGTTGCACAACACAATAAGTAGCCCAATCTATAACATATCAAAGGTAATACAGCACCAATGTGAGATTTTAGAGGATTTATTTATAAAGTAAACAAAATACAGGCCTACCTTGTTGTCTTCTGTGCTTCCTCGGCTACTCTTACGTCCACAACAGACACCAGGAAGTACAGGGAAAAATCCAATGGCTACTTTCTTGAAATTTGAAACATGACCTATCGTTCTTCTTGAAATATTTGGCTACTTTAAATCAAAGAGTCCCAAAGTATTTGTTTTCAGGACTATCAGATGGGCTGTCTGATGTAGAACAAAAAAGTCATGTTTTCTTACAAATGGTGATTCTGCAGTTGGTACCAAATCCCAGATTAGAATTTGTTCTCAGGTATCCTAGAAGTTAAAATAAAATCCACTCATATGCGAGACATTTTTCGAATTAATTTCCTCTAACTGTCTGTAGATCTTACGATGTGAAGGTGCAAATGGTGATTCACTTTATGCCTTGTTTAAGGCTCTCAAGAAAGCTAGAGGAAGTTGTTGCTCATATAGTGAATTAACATCCATTAAAAAATGAATGTTTATTCCTTTTTTTGTTGTCATAATCAATCAATAAATCTTTTTTTTTCATGGGATTTCCATAGACTTTTTGTATTTATGTGTTTTGTTTAAGTGATGATATGCATTTTTTATACATATTATATATTTTCTTTGGTAAAAATCAGTGTACATTTTTCCCTGTGTGGCAAACATGAAACAGCAAATGCATCAAGCTATTATTTCAGGTTTTATATTCTGAAAACCCCTGTAGATGCTTACATTTCATCCTTCAATCACATAAGCAATGGAACTTGCTCTGTTATTTATATGTTACATAAATTACCTTTATCTGCCTATACACTCTAAGTGCTTGCGTATGTCTTTGCTTGTTTGTATTCAGAGCACAGATCGATTTCTCCAGGTCACATTGATGGGAGACTTTAATTTCCTAATGGAGAGTCTGCAGCGCAAAGGGGCGTGTGGAGGAACAACGTTGCTGATAGGCCTGTAACCAGAGAGCCTCTGTATGTGCATGGTGTAGCTCTTTAATCGTCACAAAGAGTTACAAGGGTAAAACATACTGTTATATAAGCTAAACAGAAGAGGGAGGGAAAACTTAATGTGGGGAATAATGCGGGATAATTTCGATTTTTAGATGAATTATTTGGCCGTTATCGTGATCCACTTTGATTGTGATTCATGAATTTGCAAATGACCAGTTATGATTATAACTGGAACTGATAAGAGTCATCCCACTTACTTTTACTGATCTATGCACAATCTGCCACACAGCAGTTTGCAGATGATTGGGAGCTCCATTTCAGCTCATTTCTTAAAAAATGAAAGTGAAGTTGGCAGTGATCCGATGCCTTAAGCAGTTATCGATGCAAAACATGAGCTTCCTCGATTTTTCAGTTCTGTCACAACAAATTAGAGGATCAATCAATGTGAGGGGAAATTTACATAATGCTGGTGTTATCAAAGAGATTACACTTTGCTGCAAACTAGGAATCAATTTAGATTTCATCTTCTAGGAACTGAAGAAAAAAAAGCACACGCAGGAATCACATCAAAACCAATTGGATCTATGATAGCTTTTTTTGCTTTTTGGTCTGATTGTGAAGTTTGTAGAGATGCTGTTCAGTGTTGAGCAAGTGTTTTAGTAGCTTTCTTGATCCCATACAATTTTGTCTCCACAAAAGCAGCAGATTTCAAAAGAAATTTAGTCCCATTAGGGACCAAAAATAACAAGTGATCTCGCAAAAAGAGAAATCGTAAAGTGGCGTTTCAAAAATTGCTAAAAAAAATTGGATTGAAAACACAGGATGCAGGGTTGTGATTGGTTTTCTTTTTTTTTTTTCATTATAAATTCTACACAGCTGGAACAACAAAAAAGGATACATCAACACACAGAGGTCACAACAGCGTACCACAAAATATACAGCATACAGTACAGAGAGAGAAAAGTCAAACGCACTGAGAATTTCTCAAAAAATCCAAAGAAAAACAATCTCTCAGAGCGAGTGGAAAAGCATGGAAAAAAACGAAAACTCAGTAGTTCAAAAAAAAAAAAAAAAAGAATCCCCCTCCCTAAAAAACACTTAATACCACAATATCTTTCATATAAAACATAAAAAAAGAATGCTCCAAGTTCACTTATCTATCTTCACCAGGTTTGCTAACAGTCAATATGGCAAGATCAGTAGACAGACACTAAAAAAACCCAAAATAAAACGAGCCTTTTCGGAAGCGATAGTGGTTTGAGGTGACCTCTAACAAAAATCAAGGCCATTGGTTCCAGTGTTCAACGAAGTTATAAAGGGCACATCAACCCGCTATCAGAGCTCTCTGGTCTGGACAGTGTAAGAGCAGAAACAGAAGACAAGCACACACAGTAGCTATTGCGTACCTACAGTAAACAGAGAAACATTCCTGCTGTGACACTCTAAACTTTCATTTGGTAAAAATAAAAAGTACATCACATTCTCCAGCAACAACCCCCAGATCCCTCCCACACCTTCCCATTCCCTGTTGGATCAAACCAGAGCAAACTAATGGCAGGGATTTCTTCTCCAGGTGAATCTTTGAGAACTACGCCGCTCACCGTGAAGGTCTCATTTTGCTGCCATGGTGAACACAGTAGGCTACAGTTTTAGATTGTCGAACATTTTGCCCTATTCTACCGATTTTAAAGTGAACGTTGATGATAATTGGGCCTTCTGAGCATAGCTGCTGCTGCATGCTGAGAGAATGGTTGGCTGCGAGAGACTTGTTAAAAAGTGGTGGCAATCACAGTCAAACACCAGCAGTGTAGTTAAAACAGACAATATGGGCTCCACATTAGCACGCCTGGAAGACAGGGAAATCAGAATTTACAGAGAAACACAGGATCACACAGGGGAAAAAAACAAGTGAATGTACTGACATAATATACATGTGTGCTGGAAAAGGCAAAAACAAATTTGTACAACCTAATAGCTTGCTCGTTTGAAGTCGTTTTAGCTGGATTTAAAAAGGCAAACAATCTTAGAGGAAAGATTGGCATTATTAAAAGCCTGGGCTGTTTCTGCAGAAGGCTAATTAGGGATATTGGAAAAGGAAAAGTACATAAACATTCACAGGTGGCAAAAATGCAATCAAACAAACAGCGCTGAAGTGAACACAGAGCTTCTTTGAGCGGAAATGTTACAGCAATGTGTGCCAAACTGTGTGCTCAGTGGATTTATTGTTGAAGGCATAAATCATCATGTTTTACTGATGTGTTTAAAACTGAATGGCAGCATGTGATAATTTATCCCAAAATACCTGACAGAGAGCACAGAGTTTAAGTGCAGACTCCCATACAGAGTAGAGGTTCTTTGTCATGTTTACACACACGCTCCAGAAATACACAGTGGCTTAATGGTTTCATTTGGGGGAGATAAGAGATTCTGCCACTGAGTTTGGATTGTATCATACACACCTCGCTGTACAGCTCTGCTCTGCAGAGGAGTCAACCAAAGATGTGTTTGGTGAATGAAAGATGATTATATTAGCATCCAGTGTTGTCACATTTTGCACGTGTATGGTTTTAAAACCTGTGGTAGCGTTGATGGATGGACTTTCATCTTTCTTGGCAAATCGAGCTTTAAGGAAAAGGAAAGAAACTCCATTCAAGAAGGTCTACTACAGGTTATAAAACAAGCACACCAAAGCCAAACATGGTGCCCCCCCCCAAAAAAATAAAAAATAAACCCCAACTCCAAGCTCCACCACGTGTTGTCCCCCTTCAGTCGAGTGTAGCCAAATAAAAAATAGCCCTGTTGTCTTCATAACGGTCCTCCGACTTCCCTTCATCCCTCTGTCGCTTTCTGTCATTGTCCTGTTTTATCACTGTGAGAGAGAGGAGAGAAAAAACACGACAAGTAATATAAATATATTGAATATCGGAGATGACTAAATAATGGGTATTTGAGAGTAGAATATTATAGAACCATATATAATAACTAAACCATAAAACTGATGTTCATGACTCCAATATTTTTGTATATTTAAATGAAAAACGAAAAATTAAATAATTTAGATTAATAACTTCCACATACTTGTGCTCAGAGCCTAATTAAAGCCCCTGGAAACCTGACTTAACATTTTAAAAATCTGTATGTGATATCTAAATGTAATGCATCATTAAGCATGGACAAAACTCGAAGTAAAAATAAACATTAATAAATAACAGAAAACCTCACCCAAAAACAGCTAATTTTGCAGCTTAGATCATTTATCAGGACCATGTGGGGGCGTGTCAGCTCACAATGGACACATGTCAATCAAAATGACCCCCCCATTGTGTATTGCAGTCGTTCGACTCCTTGCTCGAAGCAGAACATTAACTATAAGTCACCATTTGCATTGTAGGGGGCTGTAGTTTAAAAAAAAAAAAAACAATAGATGTTTTCAGACTTTTTGAAAAGGGACTATCCACTGAGGACTTCTGCATTAACACCTCAATGGTACCTACTCTGAAGCAGAAGCTAAAAAGGTTGCTCTAAACGGGGTTCAAAGAACTAAAATAGTTCATAGTTTCTGCAGTGCGGAATTATTAAAAAAGGGGGAGGGTTCCAACAGTTCCTAAAATGACGAAAAAGTTCCTTCAGTCTGAAAACGTCTAATTAACACTGTGCTATATAACCCTGTTTGAAGTTGCTTCATACAATGTGTTCTCCTCCTGCAACAGAATGGATATTCAAATTTTTTCTGGCATGGAAGAAGGAATATGTAGAGGTTACAAAAAGTTTGATCACAGAATACTAACATACTTCTGCAGCTGGCTTTAGAAGCTGCAAGCATCAGAAGCTATTGCCACTTCATCCATCTCTTAGTATACTCACATATTCTCCTAAATGAATGTGTTCTAAAAAATGTAAAGATTTAATTTTGCAGTCAAATTTAAACTGTCCATGGCTCGCAGCTCTGTAGCCTTTTAGAAGACATCTTACAGAGTCATATTTTTTTAATGACATCTTTTGAAAGAAGCATCACTTTGTAGCACATGGAGAGGCCGACTTTAACATCTCCTCGTTTCATCCATTTCAAAAGCAAAGTAAAATGTGTCTGCAGCTATCCTGAAATGTCAGGCAGTTTGCTGTCAGCGGTTTTAGAAATCACATAAAACAAATCTCGCATAAACTGACTTTTACATTCACATTAAATCTGCCGCTTCCATAAATGCATGGGTGAAATGTTGCACATGTTTGAGAGCACACTTTCAGATAACTGGGTGCAGCTGTCACACTCTGTCATTTGGGCTGCAGGGACAGCTTTTTGAAACATGCTGCATTTGAACTTGATGTGACTTGAGACAAGCTATCAGCATGACTGATTCATCTGAAAAAAACATTTCTGCTGACTGTAAAGCTCACGTTAAAGTAAAACTTATCGCTCATGAAGGATTTTTGAAGGCGGGTTTGTGTCTACATGATCATTTTCAGGCTTGTCGTGCTGCAATAACTCAGATTATTGTGCATTTAAGTTACAATTGCATGCGCCTTCTCCTCCAGAATCCAGATATGTATTTTACTTTACTACATCTAAATTAGATAAAATCAAGATGACATGAATGCAGCGTTTGAATATGGCCCAGTATCTTGCAATCAGCTGTGATTAGAACATGCATGTGACAGGCCTAACTACACACAAGAAATTATTTTGTATATAAGATGCTTAGATCAGGAGTGAAGTTGTTTTAATTCACCTCCTTGATGCTTAAAGTGTCTTTGACCTGTCTTTGCTTACAATCAGGCTATGGCATCATGCGGCAAGGGCAGTAACCCCTCCCCCGGGTGGGTGACACTCCCACAGCTAACAGGTAAGTGTTTATTCTGCCCTCTGAGCCTGCCATCTCACTGTTAACAATTGGGCATGGTTCAAGAAAGCCAGAGACACCCACACCTTTCCAAAGGGGCGTGATCAGACACAGCTCAATTTAAAATCACAGATATAGAAACAGCCTGTTCAGAGCGGGGCTGAAATAGTGGACTCTTTAGACAAAATACAGGATCAGAGAGGATTTTTGAAGAAGAAACTTCACAGAGATGTTTTGGGGAACTCTAAGACTAATTTAAACTTGTTGAAAAGGAGGATTATATTGGACCCATAAATCATACACATGTCAAAGCCACATTGTAAGCTAACTGTTGCTAACCTGTCCTGTGGGCGGCCTCTTGTTGAGGAGACCAGCTTCTTCGTTGGCTTTGTCTGTCTTCATCTCTACCACGATGTCGTTGTTCACCTCTCCACTGACCCTAAAGTGAGAAAAGGAAAAACAAGGATGATGTATAAAAATAACTTATGAGCCAACTGGTGGATCAAGACATTACGAAGAACTGTTGATTGTATGTTTGACTTTGAAGTTGTTGGTTGTTCTTGACATAGAGATTGAGGCTGGGTTGCCTTAGATACTGTTTCACTTCTAGGAGTCTGTTTCTAGTTTCCCAATCTTTCTACATTTTGAGACAGCCTTACAAAAATGAAAACAGACTACAATGCAAAGTTATAGAGAAGCTCACTCATAGAGTCTGATTACAGATTGTCCATGGATGGCATGAGTAGATTTATTTAATTATTACACATTATGTTAATGCTTGCTAAAAGCACTGTGTTAATTAGGCCTAAACCACTGATTGTTCCATGAAAACATGTATATTTGAAAACATGGGGAAGCCTGCCACATGTTGCTTGGCATCATTTTTTAGAAATGGAGCAATCCAGACGGTTGGCAGAAAGTTTAATTAAACAGCTTTGTAATAATTTGACTCTGATGCTGCTCTCTTTGGCATTTTTTTTTCAGAAAGCTTTTCAGCTGCTTGAAATGAGCAGTCGTTTAATTGTAGTGGATTTATCTAACCATTCATGCTTTGATACATTGAAGCTGCTATTTTTTTAGTCACATTGTTCTCTCTTTATTTTCATGAAAATATCATTTACAAGCTGGGGCCTACTTTACTTGTTTTGTCATCACTGTTTTTTATAGAACCAATAATTAATGTAATTCACAAGAGTTTGTTTGCCATGTTTGTCACGAAGAACACCCTTACAAAAGGAATACATCGCTGTTTCCAATAAGTGGTTATTGAGATACATGAGGTAATTACTGTCAACATTAATCCCTTCCTCCCCCCATCCCTCCTCTCCTGTCCACTTACACTTCCTTCTTGTCCTTCTTGCTGCAGGGCAGCTTGCTCTTCTTGTTCAGGAAGTAGATGAGGGCCACCAGCAGCAGGAGCAGCAGAACACAGACCACCACGGCTATCACCACCCCGCTGGAGCCTCCCTGCTGTTTATCAGCTACAGCGACGCAACGAAGGGACACATGGAGGGATGGATGTTGGGGTGGATGGTTGGTGGGATGGAAGAGGTGGGAGGGAAGGGTATAGTGGGGTGAAGGATTGATTATAGTGAGGGAGGAGGGGAATGGGGTGATTTTTGATTTGGAGGGGGCATCATGAAGGGTGTAGAGTGATTATTTTGATTTGTGGGGAAGAAGAGAGGGAAGCAGGGGGAGGAAATAATTTGATTTGGGGTGCAGAGAGAAATGGTGTGAGGAGGGGAGGTTGGGAATGGGGATGGAAACGGATGGGGTCCAGATGAAGACAATGCATGGATAGATGGGTGGAGAAAAGAAGAATTGGGAGGTGGGGATTGGGATGTGGGGTTAGACTATCTTTTGAATGCAATGGCTGAAACGTGATGGGACCCAAAGACAGGGCCTGAATACTCACAGATAATACTAAACAACCTACCAGAGCAAGAAAACAACACCAAACATACTCACCCATCCACCTACACTTGTATCACCATACTTGTGAGGACATGACTCTGAAATTATTGATGATGTTTTTCTAAATAGGCCTTAAAACTACAATGCTCTGAAGTGTTTTGTAGACCATATGACATTATATTTTACTTAGCGTCTTTGGGTATTTAGAAAAGTGCTACATAAAATAAATGTATTATTACTATTATTATAATTAATTCAACATTTCGGTAAGTGTAGCCTACTTCTTCACTTTCTTTCCAGGAGTAAGAAGGCAAAATCAACCCCACTGAGATATCTTTGTGTTTAAAATGAAGTTTGGAGTAGCTAGATTAGCATTAAGACTGGGAGCAGGGGAAAAAGCCAAACTAGCTCTGTCTAAAGCTAAAATAGAATCCAACTTCCAGCACCTCTGTAGGTTACTAAATTACACATTATAGCTAATGTTTTTAATGTTTTACAGGGATTCTGTTATGTAGTCTCCACTGGTTAACTCGCAACAACATGGCTACAGCAGGACTTAAGACTTAAAAACTCAACTATTTCTCTAGAATGATCATCAATAACAATTTCTGTGAAAAGTTATGATAACTTAAATAGGTGCAGAGTTTGTTTTTCAAGTCCTAAACTTAAGTATGTCCTCTCAACTAGAGTGATACAAGTACAGATACAGAAACACCAGCTCTTGTAAACACAAAAACATTCACCTGTGTGCACACAAACAAACAATACACAGACTTACAGTTGTAGACAGACGCCATACACATGTTTAGAGCGTTAGCAATACAGACCTGACGTAAGCACAGGGTTTCCAGAGAGCAGCACTTTGAGAAAAAGAGAGTTTCTCAGTCTGAGTAGCATAGCAAGGCAAAGCAACTTTCACCACATACATTTCACTGAGGGCATATGCACACAAAAGCTAAGGTTATTAAATCACACACACATCACCCCGACAAGAGGAAATGACGAAAAAGGTAAAGCGAGAAACAAGAAGGCAGTCGGAAAGAAGAGGTGACTAAAAAGGAGACACAGTGAGGAAACAAAGAGAAGAAAGGAAGAAATAGAATAGAATAGAATCCTTTATTGTCCCCAAGGGGCCACAAAAAGTTGTAGTAGCATCCACAAAATATAGGACAGACATCATACAAAGGTGACAAGAGAAGAAGAATAACAATATACAATATCCACAGTGTTTGGTAGCAAGAGGGCAAATATACAAGATTACAGTACAGCAGAGGGAGTAGTGTGTGTGTGTGTGTGTGTGTGTGTGTGTGTTTGTATATTTTGTGTGTGATGAAGGGCCGGTGCAAAAGGAGATGGGTGGATGGGGGGGAGGGGGGCGTAATTTTCTAAATTAAAGGGTCTGTACATAAAAGAGTCCTGAGAGAAGAAGGGAGGAGAGGAGGAGGAGAAGGGAGAAGGCTCTACCTCTGTCGGCCGAGTTGTCAATTGCTGCAAGAGAAGAGAACAGAGGGGGAAAGGAGGTTTTAGCCTGCATGTTAATGTGCTAGTTAAAGCGAATATGAAACCTGGATTCCATTGCATTTGGTACATGTTAATCCAAATTTAGTGGTGATGATTTCCAAGTGGTTAGCATAGAGTTTAGTTTACAGGCTTAGTGCGAGTGAAACAGCAAAAGAAACGTGTGTCAGCTGAAAGTCCTTTCGAAGTTCTTGGTTCTTAGCTGGTAGCCAACAAGCTAGTTTGAGCATGATTTTAACACATGACACAGCTTCGGGGCAAAAAGTGTATTACATTTACCTGAAAACTGTAGGTTGCCCTTTTTCTTCGCTTATTCTTACATGGAGAGATATGTAAGTTCAAAATTAGCAGTTTAGCTTGTGGGACTTTTTTTATGTTAATGCAAACCTAGCTGCAATTATTTGGTCATTCACTGTTATTGAAATAACTTACTTTGAGATATAAGGGCTAAAATTGTTCACTTTGCATTTTATGAAGTTTGAAGTTCAGGTCTGCTGGCAAAAGGCTATCATTTTTGTATTCTGTGAACATATAATTTTATGCTAACATACGTTTTGGCTAGGTTAACTCCACAAATGTCACACCTGAAAGCTACAAGGTTTTTAAATTTGTGACAAACTCTGTACAGTAGAACTAGTTGTTGTGTCTTTACTTAACAAACACTGATAAGCATGCTGAGTTATAACCTTGAAAAAAACAATTCTTGTCATCTTCAAATCAAATAAGATTCATGGGCACAAAGCCAAAACACATTTCTGTATATTATGAACATCAAATGCCCACAGTGAAAAAAAAGTGCAAGATAAGAAGGCCTCATCTTTCCCGTCATCTAAAGAAACTGACCTCGTTTGAGAGATATCAGGAAGGTCTTGCTATCTGTTCCATGCTCGTTGGAGGCCTCGCAGGTCACCCCGTCCTTCATGACCTCGGCTGTGGCTTGTAGGCTCACAGTGCTCACCACCTTGTTACCTTCCACTGTCACAGACTGGAAAAAGGGGACATGAATTTTAACATAGTTCTTCATCATCTTTTTGCCTACATTTGACACTTTTCGCAGCAATTTTCAAGTCTGACTCCCTTCATTGTCATCTCTTCTTTCACTGTTATCCCCTCCCTTGTGCTGATGAGTCTCATTAATACATTGAAAGCCTCTCTTGGAAATTCTAAGTCATGCAAGATCAAACATGTCTGAACTTTGATTTGACATATATCCCATTTTGCTCTTGAAATTAGCTGTTTTTTTCACCAGAAACATTAAAGTTATATTTCATTTCCAAAGAATTTTTTCCCCAGTAAAATTTTAATTTCAAAGCTCTCTTCCCCTTGTAGCTTCTGGAATTGAAGTTGGAATTGTCTATTCAACCATATCAAATCCATATAAAAACCAGTCTAAACCAGTCTACCAAGAGATAGACATTAAGATGTTATCAAAAATCAAACTTCACAAAATTAAACCCCAATGTTAGCGGTAGCCATGTTTGTGTGGAATACAACTTAATCTCTGTATTTATAATTAAATGTGTGCTTCATTCAATATTTTAGGAAGTAGCAATTACATGTGTTTACAGAGCAACTCCTGTAAATTGTAATCTATGAGAGGAAATAGATCATGTGATGATAGGTTTTAAATTTATCTTGGCTAGTCGTGCTTGTTTTCATATCCTCACCTCTTTTCCTGAGGGCTTCCAAGTAAACTGAGGGGCAGGGGATCCGTAGGCAGAGCACTTCAGAGTCACCATGTCTCCTTCCTTCCCCACCTCTCCGACAGCGGGGGTCTCGATCATTGGCTTTCCTGGAAAGAGAGTGAGAAAATACTTAGAGGGGAACTCCTGGTATAAACAATACAGAAACAGCTCCAACACACATATTCATCGACTGTAAGAAATGTAAATTACATGAGAAACAGTTGAAAAAGTCCTCTTTTGTGATTTAGTGCATTCAGGCTTACATTCAAAACATACATACATACATACATACATACAGAACATGCTAAGTAAATTTGCTTTGAAGTTAGCAAATTTTGTCTTTTGGCTTTCTTCATTTGCAAAAAAAAGTTTTAAACTCTAAAACAATGCATGCTGGGAAGTCTACTTGAATGCTGAATATTGTTTAAAAAACTTCCAGCAGTCTAGTCCCCTAAAAATGTATTCTTATGTTTTAGATTTTTTTTTTGGTTCTAAATATTAATAAAGTATTTGAAGTTGAATCAATTTAAATTAGTAGATTGATCAGAATCAGTTTTTACTGTCAAGCACATTTAGATATACAAGGAATTTGTCTTGGTGTTTTGTTGCAAAAACAACAAGGGAAATAGAGCTCAAATAGCAAGAACTTAAATAAAATAAACTATAAGAAGTCATTACAAATATATATGATAGAGTATAAAATAAAAAAAACAAAAAATGCACAAAATATGCAGTATGTGTAGCCCAGTGACCCCAGACTGAATCTTAACCATCAACAGAGAAGGAAACCACACCTTCAACCAGTTGCATCCACTCAACCTCCTTCCTCCGACTGAAACAATACCCAGCACATACCATTGCTTATTATTTCAAGAGTAAAATGACAATGTAACAAAGAAGATTCTAGTGTGATGGAATCGATTTCTTAAGTCTGTTTTATTGGTTTTCCTTCGTTGTGCGGTGCATGTGGGTCAATGAGTCTGTGTATACATGTTTTTACAAGCGTGTTACCTTTGACAGTGAGGTTGACGCTAGCCTGAGCCGTCAGCCCTGGCACGGATGGCACAGCTCCAACACACATGTACTCTCCAGCTTTATCATAGGAAACACCTTGTATTGACAGCATGCCGTCCTGAGAGAGCACCTCTGAGCCCTGGAGGAACAGACACGCACACAGTCACACACAGATACGTTTAGACTCATCCTTCTATTCTCTCTTGCTTTTTTTGTGTGTAAACATGAGAGCAGAAGAAACGTGTTAAATCTGTTTTGAAGTGTCTGCAATCTGGGAAAGCAGAAATACAGCCTTCACACACACTGTTCAGAAACATTGTGATAACAACTCAAAGTCAGTCGGCCGAGATGAACCTGTCTCTTACTATTCTTCTCAAGTTCTTCTCATAGGATTTGGTCTTACTGAGAACAAAGACGATCTCTACCTAGAAAACCAGCAGCCGATGAGTTTCTATCACCCACAGGAGACACAACAATAGATACACAGGCTACAACAACAGGCCAGACACTGGGGGAACACTCTGCACATAACAAGAGGAGGAGAAGAGATGATGAAAAATACCAAAACAATCCACCAATTCTACACCAGTGTCTGAGTCTACGGAGTTTGTACAAAAAGACTACAAGAGTAAACAAATCCTCTTCTCTTTGTTGCCAGATGTTTACAGCGTTTATATTTAATGTTTTCTCCACAGGAAATCAAAACCAGGAGGGCTTTTTGTTAGAATAAAATATTAGTTTTAACTAACTATATACAGTATAAAAAACTCAAAATAGTTTAATTCAATTCAATTTCATGTTAAACTGAAATCATTCTTCACCATAGATTGTATATAAAATAAAATTGGTGTAGTCTAAGGTCTTCACCCATTGGTTTATGATTCATTTTACAATAAGTCAAAAGTACAATATAACAGTGTATAATTTCCACTGGTGTTTTGGCTGTAAGTCCTTATAATATGAAACAGCGGTGTCTGGATCCAGTTGCTGCAATTGGGCACAACATAATGCGTCCTCTGTGTATATGTCGCAACTGTCTTAAGGAAGATTGTCGTTTTGTTTTTGTTTTGTTTTGAGGCTACAATGTCGTACGACGGCTGCACACAAAGTTACTGCATATGTTACACTCCAATTGTTCCTCTTATGCAGTGAGGAAGAGAAATGTTGATATAAACTATCGGTGTTGAAGCCAGCCCAGAATCACAAAATGTCCAAATGAGGAGCTGCAGGAGGGAAATTCATTCTTGTTATTTATCTATCTTAGACATGAACAGTTGTGTTTATACGTAGGAATGATGGGTTTGCTTTTTTTAAATAACTGTTATCTGGGAATGCACAAAAAGAATTTCATGCATACATTCTTAAAATCAGACCACTTTCCCATCAAAGTGAAAAGAGAAAGGGAGTGGAGATAACGAAAAGTGAACGAGCATACCTTCTTCCACTGAACTGTGTGCTTGGCAGAGGCCTTGGTCTTACACTGCCACTCCACCTTGTCTCCTAGCATGACGACCTGAGGCTCTAGAGGGATCACGCTCACTGGGTCGATGTCTGACAGCGAAGAAACAGAGAGAGGTACATGAAACTTCAGTTTTTCCATACATTTGGAGGACTTCCAAGACATTTCACTTTTTGATCAAAGAGCTTCTCATCTCTTAAACAACCCTGTAATAAGGTGGTTAGAAGAGCTGTACTAAGCTGAATAGTTTGCTCTTATTGCAAGTAAAAAGCTAATGCACTTCCCTGAAGTTAAGCCTATTTCAAAGATCGAGGCTATTTGTAGTCTTTCCCCACATTATGTGTGATAAGATCAAATTAGAGAGTGCACAGAGGAAAACATTAAAGAAAGACATGAACTGTGAAAAACTGAATTAGATTTCTGTCCCCTGAAAGAATTCAATTTAAACGTAATCCCTTTTTTCCCTTTGTTAATTCTTTGATTCACAAATACAAAAGACTTTTTACAAAAAAGGGGAAACTTCACAAACAGAGGCTTGATTGTTTTGGATGTGTCTCTAGTTTCATCTGCAATTTTGTGTGTTGGTCTGCGTGTTTTGTTTGGCAGACTCACAATTAACAGTGAGAGTGATAGTTCCAGTCAGGTCAGCATCCAAGTTGTCGAAATCTGTAGCCGTGCACTTGTACACACCATCATCTGAGCGTTTGACAGATTTGATAGTTAGAAGACCACCCTGACCGCTGATGACTTTACCCTGGAGGAGAAGGAGAAGGAGAGAGGAGAAACTGAGTGCTACGAGAATGATCTATGTATTTAAAGTGGCTAAAAAGATGATGATGTTTCTCTGTCTATAAAACATAATAAATCATTAACAAGGAATGCAAGCATACATCTTTTGTGAAGTCAAACTCTGGCTGAGGGTTTCCATCAGTCTCACACTTCATGGTTACAGAGTCACCCTCTTTGACAGGATCAGTGTTGAGTAGGGAAAAAGTGGCCTTCTCAGAGGGATCTGGATGGAGGAGAACAGATATAAAACAGGTGACTACCGTATACCTTTACTCTGTCACACTGCGTGTCATCAATGAGAGATGTGCAATACAATCCAGAGTAATACAATCATTTGTGTATTCCATCCTTTTTCTTAGCTTATCATTCCACCGATCACTGCATTCACTTTTAATGTAGCTGACATGAAATGGACCCATGATGGGGAGATAGCACTGATAGCTGCTTGTGCACCACATCAAATTCTAAAAGATATGATTGAAGATTACTAGGAGTGTCTTACAGAGGCATACATAAATGTTTTACGCAGATCACAGGTCTTCAGCCTTTTAAGCCATGCTAAGGCTTTGTGGTTGTAATGGCATTCCCACTTTCTACTATTGATTAATTATTTAATTCATTTGCTAATTTTAGCATGCTAAATGCTAATGCTGTAAACGTTATACCCACAATGTGAGGTGCCTGATCATATCGTCATGATTCATGTCATGCAGGTCATGTAAGGGTTTAAATCAATCATACTGTAGCTCATGGACTTGAGAAGAAATATAGCAGATCAGAAAATGCACAACCGCAAAAAATATTGTAAACTGGAGGCTTGAAAGTGACGCTGCACTTCAGGAAAACATTATTTTTACTATTTTTTGATGATCTGTTTCTTTTTCTCATCAACCCTGTATCAGCTTGGTCTGGATCACCTACACCTGGTTGTAAACAATTCTTATAGCAAACTGTTCCTTGATGACAAAGTACTGTAGCTAGCTTGCAGTTTTAAGGCCATGAAATTTGAGTGCAATGTCTTGACAAGAAGTGGATGAGAAATTCATAGACAATTCTAAATATGTGGCTACTGCCTGCAGGTAGCTTAGCTTTGCATAAAGACTGGAAACAGGTGGAAACAGTTAGCCTGGATCTGTCCACAGGTAGCAAAATAAACCTTCCAGTACATGTAGACCCCACAAACCCAAACTCATCGTCCTCATGCCCTCCACTCACAGTTGAGATTAATTGTGATAGTGTCTGACTTCTTCTGTTTGTTCTGGCCTTCCAGCATGCTGTACTCCACGGTGCACTGGAACACAGAGTCTTTGTCTGCTTTTGTCGGCTGCATGTACAGGGAGCTCTTGATGGTGAAGAGGCCGGATGCCTCCTTTACTACAGAGGGAATCATGTAGGTCTCTAAAACAGAGGAGGGATTGCGGAAGAGCAAAAACATACAGATTATGTTCTGATTCTAATTGCATTTATTATGTTTTTTCATGACGTTAAACAAACGAGGATCGAGGCTACATACTCTCTTTCCTGTCCTTGATTTCAGGCAGGGGCAGACCATCCTTGAACCAAATGATTCTTGGCTGTGGATGTCCATTTTTAGACACACAGGTACCGATCTGAAACACGTAGGCAAACAAAATACAATTTAAAAAAAAAAAAAGCGTTTTCAGGGTCTCAATAAAAATATGTAACCTAAGATTTTCTGCACACCTCAGAGCTGGTAGTCTCTCCAGCAGTGATGGCCTGACTTGACGGCTTCGTGAGTTCAGGCTTCTCTGGAGCAACTGAGGCAGGAAAAGAGAGGAAGTGGGAGAAATCATTATTATATCATTATGATTCACTGGAAGGAAAACCTTTAACAAGGAGTCAAGCACACACAAACTCACACACTCCGCTTCCACACATTTGGACCATCCCATATGCCTGCTGACCTTGCTAATTAAGTGGAGCAGTAAATATTCTGCTTCACAGTATTCTACTGTGACCTGGTTCACATGAGCTGATAAGGGTCAAATAACAACAAAAAACGAAGCAAAAACAGTACTCCCTCCTCTGGCTTGCACACACACACACACACACACACACACACACACACACACACACACACACACACACACACACACACACACACACACACACACACACACACACACACACACACACACACACACACACACACACACACACACACACACACACACACACACACACACACACACACACACACCTCTCCCTTCTCTGCTTTATTCCCCTCACTCACTTGTTCACATGCAAGGTCGTCTTATCACTGCCTGCAGCTGTCGACTGCTTATAAAAATAAACAGTAGATGGGTATTCCTCTCTCCATCTCACTTGCTAAATTTCTGTTTTGTTTTTTAGTTGTTTGTTGCAGCTCCCAAAATAGCTAAAGCTATTTTCTTTTATAGTGATTCTCTTCTTTAAACTGTGAAATCCATGTATGCAAAGTAATTTAGATGTCGATTAAAGATGTGGCTCCTTCAAACACTCAAAAAAGGACAAAATATTCTCCTTTAAGCTTTTTAAAAAATTTGTAGTCAAGTCATACTGTATTTTTAATGTAGGTTTCCGGATAAAGAGAATTCAGGCAGACCCTCAAGAGACCTCATAACTCACTCCTGTTAAGTGAAAGCAGAACAGACACAGTATAATTCATCCCCCAAATGAGTCAAGTGGACACAGAATTACTCCTGGTTTGTGAGACAGCTTGTTTTCTTACATCAGTGGGCATTAAGTGCATCTAAAAAGGCCTTTGTTAAACACCACTGCTTTGAGGTATTGTCTACAACTGACAGTCTCCATTCACGATTAATAGCTCATTTTATGAGATAGTTTTAAACCTCAGAGCCTCACAGTGTGTAAAGGTTAATGGATAACTTGTGAGCTCTTTTTCAAGTGGAGGCTTGACCAAAGAACGAGTTGTTTTTTGCTTTTCTCTTGACACATACTTCCACTCTATGGATTGATTGATCAGTCAAATTCCAAATGCAAATGAGTGGATTCATTTTCGTTGGCCAAGCAAATGCTAAAAGTTTAATGAATGTTTGCTCAGGGGTTTGCTGTGGGCAAGGACACAGCAAACCCCCACAGCCTTGGTGATAAACCTAGACTGTTATTAAAGTGATATATATGAGACATGACAGGTGGGATTGAAGTATTTATCAATTGTGTCAAGATTGATTAGATTGTGATTAATTGACCTCTGGGGAATTGGTCAACCCAATTGCTGAAAAAGGCTCCATAGTCCTGCACACGATGGAAAACTAGTAGTTAAAGTCTCTTCTATGCTTTGGAAATGCAGAAAATGTGACTAATCATACTTTACGATACAAAATCGTTATCTCTAAAGAGTCTCTCTATCTCTTTTGAGTATGTTTGAAAATGCAATCAGCAAAATGCATTACATTGCATTAGGTACAATTAAGCCACTGCTAATTGAAAGTATGCATGAACACACACACACACACACACACAGTTCTGATTATGCCGTAAAGCGTTAGCCACAGTGACAGCAACAAACAAGTCATAAATTCCACACATCACCAACTGATGGGAAAGTGGGGTGTCTTTGAAAAGGTCACCTTAAAGTCATATAAAAGGCCAAAGGGCATTGTAAAACTCACAGAAGACTTTGAGCATAGTGGCGGCTTCTCCAACCCCAGCGGAGCCGGCGGTGACCTGGCAGTAGAAGACGAGCTCATCTGAGGGTTGAACTGATGAAATGGTCAAGGTGGAGTCCTCTCCGATTGTGACACGCCCGGTCAGATGGGTGCCATCGTCACTTTTTCCTTCACCACCCTGAGAGTGGAAAGCTACACGCTGTCTGTTGTCCTGCCCCTCCTGAAAGGAAGCAGATAGGAGATGCAGAAAAGAGGACAGGATAAACATAAATAGTCGTGAAAAATGAAAACGAATAAAACCTTAGACTTGAGGTTGCTAATAGCATAGGGAAAATGTCTAAAAATGTTTGGAAAAAGTTGACATATAGATGACTTACAATGAACCATTCAACAACTTTGTTGCTTGATGATGATGACACTGTGTAGGTGCAGGGAAGCTTGGCAGTCTCTCCTTTAAGGACTTCCACTTTGGGAGTCACATTCACTGTAACAGTCCCACAACAACCTATGAAGAAAACACACAAAAATAGAGATAGGTTAGAAGAAGGTACAGGAATCCACAAGTTCTGGCAGTAAGGTCTCAGAGGTTATAAAGACAGATAAGAATTAAATTGACCACAAGGCCTCAATTCCACTATTTGTCATAACAAAAGTTCCTTTGATGTTTTTTTTGGCTCTCAGTTCTATCTGACGTTATCTGCTAAAGGAGCTACTGTAGCTACAAGAGTAAGTATTCCCTTAAAAGGTGTATGAACTGAAGTAAAAACTGTAAAGGGCCCCCCGAGTCAGTCACTGTCAGTGTTCTCCATTCAACAGACACATTAGGATGCACATAGTGTCCCAGATATCAATGGGAGAGAAGCAGCTAGAGCACAGACTGGATCCAAACTTGATCCTGTGGGGATAGGAAGCACAGAATAGCACTCTAACTTTCTGTACATGTAGTTTTAAAGAAACAACGTGACGAGCAAATTATACTGCAGAGAGGGGGAGGGGAGGGGAGGGGAAGGAGTTCCATTTCTGCTAATGAAGTCACTGCAGCACATGCAATGCCATAAATCACACATTACAGTGACACATAAAGGCATGTGTGGAGTTCACTGTATTGGTGTGCGGCTGTAATGTGCGGAAAGAGAATGTAGAAGAAAGGTCAGAGTTGTATCAGTGAGAGGGGTTAGAGTCAATGAGTAAGTTCTTTCCAAATGCACTGCATAATTTGTACGTATTATTTAGCATGTTTATTCAAAAGACAGCGCTTGCAAAAAAAAGTACAAAGTGATCGTTTATAAAAGACAGAAAATGCAGGGATTAACATTTTAACAGAAAAAAACTACGTCTTGTGGAGTACAAAATGGATGAATATGAAAAGAGTAAAATACAAAATGATTCGATTTTGCAAACAGTGCCAACATTCATCTTGCTAAGCAAGATTCAAAAAGCAAAACACTATACACTATTTTTTTTTTTTAATATTCATATCCCAGATATACACAGCACTCTGCTAATGAAAAAGCCAGCCCTGTACGCTAACATGAATTAATCATGTTATCAACTTCTGGACTACAAAATCTACACTTTAATAATTTATTTGTTGTGCAAAACAGCCAAGAGGGGAGAGGATGGACTTTGGGGAATCATAGTTTGTTTGACAGGCTGGTTTTAATAACAGTGCAGGAAAATGCAGACGGGTAAGATGAAAGGCTGTTTGCTGTTTGAGCTAGAGAGAGAGAGAGAGGAGCTGGGGGATGACTGCCTTGTTATCACTGTGCTGCGAGGAAGAAAGAGAGTGAAGGGTGGACAGAAAGGAGAGGGCAAAGGGTACATATAGTGGAGATAATAGGAAAGCTGTCAGAAATGCTCACAGTTGTGTGTATGTGTGTTATTGAGATACTTCCTGCTAGGGTCAGATGCTATGATTGACCCGCAAACCACAGTGAGGTCATGGGTTGGTTAAGCGATGACATTTGATGAAAAGACCTCATGTCTCTCCCCACTTTTGTGTTCTTTCACTTCCTTTTTTGATACTTTTTCACTTCCCTTGGCTCTATTTCAACCCTGCTCCTCGATTTCATTTTTTCATCCTCCCTATCCAGTCTCCTCCTTTTTCGAAATATTTTGTTCTATTAGCTCAGAAGCTCAGGCAAAACAACATTAGTTGTGCCAATCAAGTTTCATGTTCCAACTTTGCAAGAGGGATGGAGCCCAAAAGAAAATCTGCCTCTGTTTCTGCGCCAATCCAAAGAACAGACAGACGAGCAAACATACAAGTATGTGTGAGTAAACTTAGCGCCGTGCTTCTCGGCAGCACTCAGGATTTAAGAGTGTCGTTAAGTGGTGCATGGGAAAAATACACACTACATACCCCATTAAATCAACTGACTTCCTGGCATGCAGAGAGAACCTTAATTCTTGCTCAGTTTTTTGTTTGACTAACAACAGGAATCTCTAATACAAAGATAAAAAAATGAACCCAGAACACATTGCAACATGCTTTTTGAGCAGGTTTGGCATTTATACATAACAGGTGGTCAGTCACTTGGCAATTGGTCTCTTACTCTAATTTATAAGTGGACTTTCATTATTGTCATTCAAATTGTACCTTACAGCGCAGTTTTGACATAGAAATAAGGTGCAAACATAAAAACCCCCAAAAAAGATTAACTATTTTCGTTACCACTAGCCCAGGCATGCTTTAGCGCGCTAACAAGCTAAAGCTTGATAGTAGACCTAAATATGTTAAAAAGGACATGCTAATTAGCTTATGTACAGTATTTGTGTTAACCACCAATAGGCCAACATTTGTAAAAATATTACTGTATGGTAAAATGCACACAATGACTTTAACTCCTAGAAGTACATGAGCATTAGATATCACTTCCCATCACGCAGCAACATCCGCCTCACTGTAACCCAGTTAACTTAGAGATAATGAAACTGAAAAATAACCAAGTCAGTGTCGCAGACAAAGCCGCGGAGAGAAATAAATCTACAGTACTAACTGCTTATTTTTAACTTCACAATACACGGAATACAGCATTTACTTCCTGTGGAAACAGCTGTGTTCTTATTGTGTCATATTTTGTGCTTATTTTTCATTCTCTGACACTAATGGAATAATGAAATCTGCTGAATCTTCACTATAGAGCAGCTGTGAGCCCAAATTTAGCCTCTTATGGGGGAATAGAAGTCGAATGCTTTTAGCCAACAGACCTCTGAGACTGTGTGCGCATAAGTGACAGACAAAAAAAAATGTCCAGAGGATGCTTGGAAGTTTTCTGTATCTTTACACAATTAATTAGTTGACTAATTTGTTTTTATTAGATCAGGCATGTAAACAGAGTTACTGTGGGCTAACACAATGATACCGCCATCTGTACCACATGTTTCTTTCTCTCATCTCCCCTTTCCTATCTCTTATTTAATTTTATGGTCCTCACCCTTGTCACCCTCTAACACACACATTTTAGTGTCGTTCACAATATGTTTTTAGTCCAGAGTGATCAGTCAAGCCGCTGCTCTGTGTTTTACCACACGAGGCAGCTGCTCAGACAGAGACAGACAATTAAGGCATAATTAGGGAGTCCTCTGTCCAATCCAAGTGTGTGTGTGTGTTTCTGAGAGTGCGATTGTGTGTTTAGAGACCCAGGCTGCTGGCAGTCTCTTTGTGTGTAAGAGAGAAAGAAAGAGAAAAAAAAAGAGAGAGGTGGGAGAGTTGGGTGGGTAGGGGTCCAGCTTCATGGGGGTCTCGTTAGTTGACGCAGGCCAGCTAATCGGATTTAAGCCAAAGAGAGGGAAAGTGTGTGTGAGGTGGTGTGTGATGGGGTGCATGACCGGGTGGAGAGACAGATGGGAACGAGACGGTCAGACTGTGACCTACACACACACACACACACAAACATACATACATACACTCCTACAGTAAATCTATAATGCATGGGATATTTATGAGAAGCAGAAGCACCCCAAAAAGCTTCGGTTAAGTACAGTGTGTGCAGAAAAAATAAGATCCAAGACCGCATTCGAAGCAACGTGGCAGAGTAGAGGAGACCCAGAGAATCGTGTCAGTCCCACATCTCGTGAAAAGTTAATGTAACACCATCTTCAATACTCTCCGTGTCTTCTTTTTACTACTCTTTTTCTGCCTGCATCTCTTTCTCTTCTCCCCCTCTTTGTCTTTAATACACCTACACACCCAAGCTGCTGGTGCCCCTTATTATAAAAGGAACCAGCAGGATCCTCTCTCCTGTCCTCTTTTATTCTTTCTAGTTCTCCTGCCTCACCTACTGCTACTGTTGTATTCCGGACATTAAAAACAGGAGCCTCTTTTTTTCTCTCCAACTCTCTCCTTTTCATCCCTCATTCTCAAAGAGCATTCTTTAATACCCAGTGCACAAACTCGCTCAGGAGGCTCGTCTGCGCATGTGCATGTTTGAAAAAAACAGAAATAAAAAGAGACTGCAAGAGAGCAAAAGAAAGGCACAAAGACATAAGAAGGGGCAGAAATGGAAAAAAAGAGGAACAAGAGACAGAGAGAGAGAGAGAGAGAGAGAGAGAGAGAGAGAGAGAGAGAGTGTGTGTGTGTGTGTGTGTGTGTGTGTGTGTGTAAAACCAGCCTCACCTACATGAGTGTCACCCAACTAGAACCTCTTTATGAAGCTACCATGAGCCCTGTTTTGCTGATAAAGCCAGCTTGTCTCATTGCTAACCCAAACACCTCTCCATGAGGGAAATGCATGTTCTGGGAAGCCTTAATTGAGTCTACTGTATATACCGTATGGTGGTGCTAGGGGTGCAAGATAACTGTATACTACAATCAGCATATTTCTGAGAGATAGAGCAAATAGACCTGCACCATTGCTAACTAGGGGACAGTGTTTGAAGGACCTATGAGGCGAGGGCAAAGCTTAGTGGTCATTGACTGAAAATGGCAAAAGGTGTGTGTGCACCTTAGTGGGTGTTTGGAGTGTGTGTGGTCCAAACCATCTTTGGCCTCTAACAGGATTAGTGTTTGACTGTTGGCAAAGCAAACAGTGCTCAGCTGCAGATGAGTCTGCCGCAATGTCACGAGGACTGAGTCACCTACAGTATAGCGGTCACATAAGCAACAGCACAAAACACAGATACTTCCACATTTTTTATTCATCACTTTCCACTGATCAGCACCACTTCTCTAATCATCACATTCATTCTCTTATGGGGTGATTTCTCTCTTTCAATGAATGCTAAAATTGAATTTATAGAAAATCTTTAAGGGATTATGTTGCAGCTACAGAGACTAAATACAGCTCGACCATAGCTCACATGCACCCTCTCAAAGTACATTATACTAAAATTAAATTCAATTTATTCAAACTTTGATTTTACAAAAGTTTGTTTCCAAATGTCTGCTTGAACTTTAATGACATCCTTTTTTCTTCGGGAACCTGATGATTTTATGATCCATCTGTTTTAATTAGCTGCCTCTGTGTGAAGCACTTTGCAAAGTGAATTTTCAAATGGTTATTAAGACTTGAACAGGATTATGAAGTGGGCAGAAAGGGTGGTGAGCGATCGGATTGGTCGCAGTTTGTTGGCTGTAGCTCCCTAATCTTGGGATAAAACTCTGTTAATCAGTTGCTTATTTGGTTTATCAAAGTCTCAAAAATTATAATGAAAAATGCCAATCAAAAGTCCCCAATGTTGAAATTCAGATTAATTCTCAAAATTCTAAAGATATTACAAAAATAAAACAGTTAAAGTATCACAATTAGAAAACTTAAACGTTTTTTTTTTGTTACCATCAAATAAGTTGTGTACAATATTCTGTTTAACTTGTTCTGTTTCTGTTTCTACATTTTTTTAGTTTCAGGCGCCTTAAAACCTATCACATTTTTTTTAGACAATTCCCAGAGTCGAGAGTTAAACAAAGGCTTAGTAATCTTCATATTCCCAGTAACAGTCTGGCTATTTTGCGACTCAGAAAACACCTGGATCTCTCTCACAAACTGAGTGAAGGAATGAGACCACACGGATTCTGGCGCTTTGTCAAAGTACCACACAGGCTGATAATGTACGACACAGCTCCCCTATGCTGTTATGGTGGATTCAGTGTGAGGAATCAAATTCTGTGCTAAAACACACAACAGGACTGCTGTGCTCTAAACCTAATACACAAACAAAGGTGCCGCTTCACTCCCACCACAAGCTCTAACAACTCATATCACCACAGACACATAGCTTAGTTTTCATGAGCCACACTCTGCATTTGAGCACAGTTTGTGGCAGCGGGGTGTGGCAGTCTGCCCTCAGCGTTCTCTCACTCTGATAATGGCCCGTTAATGTTGCAGACTGGATGGGACTCAAATCCTGTGTTTACGGCCCTTTCAGAGACACTCAGCACTTGCATTGGTCTGCCGGAATTGTTAGATGGGAACAGTGTGCAATCCTCAGGAAGTGTAGTTTGTTAAGAGAGTTTCATTTCAGCTGACAAACTTGGTCCATCTCAGTAAATATGTCCCAGAGGGCCAGCTTTAAGATGGAGAAAAAAACAGAAACAGGAGTTTGAAACTGCTGTATGGTATAGTTTGTAAAGTGATACTTCCAAGTTTTTAAACTGCAGAGACAAAAAAATGGAGAAAAGTTACAACATAATGTCTGCAACTTTGTGGTAGCAGCAACACCAGTCAAATCTCAGTTATCTTTTTCCTGGCCCCGATAGTTTGAATAGTAGTCAAATTAAAACATTCATTTACTAAATGATCAATATGTGTGAGTGTATTAGTGTAGGTGTGTGCGTGTGTGTCTGTGTGAGTTAAGGAGGCTGGCTGCGTCAGGCTTCCAGTGTCGAGGGTGGGTCCATGTAAGGCCTGGACTCCGTCAACGCCTGAGTGATGAGACAAGAACAGGTGCAGCGCAGGAACAGCAGCTGCTGCTAATACACACACACACACACACACAGTCACCAACAATGAATGCCACATGCAGAGGGCAAGGGAGAGAGTGAAAAAGACAGGCACAGAGTGAGACACACACACGCACAGAGATGACAGACAGGGGGGAGAGAGAGAGGAAGTTTCCCAACCTGCTTACAGACAAGCACAGTTTGTAGAAGTAGAACTTTTAGCAACCAAGGAGACCAAAAGCAAACACACACACACACACACACACACACACACACACACATAAAGTGACACAAATAGATGCAATATATACACTGAGCCACTGCCACTGCACGTCACTTTGGATACCTTTAAAGGAAAGTATATCCATACATAATCCATATCAAACAGAGAGCAGCCATGTCTATTGGTTGGTGTTAAGTTTAAAGAAGGAAGAATTGAAAGTATATAGTGCAGATTGCATTCACACTACAAAAAGAAATGGCTAAAAAATAGAAGAGAAACACAAATAGTAGCCTTTTTCAGACATGCATGCCTAAAAATGTTGACAAAATTTCAGGACAACCTGTCCCTGAAATTGTCCTGCATGTCCCCTTTCACATGATGCATGAGTTTGTTCTTTTAAAAAAAGCTAAAACCACTAATGATTATTCAAGGTTTAACCTTTCTAAAGACATGGATGGCTGTGCTTGCTCTTTGCTCTCCTCGTATGCTATCCCTTGGGGCTTGATTTGCTTATAATGTTCCATGAGAAAGGAAATATCCCAGAGTGACATAGATGGAGTTCTTCAAGTGCCTTCATACTCGAGTCAGAGTCCCAGAAGTGAACTTCCAAAGACAACTTCCTGTGAATTCTACTTAGTTTGTAACTGTATCTCCGCCAGAGAAGTAAGACTTTCTCATGAAGAAAAATGTACTTCAGAAGAGTTCCCTGAAAAACTTTTTTTTAAAGGATTTTTTTTCCTTTTTTTTGCCCAATCACACATGGATCTCAGTCCTCTAAAGTACCAATTACAGCAATGAGAGCAACTGCCTGAGTCTTGTAAATCTCTTCTGACTGTTTGATCCAGGCCGGTCCAAAACCTCTGCAGTCATAACTCCTCAAGTCGATAGCTGCAGTCTGTTGTGCTTCAAAGGTGATATCTGAGTCTCCAATAGGAATCAAACAAAGTATGTCTATGCCCCAATTCCACTGCTAAGTGAAACAGGATGCCTCAGTTTTTTTAGCAATATATTTTGATTAAAGGTGAGATAGTCGCACCCCGGATGTTACGAAGCCACATGTTAAGCTTTTTCCACTGTTATTACAGGATATGAAGGGGGGTTGTCTGTGGTTCTGTCTGGGCTTGTAGCAATGTACCACCTGAGTGGAAGTAAAAGAAAAAAACTAAAAAAACACCTGGGACCTCGGGGAAACACATTCAAACACACATTCAGGCTGCAGCTGGTTGTAGAGGTCATTTGAGTCAAGAGGAGGAGACTGTTTTTTTACATTTTGGTTCTGTAACCTAAAGCTGTGTATGTGCGTGTGCGTGTGTGTGTGTGTGTGTGTGTGTGTGTGTGTGTGTGTGTGTGTGTGTGTGTGTGTGTGTGTGTGTGTGTGTGCGTGTGTGTGTGTGTGTGTGTGTGTGTTTTAGAAGGAGAAAAACATTGTTTTCTGTGACCTCGTATTCTTCTGTTGTCATTCATCTGAAGTTTTGTAGATTCATCTGACTCCGTCAGGCTGAAGTTTTTAAAGTTCGGCTTTTTCATTTTATTTTTTTTTTAGCTTGAAGTCATCTGCCTTTCTTTCTTGTTTGATGTGTAATGCATGCTTTGAATGAAGCTGATCTGATTAGCGGTAACAGACAGAGGACGGCTGACAAGGACACGAGTTTAGACAAGGTCTGATGTTCCCAGGGACTTGTCGTTGACGCAGAATGCAGCTGAGTCAAACATGAGGCTATTAGCAATTAGCATGAGTACACATTCGTTTTTCTGAAATGCCATTAGCCCAACTATGTTAGCATCTGTGTGTTTGACTCGATGCTATAAAATGCATTGCCCAAAGTCATCGCAAAGTGCAATGACTTGGCAAATGAGGACTGGCGGCCGAGCAGCGGGTGTGTGTGTCTCTTTGTGTGTGTGCTGTGTTAGAGTAAAGGGCAGAGGGGTAACATCACAGTGTGTGTGACAGGGACGCGTAAATCACAGTTTTACTGTTGTGTGTGTGTGTGTTTTGTCATCGCACTGCAGTTTAGAGGCTCAAGACAAACAGTGTGAAGTGGGCAACAAGGTCGGCCTCTCACACACTCTTTTGTGCAACAAGAGATTCCCCTTCATCAGTCCTGTTGGCCGGGAAACGGGGTGAGAAGTCAGCCCCATTCAGAGAGCGGAATTTCGAGCTGAGTGGTCAATGTGTGTATGTGTGGTGGGAGGGTGTGTTTGTCCTCTGCGAAAACATGAGCCAGTGAGTCAGGAGAACGAAATGAGGACAAGGATGGATGGTAGGAGCAAGGAGAAGAAAAACACAACGGGAAGACAGGAGTGCATGAGCCGAATACGAATATGTGGAGCTGACATTGCAGTCTTCTCTGCAGAAAGCTAAGGCTGGAAAAATAAAGCTATTGTGTAAAGAGGTTATATATAGAGCTTTAAATGCATAAGTCTTGTGAGTTTTAGTGCAGTGTCAGTGCTTCTGCAAAAGTCACTTTGATAAATGGTCTCACTGATAAACCAAAGGATTGTCTGAGTGTCCTTCCCCATTAGAGGAAAATTGAAATCATTTCTCACATTGGAATATCTTGGCCATTTATAAGAGCCATTATCTTTTGAGCTGACACAGTCTGCTGCTGCTAGATGTGGCTCCATTAGCAGTAAGTTAGCACGACAATAGCTGGTGTCTTGCTCCGATTAGAATTCACTTTAAGGTCTTAATACAGCGCAGGTAGCAAAGGTAAAAAAAAAGAGAAACAAGGCCAGAGTGGTAAATGTACTGCAGTAAGAAAAATCAAGCAGAATTTCATTACTTTTTGAATCAAAGGGCACAAAACTGAGAGGGTCCACCAATTACCCGGCTATGTATCCTCCTGGCTGTCTCTCCTTTTCAGGGGGAACTCAATTTGGTGAAAGAGAGAGAGAGTGTGTGTTTGTGTGTGTGTGTGTGTGTGTGGGGGGTGCGTTCTGATCAAGTGAGAGAGAACCCAATCAGAAGATGTCACTTAGCGGGCAGAGATGAGAAAAGGTGTTAATATTTAATGTTTTCGGGGCCCCTGAATCTGGGCCTCATCTCCCTCTTCCTTCCATCCCTCTCGCCTCAGGCGCCCCAATTAACACACCCTGTCCTTTCTCTCCTCCCTCTCTCCCTCTCTGTCTTGCCGTTCTCTCCTTCCTTAAAACGCAGCCCCTGGCGCCAAAAAAAAAAAAAAAAAAAAGAAGAAGAAGAAACCGGAGGAGAGAGGGGGCAGAGAGTTTGACTATTCAGCAGTGTGATGCAAAGTTTGGATGAGAAAGTTGAGGAGGCGAAAGGGTCTCGAAGAGGAGAAAAAGCATAACGGAGAGGACACTGATGCTCGAGCATCAAACCAGAGAAGAGGCGGTGGAAAGAAATGTTTCTAGATGCAGGAATAAAAATTGGAGCAGAGGAAAAAGAGATGAAGTGAGGGAAAAAAGAGGGTCCTCATGAGGCTTTGCAATTCCCCTCAGCCTCTACCTATTTACTAAGGTAAATGACTGGCTTTAATGGGCCAGAATAATATGCAATGTTTGGCTGAGGCAATCTGTCTGCATATGTTGGCGCTAATGTCGCTGGAGTCCATAATTGGGTCCTGTAATGAGATGCACTCAGTGATTGGAAAGGCAGAGAAGACTATGAATTCTCCTCAGAGCTCCACATAGAGGTAACCCTGGAGAGTAAATGGATGGGTAGATGACAAGTGATGGACAGAAGAAGTAGAGCAAACTGAGATTTTCTAAATCCTGTATTTATGCATAATATTCTACATAAAAAATAGGATTAAAGGACGTTCTCAACATGTAGGGTTGTGTACTCCAGTGACTGTTAAGTGTTGTAACAATATATACATCAATACGGATTGATATTTTGATTCAACAACATAAAATCAAAAACATAATCATCACTTTAAAGCTGATGTGGAGAACCAGTTGAGCGGTGAAGACCCAAACACAGAGGGTGACCGCTCATAGTATTGGTCTACACTCTGGCCCTTTGCTCTTTAGTGCATGAAATCCCAACATATTTCCCATTAATCTTCTTGGTCCTACAGGCTAAAGGTCAAGAACCCCTCACCCCCTGAAAGATAAAGAAACTATATTTCACTGAAGGTATCTTTATTAAAGAAAAGGTTTATTTACAATGTTCGAAGAGTTCCGTAATAAATCAGTCAAATCTTGCCTGGTTGCTTTTTGAGAGATGATATAATGTTACAGAGTAAAATGGGCCAATGCAGTTTTCTTTCATTGATGACAGTCCAGTGGATTGAATTGGATCCCAAATATATCGTGGTATACCTTATTTCTATCAGAAAATATCTCATTTTAAAAATCAAGACTTTATTATATCCAAAGAGTGGATATAATATTGAGTCTTGATTAGTTGACCCCGTAATATTAGGCCCAATCCACTTTGTATAGTAATGGCACTTCAGGGAGTCTCAAAGAAATGTCCTTCACTTTGCACTGTGTAAAGGGATACCATTAGTGCAAAGGGAGGTTGTCCTTCCCTTCTGTTTTTACCAAACTCACGTGGCTTTAAACTGTGTAGTGGCAACAAAGTAGCGTTGAATAGGGTCACTGCTGTTATGTCAGTGGATATCATTTCACAGAGGTCACGTAGAACAAGGGCTTCTCATCTGATGTTGCTTACTTACTTATAGGTCACACAACTAACCTCAGACCTGCAGGTGTTTCTACTCAGATTTTATTGCTGTTTGTTGCTTCATTGGTTTTATATTCTCTAAGCGAAAACGTATTGTCACATCTGTCTCTCGCAGCCAGGACAGATTGTCAGAGAGACGAGAGACAGAGGGCGAGGCGAAAAGGCTGACTCACAGCATAAATAAAGGGAGAGACATTAAGACTACAGCTAATCTCGCTAAAAGGGTTAGGACAAAGTGCTGCTGTCTCTACTGCTTCCCTTCTCTCTCCCTCCATCTTTTAATCAATTTATTCTGCAAGTCATTTCCTAGCACAGTGTATGGATAAATACTACGGGTAAGGTAGCTCTTATGCTCATTTATTGTAATAAAGAACCCACTGGGGTGTGTCTATTACTGCATTAGGATATGTGTGTGTCCTTAAGAACACAATAGCTTCCAGTCTGTTTGATTACAGTAAAAAAAAAAAAAGAATGAAACTGACCCAGACACTTTTGTTCCAGAGAGGAAAATAAGATTTAAGATAAGCTGTAAGGAAAGCAGGCCAACATGTGTCAAATTTCAGCTCTGGACCCTTTTAAAGCAGTCAGTCCTGCCAACACACGACTATTTTAATATCAGCGTGGGGATGGATGTCTCAAGTTCTATTTACAGTGGCCTATTTACAGTTTGATTCCTGTTACATTCACAAACAGAGAGAAGCACGCACACAAACACAAACACACCTGCCTGCCCTTCATATCTCAACAGCTCAATCCCTCAGCCTCCCTCTGGCGCCCTTTTCTCTCCAGAAGTCAACTCGCGCTGAATTGTAGCACCCAGGTGTTTCGTTGGCAGGACAAAGGGACCTGTTCCTGGGTGGACGGGTTATACACACATGGCACAAGGTGAGGTAAATAAAGGGAGGGAACAGATGACTTTGGGGTAAATAACACTGAGTTGCTACTGTCACTCCATTTCTGATTGTTCTCTTTCTTCTGATGTCAGCTTTGTGCTTTTTCAGTTGTCTGTCCACAGCGACATAAATGTGTTCAAAATAACTAAACTGTAAAAATTAGCTGTATCAAATCACAAAATCACAACATTTTCCTGGTGATAACCAGATGATGAATTGGAGAGCTAAAATGAGAGGTATAAAAAGAATTGAAGGTTTTGTGGTAACTTTAGAATAATGCCACTATAGACAAAACATGGGTCTAGATCGAAGAAGTTGTTTACCAGATTTCAGACCAGTTTGCTCTATTTTACTTAGTTAGTGTTTAGATCAAACAATATGGAAATAAACAATGCACACAAAACAGTTATTTTTCAATTTTATCGGATAAACAGGTGGGTAATAAAGAAGTTCTTGAGTTTTTGTGTGGACAGGTATCTTTTGGAAGGGCAGAAATGGTAGCGCGGATGCTGTTTCGACAGGAAATCCACTTCCTCTAATGCCAATGCCTGTTTGTTTTTTTTACTCCGCTAAAGTAAAATCACTCATTCTGCATCCCCTCTCTCACTTATACTCCTCCTCTCTCTTGTCTTTCTGTAGGAGTGCTGAGTAGCACTCTGCCCATCTCATTTAGATACAGCCCTCCCTTCCCTCCTAATGAGTCTTCATTTTGGCAGAAGAGGGAGGAAAAAAAGCCAGAGAGAGAAACACCATTTCCACTACTTCAGCTGACAGCAGTTCCCTCTTGACGCCCTCTTCTCAAACCCACATGGGACTCTCTACGAAAGGGCTGAAATAGGGAGAAAATGGTGGAACAAATGGATCTCCACTCACGCTATTAGCCTCCATTATCGGCAAGCATCATTTCATAACTAGCGGCTAACAAGGCTTCTGTGTATGCGGCCATGCCTCAGTTGTATGTTCTATTGTGTGCCTCGGCTGGGGTATGATACACAAACCTGGTGTGGACAGCTCAGAAAGCAGAGAGAATTACCCTTCTTTGTGCCCGAGATGAAATACGAGAGCAGCCGTTGAATAAAGGGGGTCTTATAAGGGGGCAAGGGCACTCCTTAGGGGGCTAGTCGGTCAGGCGTGACAAGCCGGTACCGCTGTAATGAGATAACAGGCCACTGGAGTACTCTTTGATTTGTCCTCCTTTTTCTCCTTTCTATATATCCCTGATCCCTCTGCTGTTTCTCTTATCCACCCATTGCTTCGTGTTTTCAAAAACCAGGCCATCATGCTCAGCAGGCTGGTAAAGCTGGTGTGTGGGGGACAGATAGGGGGATAGAGAGGACGGGGTAAACACATTGACAGGGAGATAGGGCATGGGGAGAAAGACAAGGGGCAAAAGTGATGGGGAATGAAAGCTTGAACATGTCCTTTTGTGCGCGTGAGTCGCTGAAAATATATTCAAGTGCTAGCTAACAGGAAGTCGTAAATCTTGGATTCAAACAAGGCCAATGTTTAAGAAAAGGCACACTTACGAGATAGAGGACAGGGAGTAATCAAGAGATCCAGAGACAGGGAGTGTACAGTGCGGGTCAGTGCTTCCAGACAGGCTGGATAAGACCTCTGCCATCACAGAATTACCCCCTGCACCTGCCCTCCATTCCTCCCTCCTTTCCTCTCTGCCCCCCTCCTGTCTTGGATAAACACAGTCTTACACAGTGTTGACAGTGGCAACACTCAGTGGGAGGTCGAGAGATACAGGACGCCCAAAACAAATGCCCCCACATGTGTTTCATTCATTGCTGCCACTGACCTCCATTTGTCAGCTAAACCACCAGAATCCAACTTATCTTTCTCACCTCCACATACTCCACTGATTTATTCCCAGGGAAATATTTGTCTCCCTCTTAAATCACGCTTTCCTTATCATTTTAAGGTAGATTTATAGGTTGTGTTGGTGTGGCAGGCGACGGTATGATTTCATCTAAACGACATGAGCCGTCTTCCCGTCCGGGCTATCAACACCCGCTGTACCCAAACAGTGCTTAAGCCGAAGATTTAGAACGGTCTGTCTAACCCTAAATCTGTAGTCTTCTGCCTGGAATACCTCACGCACAGCAGACTGTTACACACAAACCCACACATACACTCTCTCTCTCCCTACCTTTTGATGCCCCCACCTCCTAACCCACTTTCCTCCCCCCCCACCCCCAACCCTCTCTACCTTCCACTTTCTCCCCCCACACTTTCTGTCTTTTTGCCTATTATGGCGGATTAGCTTATAATGCTTGGATGAACTTCAGTAAGTGGGGGGCACAAAGTCACACATCAATACACGCACAATCGCTGGCCGGCCGGCTGGCTGGCAGGGAGATACGGTCACAAGCCCGCTGGCACAGACACATGGAGCCTTCTGGAGACGCATGCGGACACTCACACTCACACACACACACACACACACACATGCACAGACACGTTTACATACGGGACCTCGAGTGAAAGGTGCACAATCCAAACCAAAGCTCCTATTAATCCCCCCCGATCCCTTCGAGATAGAATAATTCAGAGTTAATTAAGATTCTCTTGCATCCCCCTCTTCCACCGTCTTCATTTCTAAATCCACTAAACTCCCTCTCCATCAGGCGACCGTTTGATTAGACTGTCTACTGTAGATCCTTCTTTGTCTCCTCTTCCACATTTTTTATTTGTTTTCCCCCTGCTGCTCCTCTTACTCCTTGGCACACTCTTCCACACTTTGCCGTGACAGAGTAAAATGAGAGGTAAATATGGGGATGAGATTTCTCTCCACTCACAATTTCTTTGTCTTTTTCTCTCTCTCTCTCTCTCTCTCTCTCTCTCTAATGTACAGGCCTTGGCAGCAGCTGACGAAGAGTCTGGCAATGGGGTTGTGTCTTTCTGGTTTGAGTTTGGAACCACAGTGAGTTTAATTAGGGTGGAGAGGGACCACATGGTTGGATGGTGTAAGAGAACATGCTGAGAGGTTGGAGTAAGGAACTGACAACCGCAAAGTAACAAGCAATAGTTGTGCGGGGAACTCAGAAAAATACACACAAGTGTATAGATATAGATACAGATACACAATCATTTGTATGCAGACAGCCTGCAGAATATCTTGGTGCCTCAAATTTATTCCAACATGCAGACAAATGATTATAAAAAGATATAACACCTGTGCGGTATACAGCTAAAAGCATTATAATTTCCAATATCTCACTGCATTATCGTTTGTACCATTTTGCTGCACGCAAGGTGCATATTTTACACGGTGGAAAAAAAAATAGAATGCAACCCAGAAAAGGAATTTCTATTCTTTGCATCAACACTTCAAGACAGGCCGGCAGATAAGCCGGAGACGAGGAGATAGTGACGGGCTGATTCCATTCCCGTACATGGGTAAAGAGTCAGCCCAGAAGAAAGATGTGTGTACTATGCACACACGTGCATATTTACACTCCCAGAGTGCATATTTTAGATATCACGCAGCATATGGGCAGAGCATGCACATGTGTCACAAATGGTATGCAGATCACGTATTGTGCTCACATATTTTAAAAGTATACCCCCGGGAATTTGATCTCGCAGGCGCTGGAGTTAGCCAACTCCCGTTTGGGTTAACCTCCCAGCATTCCTTGCTAATCTGCACCATTATGACACACCTGTCTCCTCAAATTCGTCTTTACTTCCACAGAAACAGAGCGATGGTTAGAGGCGGGTACATAAACATATTCATGAACAAACAGCCTCTCTTTTAATTCTCCCTTTCTTTATGCATCCCTCCATCCATCTTCAACCCTGCCTCTCTTGATCTGTGTCCACAGGGAGAAGCCTCTTCTTTTAAACAAGTGCTGCAGTGGTTTGTCTTTGCTTTAGGGGGGCATATGTTACCACGGTAACAGACACAGAGGTTATTGTCATAGCTAGACAGGCATTATTGGAAAAAGTAGGAAGGACGGGTACAAGAGGGTTTTTCAAGGGGCAGGGGCAGGTCAGAGATTGGATGAGTGCAGGGCCAGGGGGTGAATAACTTAAGCAGTGGGCAGGCTGGGGTAGATAGGTAGGTCACATTATTATTGATTGCCTGACATTATGTGGACAGCGGGGGGAGTCCACAGAGACAGACGAATAAATTGTGGCTTGACATCAAAGTCAGGCAACTGACATTGAGCCTACAGGGGACGGGAGCTGCCCCAGGCTGGATTAGAAGAGGATAGATACGCACAGACGCAGACACAGAAATAAACAGGCAAGGAGAACTTTGTTTGCCAGTTACCTGATAGAGGACGATTATACAAAGAGCCCGAATGAAAAAGGAGAAAATGTCAGCCATGAATAATTTCAATTCCAGGCTCTGATTCTCCTAAATAAACCACTTTTCATCGGAACATTTTTTCTGACTAAGACACCTGAAATGTCGACTTCATTTACACATCAAGTCTCACCGGAGACTTTCAGGAGACGCTTTATTCTAATCATCATACAACTCCAATCTGCTACCCCATAACTTTTTCATATTTATTAATGCATCATGAAATTATTATTCATAACCTGGATGATGATGTGATTAGAGAAGAAATTGGAGATAGCAGATGAAATAATTAGGGAAATGAAGCTCAGATTTAAATATTCAACATTCATTTTCATTTTGACTCACTCGGCTGGTGACTCTGCAGAACAAAAACAGACAATCTAACTGACAGGAGAACAAAGTCATCTGACAAGATAACCGCATAGCTGTCCAACATGATATACTTATTATCCTGTTAAGTCCCCGCCCCGTGCAGGCTTTTCATTTGTGGGCATCAGGCCTGACACAGAGGGCACCATCCGTCATTGTCTGCTAAGTGATTGACCGGCCCGTCTAGATGGCTATCAGCTAAGCTAACAGGAGTGTGCTGATAATATCTGGAATGTGTGAAACCGGAGAGAGACAAAACAACACGTGTCTCAACCTGCACAGACCTGCAACTTTAGGAGATGGAAGATAGAGGGACTGGGGAGGACGTGGAAGGTGAGAGAGGGGATGGGAGGGGGTTAATGCAGGTAAGAGTGATGGGAGGGGGTTTGCCGGGAAAGACAGCTAAGTTAAAAACAAACACACATAAACAGTGGGACGTCGTCATGGAAGTGGAACAATACAAAGGCGAGTAGGGGTGGCGATAGAATAGGAGAAGAAGGTAGGTGGGAGAGAGGGAGAAGGTTGGTCTTGGTAATATTACTGAAAAAAGCCATATTCTGCTTCCATACCAAACTTTTTAATTCTTAAAAATGTCTTTCTAAATCAACAGTCTTTTGATGGTCCTTACCCAATGTAAAATAGGGGAATCAAGTCAGAATAACCCAGCACAAAGAAAAGGACCCCAGCCAGTTTTTGTACCTAGATGTAGCAAAACAAAACTGTTTATATTGTAGCTCGAAGCCATTCACAGATTTATTTTTATATCTTTTGCATTGTGTTTGTGAAACTGCCTTGTTTGAATGAGACGTTCAGTTGGTAATTAATCCACCCATGTCAGTACTATCTTGAGTATCCAATGAGGTATAACAATAACAACGGTATCAACATTCCATATGTATTGACATCACTTTAAGGCTGCTGATGTTGGAATATTCAGCACTACTGTCAGACCCAGAAGCACTACTTTGGACCCATTCAGTGCCAGATCTTCCTCTGCTCACACACCGCCCATGTCCTCTTTTAAGGAGGAATATAGCCAACAAAAAAACCAACAGCCCTTCCAATCCTATAAAGTGAACACACACAAGGTCAAATGCTGACGTGTGCTGTTGAAGGCCTCCCATGAGATCTCATACCAGATGGGCCTGTGACCCCTATTGCACCCACACACTAACACATACACAATCATTCAACCTTATTAAAAAAAACACATTTACACTACTGTCAGGTCTGTGTGTCCCACTGACATCTCATCAATAATGTGGCCCCTCCAGGACAGTTTACTGATGCTTTTTACAGGACACTGAAAACCAAGAATTTTCACAAGGTAAGTCTGAGGCGTCAATGACATGGGAGTTAGTCTATAAAGAAGGACTCTAGTGTAGCATAAAGTGGATTTTTTTGTGGTGATGAATAGGTTGTTTGTTCAATGATGGACTTGAATATTTGATAAACCCCGAAAGCAAATAGGCTGAACCCAATCCAATACAATCGTTTTGTATTTAACAATGTGCTACTTTTGTTGAAAAATCTTGTTGCCCACTGTTTGAAAAACAAGCCCAACAATTACAGCTCTTAAAACACGTTTGGGAATCTTTTTCAGATTGAAAAGAGTAAACCTTCAAAAGAAGATGATTTCTGAATAATCCTTTGAAACCCTGACAAGAATTATTCAGTCATTACAGTAGCTATCACTGACTGAAAACATATCAGAAAAAGGATCTCCAACTCTACCAGTAAGCAGCTCTTTCAAAAGAGTATCTCCATTAACTGAACTTGTGACAAACGTGTCCAGTCGAGATACCACACTGAGAAAAACAATAGACACATGAGGTGAGATAGACTCGGAAAAAAGGCAGCCAGTGATGACAAAAAGATCAATTCTGACAAGCAGAGATTACAAGGAGGACAAGTGCTGATAGGAAGGGAGGGAGAGAGACAGAGAGAGAGAGAGGAAAAAAATGGTAATGTGACAAAACTGGCATGAAGATCGGCAGCATACCAAGATCAAAGAAAAGATGAATCATAGGGAAGGAGTGTGTCACACTGTCCTTGTATCACTTTAATCATGGCTACTGCATACCACAGTGGCAGACGGATGGTGAGTCAAACGCTACCCTCTTAATTAACAGCCTGACCTGGAGAAAGGGACTTTCAAGTCTTCCCTGCACATTAGATATGTTTTGATGACCTTTTCGCCTGAAAAGACTGGAATATTTGCTAATATAATAATAATCCCAAAAAGCAAAAATTCTTGAAAAAGCAGGCATTAATTGGTGAAAAACAAATTCTGATATTTTGCTGGATTGGATTAACATTAAACTCTCAACTGTTGTTGTGTACCATTGTTGTATGACAATTAACAGGAAAAAGTTGGTATTTTGTGTGGACAACTTGAAAATGGTTTGCTGTATTTACTGGCAAACTTGCCAATATTGCTACATTTCAGGCAGCATCTGAGAATGATATCGATATGAAAACAGATTTTTAACCTGTATCTTTAGAATAACTCTATGGTAAAATGGACACTGTGGGATGATTTTTTTATCTTTTTTTTTTTTACATGCAATCAAAGCTACTTAAAAACCATGAACAAGTAAAATACAGTTGAGCATTATATAAGCAAGCTTTTGCAGCTGAAAAACTTGGTTTCCCTCCAAGCAGATGAGTAGGTGTTTATAGGAGCAGATGGTCCAGGTAGGTGTTACAACTACAGGTATTTTAGGACAATGGCTCCTACTGTGTAAGGCCAAGCAGAAGGGTGCATGTGTGAGTGCAGTGTTGTGTGCAGATGAGGCTTCTGGAAGTTTCTCAAGGTGTTGAAGCTTTAGGTTCAACACCTCTGCTACCCTGGTACCATCTAATCCACCTCCTCCGTCTCTAAGCATCTGGTAATAATGTAGACATGTTGGAGAGTATGAGAAGGAGAGGGGGAGGGAGCTCGAGAGAATGGGGGAGGGAAGCCTGGGATGGGTAGAGAGGTGAGGAGAGAAGGGTGGGGTTAGATAGAGGGTTGCTGGCTAGCGGAGACCGTCGAAGCGAGATTAAGATAGGAAAGATAAAGCTGCCTACTAGTGGTCTTCCCATTTTTAGCCATTTTTGGAAGTAAGGAATAAAGATAATAAAGAAGGCAAATCTATGAAAACATTTCCTTTTAATTTAATGAAAATCTCAGGAAAACATTTTCTGAAAAGAGATGGGCGACATTAAATGAAACCACATAATACTGAGCATGTGTAATCATAACATCATATTCATAGCTGTCAAACAATGCTTTTCATTATAGGAGTGGGGGATGGAGGGCTAAAGGATACACGATGGAGATAAAAGCAGACCTGACACTTTTGAACTTGTTTCAATTAGATGAACTCAAAGGCGGCAGCTTCATGATTGGCCCTCCCACAAGCATCATTCATTCATTATTCACCACACTGTGTCCAAAATCACAGTCCTATTCATAAGAGACGTGTTTTTCTTTTTTTTTCTTAACAAAGCACAAAAGATGAGTGAGCTATTTGATTTACAATTTCATTCATTGTTTTGATGTGAGTCACCAATGTGAGTTTTTCTCAAAGAGTCTGTATGTCACCAAATGTCATTTGAGAACAGCTCGCTATTGTAGCGGCTGGGTTACAATTACACATTCTGCAGGAGTGTTTGGGGCCCTTAGGCGAATTCTGACATTTACGGTGGGGAGGGTATAGTATGGGGTTTGCACAGGCAGGCAAAAGCTTGTCCACACAGGTACAAGCCAGAGAGGGGTGAGGAAAGAAGGTAAAGGACGGGGGGGGGGGGGGGCTGTCATATCCAGGAAGAGGTGAAGAGTTAAAGAAGTGTGAGTTTAGGAATGTGGAAGAGAAGTGAGCCGAGTTGACGGACAGGCGATGTGGAAGCTATCATCAGCAGAGCTCCCGGATTTTTCCATGACTTCAACTCTCCCTCTCATAAGAAGTGAGATAGCTGGGGGGCAGAGAAGCCTCCAGAATATCTCCATAATGAGCAGTGGATAACGGGCTGAGGTGGCAGGGGAGGCAAGGACGCACATTGAGGCAACACTTGGGTGTAGCACTCGGGCTTAGAGTTTCATCTGTGCACAAGTAACGGCAGATGGGTTGGAAATACCCAGTAGCCTACAGTAGCAGGAAAATGTGTTCTCCTGTTTAAACTGGCATTATGTACATTCAGCATACTAGAACCCAGATGCTCACTGCAATGTGATCACACCAAATGGCTGCTTCATTCATAACATTTAGCAAAACATTTGCCACATATCGGTGCCATGCCACATAATAGCAATAGGTATGTTTTTGAATGTCTTCATTTAGGTCTTAGTGTAGCTTTGAACTTTATGATATAGTTATAAATACAGATCATAGACTGTATAAAAAATTAACAACATGACAGCTTGCGAAAAAGTGAAGCCACTGCAGTATTGCTTATCAGCTCCACCGTCTCTATGTTAGCAGATGGACAGAAGGTGCATGAGACGAGCTAAGAACTAAAACTAAAAAGGAATAATGGTTTGTTGTTGTTATGCATTGGATAAGGAGTGTAGAGGAGGCAAGAGAAAAGGCAACACACAAAAAAAGAGTCATTGACTCATTGGCACATTAAATATGTGTTTTGGTCTGCAGAAAGGACAGCACGCCAAAAGATGCTGACTCTACTGTGCCGCTGACCTGGCATTCCTTAGCCAATGTTTTCAAATGACGTCACCAGCGCAATACGCGGATGCCTGTACCGGCGGTGTTTTGGCTTCCCTTTTTTGGACAACAAAAGGATATGGAGAAGCTGCATCCGTCTTTTAAAGTCAATGTCGCCGATGCAGTCAATAATGACCCAAAAGCAATAACTTATGGCTGAACACTGCTTGCAATATATTTGAACAAAAGGTTTCAGCAACTCAAAGTCATTAACATAATTTTGCACGACTTCTATAATCCAGACTCCTCTTCCCAAACACCATTAATAAAACTTTTGGAAAAAAAGAATCTATTCTATCTGATACGTCTTTTCGTTTCGTGTTGTACTACAATCAAGGCAGCTGCTGCAAACAAACAGGAGTGCTGCAGTGTGCCACTGTAACTGGCTAATGTGGTTTATGGGCAGACCAGTGGACCGATCCTGGCTCAGACTGATATGGAGGCTTGTTTCCACGGTCTACATCCAAGCACAGCCAATCATTTGGATATTGTCTCATGTTTATACTGGAGGCTTTGGCTGCCCTCAGTGAGTCAACTGACTGATAATCCACTGCAGGGGCTCTGACCACATAGTGGAGTGTAGGGAAAACATGAAAATGCACGGGGAAAAAAAGAGTAAAAAAACAGAGAAAGTCAAAGGGATGTTGGTTGAACAAATGAGTGAAAGAAAGAGAAAATGAGAGACAAAAGAGGGTGAAAGTGTGGGGAAAAAAAGGGTGAAAAAAGTAAAGGGTGAGGAGACAGAAAGAAAGAGATGAGGACACATAGAGAGAAAGAGGCACAGACATGCAACATGATCTTGAGTCCATGAGCATCCAGCTGTCTCTCCTCTTTCTCAGTCACTGCCACTGTTTCTTTTGTCCTGCTATAAAATGCCAAACCTGCCCGTTGGGAGAAGGCAGGGATAGAGAAAAAGAAAGCAAGAAGGAAAGTGTTCTTTGAAGGACACAGGGTCCTGTTCTGACACTTGGATTAAGCCAAAGCGAGGGTGGAGAACAGGTGGGAACTGCAGGAATACAAGTATGCCTTTGTTTGGCTGATAGCAATGTGACCATAAGGCCCACGTTTCCTAGCATGTAGCATTTCTCGCTGATTTTCCAAGGATGTTAGCATTAGCTTGGGGTTACTTCTGCACAGTGAGCTGTGACTTTGTTAGCCCTGTGATGCCGATGGTGGGCCTGGCTCAGATGCTCTCCTGAACCGTTACACCAACTGCCCCCCAAAAACCAGCGCCAAATGTACACACATACCATCTACCACAAACAGATGGGGCGAAGTAGGGGGTGGGTGTGGGGCTGGAGAAGAGGGTGTAGACAGTGAATGGTAGTTTTTTTTTGGCTGGTTTTACCTTGCTGACTTCCTTGCCAACTAAGAGGCTGTAACCCTGACAGCCTGGATCACATAGCACCAGCTGGTAAACCTGGAGCCACAACCATGAAGGCTCAGTGTGACACAATGCAAACTGAGAAAAATTATCCAATTCATTTGCTTCATTCAAACACTTTGAAAATAAGATGAAAGAGACACTAAAAAAAAACAAAAAAACGTTGAGACTCCATTTATAGACAAATCTTTGTTTGAAAAGTGAGTAGAATGAAGTAAATATCTTATCTAGCCCTGCCCATTTAAATATATATATATTAAATGTATAAACTGTATCAGTTAAATCCAGGCCAAAGCAGAGAATGAAACAAGACTCAAAGGAAACAGTGAGAAATCTGAGAAATTCTTGGTCTAAATAAAGCTCAAACTCTGAAATATTTTTTTCTTTCCTGATTTGGAAGAATAGTCTAAAACCAAGTCCCCCACGCAGCGAAGTCAAACAAAAATACATCCAGTAAGTGTATTATGGGTACACAGAATCATTCAGATTTATGCCAAAACAATGAAAGTTGTAAGGTGTACAGTACTAATGTCAGAAAAGTACTTTATTCTAACATCAAACTGCTTTCATATTTTTAATTTGAAAACACTGAATCCTGACATTTTGCTTGTTTGGTCACATTATCTTTGACTCAAATCTGTTCTCATTCACAGCTCCAAGTCAGAAGTTGCTGGCAACCATGATATGTATTCATGCTGTGACTACCTCCGTGCTAAAGCGGAAGAAACAAGTTGATGTTTTGGGGGCTAATAAATGATGTAATGGGAGTCGCAGAATTTCCATGCAATGCTGATACTGTGGGTATGAAACAACTCTAAATAAGATGATTTTGGGGACATTTTGAAACATAATGACCCGAGAAAGACAATAAATGCAGAAGGCAAGGTCAAAGAAAAGGCTGCTAAGAAAGCAAGACTGGAGAAATTAAGTGGAAGAGAAAAGAAAACAGGACTAAGCAGACATGGGAGGCCCTGCTCGGTGTCATGGTGGGCTCTGTCCCATCGCCAGCTGGTACTGCCATCGATGTGATGGGATTGGACACACACACACACACATCCCCATACACACACCTATTTATAACCTCTGTTAAGTCCGGATTTCAGTTCATGTTAGGGTTGCAGTAATGTTCACATGCTCCAAGCAGCTCTGACTGCTCAACGTGATGGGTGCCCACACACACAGCTCAGCCCTGTCCCACACACTCACGCTCACACACAACAGCACAAGTTCAGTTAATGGGGTACACATTCCAGACACGTACGCCGAAATGCCCAGACTTCTCACACGTATGGAGCTGTGAACACACACTTAATAAGTACCTGTATGCGTACATGTGTTCATCCATGCATGCGCAGTCCCACACATTTTAAACCCTGGACTAGCATGTTCACCCTCTCACAGCGCCTCCTCACTCAACTCTCCTCTCCTTGTTTCCTTCTTCCGTCTCCTTCCCTCTCCTCCTCCTCGCTTCCTCTCTGCCATGTGTGTAATCAGCCCAGTATTAATACCTGCATTCCAACAGCCTACAGGAATGTTTTAACAATGTAGCCTTGTTCAGGTGCAGAGACAGAAAGACCTCTGAAAAATACATTAAAAAAGTGCGTCAATAAGGAGTCCCAAGGCTGCAGTATGCTTGAGCTGAGGCGAACAAATAGAATTCACTCGGCTCTGGTGCAGACGCCATGACTCCAGGCCAATGCTTATAAAACAACTACAAACACATATAGGTCAAGTGTACTGCTTTATAAATGTTTTGCATGCATTCAGAGTCTATTAGCCTACAAGTTGAGCATGCTGCTACATCCACACGTTTTTAGCATTACAGGTATAATTTTATGATCTTTTACAAAGTTGTCTTAAAAGGTAAAAGTGTATCGACCTACTGAATAATAAAATAGTCCCAATATTGACATTCTAAGTGCAATATTAAATGAGATGAAATATTTCCCCCTTCTACTTCTGAATATTATAAATGTCCCTGTTTTATCCATGTTTTCTCTCTTATTGTTACCGCTCACATCTACATGATTTTAGGCTACTTGTATCTGCCCTGATGATGTCTGTACCTTAGCACAACTACATAAGGGTTACTCCACGATGATAGTCATGATGATGATTAAGATTCTTCAAACTAAATGGTAAAACATATTCAAGTTCATGAGCTTCCGTTTTGGTCAGTTGTGTTCTTTTTTTTGTCAGATTGAGTTTTGGATTTTGGATTTTCGTTTGGACAAACAGATTTTTCGTTTTAGTCATTTTTAGACCGAACCATTCATTTGTATTTACTTCTATTTACTCAAACTTTTACGCAGACTGCACCAATGTACGGTTTTCGTTATACAGCTGCAACCTGTTGCATTAACCCATATTATTGTAGGGTACTATTTTCATTAACATAATGACATTGATTTCCAGTCATAGAAGCAGAGAGAGACATAATGAAAAGTAGTGACATACTGGATGTTCCATCATCCTCCCATCCTCCCTCTATCCCTCCCCCTGCCTGTCCCCCTTTGTCAGGCCTTATTATTGAACATGTGTCCTCTCTGCCCCTTCCATTAACCAACCCCACCCTCAAACACTGCTTTCAAAGCATAGGCACACACACAAACACACACACAGTGCAGCACACACTCCACAAACGGCTAATTGACAGAGGGAGTTGGTGCATCTTTCATCATTCTCCATGGAGACACATCTTGAAGTGTGTGTGTGTGTGTGTGTGTGTGTGTGTGTGTGTGTGATGTGTGTTTGGATGACATGAGTAGAGATCAAAGGCGGTCCTCCAAACTGCCTAGACCTCTCAGTGTCTCTCTAAACTCCATGAAGCTGCAAAGAGCAGAGAATATCTACTGCATGTTAGCCAACATCCAATTTATAATCACGCAGTTTGAATAATCATTAACTAAATTAAATCCTGACTGTAAAACATGGCCGCCAGGGCAGAATGCAAAATGCTCTTGAGGCCAAACACCGGGGTTATAATTACTTTAGCCTTCAATAACAAGAGGCTAAATCAGTTAGCCACTCTGTAAGTCCAACATTATCCACACAATAACTATCCATCACATTTGTTGTTCTGCACAATGCACAGACATGTAATTGGAAATCATTTAGCCTGATGGAGTCGTAACCCAATTAAATACTATTGATTTTGGATTAAATATTGATATGGGCACAAAGAGAGCTTGTACTTTTTTCCCTTGATGGATGAAATCCAAATAATGCTATGAAACTTGACTCTTTCTCAATAGCTGGAAGACATGGCGACTGGTGAACAACACAGGAAATGCAGCAACAAAATTGACAATAAAAACAGTCTGAAAGATGCACTTGCTGCCTTTAATCTCTAAAATGAAACTTAAGTTCTTCCCTTGCAAGTCAACTGAACTGCAGCTTTATAAATACTGTTGCACCAACAGAGAGTGACTTTAAGTCTTCTTGATTACTGTCATTAGCCGAACTGTCAGTCAAAAAGAAAAGATTGCCTTCCCCTACTGCTAAAACTCACCAGGGATTTCAGACACCCTGCTTCTTGTGGCACCTTCTGTTCAGGTTATTGTGATGATTAGACAGCACATGGTCAGGAGGATGCATGTGTTTTGTGTTGGTCCCTCGCGGGGATGTGAGACAGATGATGGATGAAGCGTGAGGTTAAGTTTAGAGGAGGAGAGAGACAGATGAGAGTGAGAGCTTTAGAGAAAAAAAAAACAAACCCAGTGATAAAAGTGATAATTCACACAGCTGGGCATGAAGCAGAGTACTGACACCGACAAGCTAATTCCTGGGAGAAATGTAACTAACGCAGAGAGAAAGGAGACTCAAACTAAAGTAAAGAACAGGATGTGACTCGAGGAGAACATTAACAGTCACGGCATGGTAACTTTACGCTCCTACGCTTTTCTTTCAAAGTCAAGTTCACACAAGCAGAGACGAGCAGGAAGAACTTTAGTGCTACCGTTGTTTCAGGGCGATCGGGTAAGTGAAACCAAAGAGGAGTGAAGCAGAGAGGAGTCATGTCCTCAGGCAGGTCACCTGATGAGGAAGCCCTGAAAGCTTAACACTTGATCTGTTCAGTGATGACACTGAGGCCTGGCTCTCGGGTAACGAGGGGAACCCCCTTTTCTCACGTACAGACATGAGGTCATTGCAAACATCCAACAAAGAGAACCGAGTAAACTCTGACATAAGCTGAACGGCAATGGATGTTTCGTAATTTTCACTCTTAAGTTGTCAAAAATAGCTGCTTTTGTGCTCAGTGGTTCAAGTTGCCAACCCCTCACAGTATGCAGGAGGCAACACTGTAGCAGCCCCTCTCTTAATACTGTTAATTGTTTAATGGGGCATTGAAGTTAGATGATGAAGTATAAAGAGCGTGTATTAGCTTTTGGCATGGCAGATGGCTGTGTCAAACAAACATATGTTTTAACTTGGGGACAGGGATTCAAGTCTGGTGTGAAAAAATGTCAATATTGAACTAGTTCTTTTATTTTTGAGTGTAGTTTTGTAACTGTGTCTGTTAGTTACGTTAAATATAATGTCTTAGTTCTGCTAAGTTATGTAGCTAGCATTTCCGCCTGTATTGCCATACTAAAGTCCTAATTTTCAGCACTAACTTGACTTGGAAGTCCCCTGCAAACTGATCGTCTTGGTCCCTAAATAGTCAATGGACTTGAGCTTGTATAGCACTTTAATAGTCTTCTGACTACTCAAAGGGAGTCGGCAGTACCTCAGTCCGTAGGGAACCAGAGGGCCAAGTCCCGATGCGGACCAAAAAATCTGGAAATTGGTGTGGCAGTTGGAGAGGTGCCACTTCCTGGGCACTCCCATTAGTGTAACAACAGAGTGTAAAAAACTAATTTCCCTTCGGGGATCAATAAAGTAAATCTTTTATTTTCCTTTCAAAGAGAACAATTAGGAGTTATGCCCAAAGTTAGGCATGACAGGTTGACAGATTGCGAATAAGAATATGTTGTGTTAGGATGCCATAACACAACCGCCAAACCCAAAATATCTCCACGACCCCTCTTCCCCTCCGCCACCTTCTGCTCCTCCTCCTCCTCCTCCTCCTTCCCCACATGGAGGATTAATGTTCCCACTCCTCTCTCACAGGTCCCCCCGGCCCAGTTGAAGCAATAAGATCTCATTGTCAAACAGTGACCATCCTCAGTGGAGAGGTTAACCACCGCTGCTTAACCATTAACTAGATTAAAGTCATGGGAGGCGCAGGAATGTCCTCTGACTGATGGAAGAGGGAGATTGGACATGGAAAGTGGTTCCAAAGAGAGAAGAGGAATGATCTTGGTTTCGACGTACCTTTGTGGCAGAGGTTTGAGTAAATTTGCTCACACACAGACTTGTGTATGCACATGTAAACACCGTACATTCTGCAGCCTGGTGAACTTTAAGTAACCCTCATCTTAGGGTTATCGTTATTCAATAGAGATAAGGGAGGAAAAGAATCCTACAGTCAAATTTGTGAAACCCCTCCTGAGGAAGCAAGAAGAACTGGGTTAAAGGTTCATTCAAGTATCTCTGCCTACGTAGGAAGTGTTTGAAATCATGTACTGTACAGTCTTTTTGCGGAGGGATTTTTTGGTATGTCGAAAAAAAAAAAAGGACAAATAAGTCAGGGGGTTTTTTTAAAAGCAAAATGAGTTCTTACCTCCCCCCACACCAGCCTGAGCCAGCAGTGTGGAAAGACACGAGGTGGTAACAGAACTCAAGTGTGTGAAGAGGGGAGGGGGTGACAGGGATTTTTTATGTAGGGGTGCACTCAACAACTGCTGCTGAGGCAACTGTTGATGTCTGAAAAGCAACAGCTTGCGGGTCTCCCAGAGGACGCACTGCCAGCCAACAGTCAGATGGAGGGTTTAGGGTTGGAGGGGCGCAGGGGTTAGGATTTCTGCTCTGCTGCCAGGAAAATGATCTCCTTGGCAACAGATCCAGGCTTTTCTGCGGCATTCCCCATTCCTAATTGGTATTTCCCAATCCTGGAGTATTCCTGTCTGATCCTCTCTGCTGCTATATCTGGGCCTTCATCGCTTTTGTTTGTTTTATCCCGTTTGATGGATCCAAACAACTGGACACAAGGGGAGTTTTTATTTGATTAAAGTCTTTTTTTTGCAGCAGAAAACATGAACGCCATTGTGATTCCACACAGACTGTAGCCTCGTGCAAAGAAGAAAAAATAAAGCCAGGTATCCCTGCTTCGCATATTCCTACCCTAAACACATGCATAAATAGAGGCTCTTACTCACATCTTTCCAAAACACTCTGCCGTTAAATGGATTGGCAGCACTTAACCCTCATCTCTTCGAAGAGCTTTTTGAATTTTCAATTTTGCTCCATACCCTGAATTGCCTCCCCCACCGCCAACCAACCAACCAACCCCACCACCACCAGCACATGCAGAGATGAAGAGACAAGGACACACAAACACACACTCATGGAGCCACTTTTCAAGGCTGCATTTGAAATTACCCATCACCATCATCGCCCTCCCCCGAGACAGGAACAACAAGGCCGCACGGTGGCAACACAATAGTCAGCTGTAATCATGTCTCATCCTATCCCCTTGATCTCTCTCTCCCTGCATCCCTTCCTCCCTGCTTCCTTCCTTTCCTCGCTAAAAAAGCCACTAATGATAAGAGAGCATCCTCAAAGCAAAAGACCAAACCTTAACAAGTTCTAACCAGAAAGAGAGAGAGCGAGAGAGAAAGAGAGAGAGAGAGAGAGAGAGAGAGAGAGAGAGAGAGAGCGAGAGAGAGAGAGAGAGAAAGAGAGAGAGAGAGAGAGAGCTAAAAGTTTACCACACATGAACCTTCTGCTCATGTGTGGTTAACTTTTGCATGTTAACTGTAAAGGGTGGAGGTAAACACTACATTGGAATTTATTTCAAAAGGGAGATACACTGTACACGCCAAGTGGGGGAGGATGGTGAGCTTTATTTTGAAATCATCAATAGAGGCCATAAATCTGCTGAGGAAGAGCACCAGGAATGGGCGTAAAAAAAAAGAAAGCAGTCCCTCTTTCCCTCTAAAACTCAGCGGGGTACTCTTCCTGATGCTACCGGGGGTGATTTACTGTGACCCACACACAGCAAGCAAGAAAAGACAACAGCACAGCAAGTAAGCATGCACAGACACAGCAACCTTCAAAACACTACCTCTAGGTGTCATTGAGAAGGATAAAAAAAAGACAAGATAAGAAGGAAAGAGATGTGTGCACAGGAAAAGCTTATCTGGATTAATTCACCTTTTGTTTATGAATGTGTGTGTGTGTGTGTGTGTGTGTGTGTGTAATCACAGGTTTGTGTGGGTGCTTTGAAGCTCCTGTGAGTGTTTGAAGATAAAAAAAAAAGGGGGGGATAAACTTTCTCCTGACTCCGCAGTCAATCAAATCATTCTTGCTAACCAACTCCAAACCAGGATTATGTTCAGGAAGCCAAGTTGCACATCTATGCCAACTGCATGCTCAATTTCCAACATTAGGGTGCTGGCAACCTGTTTGAATTGACTTTAATGTGTCAAACAACTAACAACTTGTGGGTGCCTGAAATGCTGGCAAGCTAAAATCCCATTGTCAGCGCTTCCTAACATCCACAATGTTGTCTTTATTTTAAATGACTAATGTTTAACTAGTGCCCCTGGTTGTACGGTCCAGTGAAATCCAGTAAAACCACAAGTATGCACCCTGACTGCGAGGCAAACTTTTGCTTTGCACCTGTAAAATCACCCCTCAGTGATGAGACAGGAGCTGCATTGTTGTTGCATGTTTGTGCGTGGATTACGGCCTGTGACTTGTGGCGAGAGCGCGGTTTTCAAGCGAGAGAAGGAAGCCCCCTTCTCTATAGAATTGAAGGTGATGACAAACAAACACACACATCACAGAGCGAGCAGCGACGTGTCCCCAGGAATGCCACTCATTCCATCCCAGTGCCTTACTCCTTCACTGCCCCCCCCCCCCCCACCCACACACACACACACACCCACACACACACACACACACAGACAAACAGAGGGGAATGATTCACCTCAATAACTACAGCCCAGCCATTCCAAGGCTTTGCTCCCCCATAGGCATGATGACAAGGGGGCAAACATGGACTTGTTCTCCCAATGCAGCCTCCATCAATCTGTCACTCACTGTAATATGAGCTCAGGTTTCCAGCGTTGTGTAATACACAGAATCCTGTAGCTGTGGGCTCTATATGTAAATGTCACAATGTACAGAATACTCTCTGGTTAGCCTCTGTGTGGTTGTTCTAAGAATGTGTGCCACCTTTGCATTTCCAGTAATAATACTGAATGCACACGTGTAAACTTGCATAAGACTAATTCCATCTGTCCCAGGACAGTTGTAAAAGAGGTCCCCTGGCTTTTATCTCCTCATGCCTAAATGCCTCTTTTTCTGGCCCTAATACCATAATAATTACACACATGGCCACAGGGGGTGAACTTTTGATTCTGCGCTGGCAGGGGGGGACAGAAATTAAAAGTGAGGAAATGACTGTGGGAATTAAAGCAGCGATAGACAAAGAAGCTGACGCAGCGTGTTAGACTCTAACGCCTTGAAGTCAGCTGATGCTTGTCACTTCGATTCTTTCCACCTGTTTCAGACCACTTTGGAGTCTCTGCAGATGAAATCAGACACATCTGAGCATTTGACTTTGTCTATTTAGTTTTTTTTTGTCACTTTGTTCTTTTTGTCCTTGGAATACTCTTAAAACCAAAGTTAACAAAGAAACTCAGGCAGAGCTGGAGTCTATGTGAAGTTTGTTTTACTCCCAGAGAGCACTAACTTTAGGTGACATGCTATGTTACCTTGAAACGTCCTCTCCAGGGTTGAGGGTTCTTCAAAATTGGTTTAGAAAAGACTGTTTCTAACTTGAAGAGACCGAGAAACTTAAAATGGCAGCATGTCGCTGTCTGTGCTGCAACAGAGAAAGAAATGGCATCCTGAGAGTGTGAAGCATTTACCAACACGTCTTGGTGTGTGGGTCAAAAGGTCACAGTGATCCTTGGCACAGGCATGCTGAGCACCTTGGGGCACCAGTGTCTATCATGTACCCAATATCCATCTGTCACAACTATACATACATAATTGCAGGGAAGCATACTTGAAATATGGTGACACACTTTAAGGGGGTGACACTCATCTGGGTGTAACGTGTGCCCTGGTTCTATTTAGTGCACAAACACGCTCAGAAGACACATAGCTGCAAGTTGCAAGTCTGTGACCAGCAATTGTGAGAATGTGGGTCTGTGTGACAGAATCCCAGTGAGACCCAGCAAGAGCTGCTATTATTAGAGAAAAACTATGCAGAGAGAGAGAGAGAGGGGGAGGGGGGAGAGAGGGAGAGAGAGAGAGACGTCGAGATAGAGTGAGGCTTTGGGCCCGTTTTTCTTCCCAGAAATCAACATTTTTAGCTCAAGAGTGAAATAGTGACTTTTTTCCCCTCCTCAGATTGAGGGCCGCGTGGAGGAACAGGGCAAGGTCAGCACCTGGAGCTGAGCCTTTAAATCAATGCAACACAGCTGTACAGAGAGACGTGTGATCTACACTGCATCTATCAATTACAAGGCACTTTTTTAGCACCTGTTAAAAGGCTCCATGAAGGGCAGACAGACAGCAAAGCGCAACAACTGTCTCTGAGGGCAGAGAGGAGGGAGGGGACGTCGTGAAAGGAGATCTGGGGAAGGAAGTGGCTTAAAGACAAGTAATCTCAGAAGTAGAAGCTAAAAAGGCTAGGTTTTGTGTTAAGAAAAAAAACCCACAATGGTGTTGGTTAAAAAGCTTCAAATTAATGAGAATTTAAAAAATGATGCAGTGAGCTGTGCAAGAGAGAAAAGAAGAGGTGGAGAACAGAGAGAAGAGGGAGTTGCCCAGCAACCCAGCCCCGCCCTGCAGCTCATCCTGCTTCAAACAACCACAGGCTGCTTGCATAGGCAAGGAATTAGCAATAACCTAAAAAAAAAAAAAAAAAGGCCCACAAGTATTCTGGGAAATTTGATCTTGACACACACAAACATGTAGAAAGCTCGGGAGGTTTTAACATATTTCGGAGTCAAACCCATGAAACACGCATCAACATCAAACACTTAAAATATTACATATTTTATAAGGTTATTAACTGAAATACTGTGGTGACACTAAAAGAAGTTTTAAAAGACCGTGAAACAGCCTGCAGTAAAGCCATAATCTCCCCAGTGGTGGCATAAACCAGTTAGAGGGAAATCATGGGAGATAAATCTGCATGATAAATTCATGACTCAAAAATTTACTTCTAGAGCACCAAAGCAACTCCTTAAATGAGTAAGCAAAATATTCAGTTCTGGGAAGTGATATATATGTATATATATATATATATATTTTTTTTTTTAAAAACTTTACTTTCACAAAGTTCTTACAAGGCCTAAATCAGGTTGAATTCAAATTGGCTTAGTCTCTCTGGCAGCACCCAGGGGTGCTCAGGGTGAGGAACACTGCCAGCGAAGGAGACGCAAATCCCGCAGATCAGACATCAAAGCGATGAAAAACTGCACCCAGGCAGCCGCCAGACGAGGCAGCATGAATGAGACTAGACGAGATGGGATACACGGGTTTAAAAAAAAAAAAAGGGCTTATCATTTCTTCAGGGTTAGGGAACAAAGTAGTTCGGGAAAGCTTTTATTTACATCATCAAAGAACTTCTCCCCTGATGAAACGTGGATTTTCCTTACTTACCTTTTTTATCCAGTCTTGTGTTTTTCTTTAATTGCATAAGCGACATGCGCTGATTGCATTGGACGAGGTGTCCAGTTGAAAGAACAGCTTGCCGCAGTCTCACTTCAGTAAGTGCGGAGTATTAAAACGTAAAACTACAAAGGTACACCATTAACTCTTACAATGTTCCCTCAGCAGACTATAGATAACCCGGGCTGCACAACCTGACGGATTCTGCAGATGTTTTTTTTTTTCCCCCACCAACTAAAACAAACATATTTATGTCGTTTGGGGGAAATGTTCGGGTTTACACTTGCTTAAAGCATGCCTCGACTAAGAAGCGCAGACTTCAGCTTGGTTTCGGAACACTATAAGGCAAAGCGCAACCCGAGCTGTTAAGTGTTTCACTGAGCAAAACAACTTCATGAGTCGCCTCTGATCGCGGCATGTGCGCTCCGGTTTGTCCTGTGAGCAGCGGAGCCACAGCGCAACTCCGAGACAACGAGAAAAAGGAAATCTGAAGCCATTCAAAACCAACTAGCGCCGTTTGCAAAGCGTAAAAAAGTTACTTTCTGTCATTTTGTTTGAGTTAAACATTGTGGCGACGAGTGTCATAGAGACTTACTTTGAAATGCCCACAGCAGCAAGGTGCACAGCAGCGAGGTGCGTCCAAATGTTATCCCGTCCATGGCCGCTTTGAGAAGTTTTTCACGGTAGAGTATTCACTTTGTTTTTGGTTGAAAGGGTTGGAAAGGTGGCTGCAGCAAAGTCTTCTTTCTTCTCTCAATGCTCCAAAGCTTTCTGGACTTCTCTCTCTCTCTCTCCCTCTCTCTCTCTCCCTCTCTCTCTCTCTCTCTCTCTCTCTCTCTCTCTCTCTCTCTCTGCAAAGCAGTGCCTGTCTCCCTCTCTCTCTCACACACACACACACACACACACTCACAGAAATCTGATGCTGGTGGTAGTCTTCTTGGTTGATATATTTGCACAAAAGGTGACCCCCCCCTTCAAATACACCCCCCCTCTCTCTCTCCCTCCCTCTCTCTCTCTCTCCCTCCCTCTCTCTCTCTACCTCAGTTGCAGTGAAAAGACCTGCTTGACTAATCCTGCATAGGTCTACTGGGGCCCGCCGGATTTCTTTAAAGGAAGTTAAAAGTGATTTTATCATGAAGCTCTCTGACTCATAGCTACTCCAATCACGCACCACGAAGATAAAACCAGTAAAGTTTTATTAGGGTGTTAAAAAAACCCGAAAGTTTATACTTTCCCACATTGCACTGGTGGTTTTGATCAATACATGCTTTTTTTTGTTAAAAGATGGAGATAATGGCAACTCATTGCTTCAGATAGGCTGAATAAAAATTGAGTTTATTAAGTGGGGAATTTTTGCAATTACTCATTTTAATCTAATTTAGCTAAAGGCTATAGCCTTGATTCATCTTGCAGGTAATCATCATTCAGACATCTATAATCTCAACTCATCAACATAGTAGGCTACCAGCCCTTACTCTACTTCCAGCAAGGACCAACCCCATTTTGCATACTGCGTAAATAATGATCTTCATTTTCCAAAGTTTCTGGAGGCCATTTTTCTTGGAGTGGGCTAAGCTGTCTGTCAGTGACAGACATACCATTCATTCCTAGACTTGTAATCCCTTCAGAATCTGTTTGGGTATTTACAGGGTACGGTACCAGCTATTTGGGTATTACATACTGTACAGTATGGATATACAATTATCATGAAGGACTAAGTGGCTTATTCACCATGCTATAATACCAGTCTGAGTGCTTGGAGTCAGTATTGTGTGACCCATGAAGTTGATTTAGGCCAAATCCCATAAACTAGGAGATGGAGAGCATAAACAGATGTCAGTCCCCAATAAGGTGATTTCATAGACAGAGTGCAGAAGCATCATTCTCTGAAAACAACACTTATGACAGATACAAATCTAGGCAACCTCATGTAAACATGCACTGATACACTGGAAAACTACCAGTTTACACCTAAAAACACAACATATAAAGGTATTACCTTTGTCTTTTAAAGGGGAAAAATATACAGTTTTATAGTTGGCCAACCTCAGGGTCCCTTCTCTCTATCTTTGTTGAGCAATTATCCAAATTAAGGCCCTGTGGAGGTTTGTTAAGAGATTAAGAAACAGTCTGAAATTTATAGTGATGCCTCTTTATTACGCACAAAACCAAATGAGGCCATCACAGAGAAGACTGATTATCTCTATTAAGTTATTTTCAGTGCCTCGCTGCTGCAGGGTTATGGGACAAGACAATTGACAGCATGCTGAAAAAACAGCCATTTTTTACAATTTAAACCAAAAATATTTACAATAAGTGACGACTTCTAATGCTAATAGAAAGGAGCATGATAAGATTTTGATAAACAATAAATTGCAAAAACGTTCGTGATTTAATTAAAAAGGAAAACGTTCATATATTCTACCTTCATTTGACATGAAGTGAAATGTTCCAAACCATTTTGTTCGAATAATGAGGATTACTGTTGAGACCAGCCATGTTCTGGTCAGGCTTGTAGCCTCTGATTACAACGAAAATCAAAAGTCCAGTTATCTCAAAATATTACAATATAACATAAAACCAATCAAAAAAAGCTACATCTGCATTAAATGTTGACCCTTCTGGAAAGTATTCTACACTTGGATGGGGCTCCTTCTGAACGAATTGCGTCATTTTTGTGGAATGCCAAAGTGGCCTCAGCTTGTCTGTATTGTTGGGTCTGGCTGGTGTTTCTCTTCTTCTTCTTGGCAATACCTCAAAGATTTTCTAAGGGAGTTGAGGTCAGGCGGGTTGCCTGGCTAATCAAGCACAGTAACACCATGGTCAGCAAACCAGCTACCGGTAGTTTTAGCGCCGTGGGCAGGTGCCAAGTCTGGAAAAGGAAATCAGCATCTCCATAAGTGTCAGAAGACGGAAGTATTAAGTGCTTAAAAATCTCCTGCTAGATGTCTGCTTTGACTCCAGACTAAATCAAACCCAGTAGACCAACATTGGATGACCTGGTACCCCAAATCAGTGCAGACTTCACTAGCTTCTGACCTGAATTGTGAAAAGGAAGGTCAGATATACCAGACCCAACAATACAGGCGGCAAAACCAAAACAAACCAAAAGTTCTCCACAGAAGCTCCAAAGGTCAGACGTTATATATTTTTCTACATTTACAACTATTTGATCAGATAACACAGTATGGTATTGATTTAATTGAACAATAATCAAAAATTAAGTCTTATTCACGGCTCAGTTTTTTTTTAACAATTCCTCCTGCCACATTATAACTAGGGTCCAACATTTGTGTTTGCATTTTTACTCATTACTTTGTTTACTTATAAAAGTCTCTCTTTTTTTCTTGACAGAATTGTTTTGGTATTGTTCTCCTTGTTCGTAGTGTATCATTCCGCGCTCAAGCTTTCGGATCTTTGTCTGGTGTTAGCTTGCGGATGAAAGTGAAGAAAAGGCCCCTTCACATAGCACAAAGTCAACGGAGAGCCATCTTTTCTCCTCAAGTGTGGGTAAGACTCTGTTGAACTCTTCTTTTATGATATCAATCTTCACAATGGGAACTATCCGCCACTTTTTATCTGTGGCTGTGGAGCAGAGCGGCACGACACAATGGGCACACCCTGCAGGTAATGACGGTCCCTTGCAGAGCAGTTGCATTCAAAGGCACACATTCCAAACATTGTTGGTCCAAAACAGCTGGTTAATATTTTCTCAGCCCTGTTGGAGGAGAAACGATACTTGTAACACCACTGCAGCACACACGCAGAACAGTCAAGTCGAAGTCAAACTCTCATAGTTAAGCTGCCTTGAATACAAACACACAGCTGTTGTACCCATACAGTAAGGCAGACGCTGACTGGAGTTTGAAAAGGCTTTAGCGTTCGACAGATAGTTTACCTCAAACTGTTTCAATCATTTTCTCTGTCTATTCTGAGCCATGACAGCAGGAGGGAATGAAAGCCGCCTCACTGACTATCTCACATCAATACAGCCACTCATCCCTGATATCGAACTGCTCATAATCAGCTTTCATGCTGTAGAGACAGGAGATCCACTAACAAGACTTCTGTCCTGTGGTGAAGGACTCAGAGTGTGGTAACCCTCACACTGCCTTACATAAGACGTATATCATGCCGCATAGCTGTGGCTAATGCTGATTTAGCCGAGTGCAGGGCGCTGTTACGTAAGGCCTTTAGTCATACATACAGTAGCTGCTGCTGTGATTTACTGTATTGGTTCATTACCTAATGGATTTGTAGGAGAAGGGAGGATAGCAAGGATAGAAAAGGACAAGAACACAGCTGAAGACGAATACAAAAGGAGAACTAAGACTATTTTACGAAGACATTTGAAGTAAAGGGTTTGAACATAGTTTGTGAGGAAGCAAATGTAAGATCAGCTCTTTAAAGCCATTTCCAAACAAGATTTCAGTCAGTCTCAATTAGTGTACGAATGGCTGCTCAAGCCCTCATAGGTGGAGTTAATGTGGGGTTGAACCAAATGAGAGGGTACCCCTGTACCAGATTGGTAAAAGCAGTGTGAGACAAGAGAAGTTTTCAAATGGCAGGGTTGTCATCCTTATCCAGACAAACTGTGTTTTGTGTTCAATGACCTAATCCACTAAGAGCCGAGTGCTATTCAGATGCTATTATGTTACCTTCTTTTTCAGGTCCACTATACGTAAACAACATTTATCTTACTGTTATCACAACGTTGAGCAAATCATATAATTGTAGAAGAACGCTTACAAGGGAAGAAAACCTGTTTAGAGCATTTTGTTCTGGAAATTCTACTATTGATTTTTGGCACCAGCAATTCCATAATTTAATTTCACAAGTCAGGACCACAATATATGGCTGTATCAATATTTTGTCCCACTCCTACTCCAGTAAACGCCAGTGTGCTATTTGGTTTCTTACTTGATGGTGTAAGAGTTCAGACAGCAGCATTTTAAGCAGCCCAGTGGGGTCAAGGTTGAAATTTGAAAAGGCTAAGCTAGGTACCCCAGCCAAAACACGTATCAGTCTCCCCAGCCATGTCCTCCAGCTCCCCAACAAGGTTTTAATATATTCTCAGGCCAGTTGGGACTTACTCTATCTGTAGTGTCCTGGTTTCCCCCAGGATTTAAAAGCAGACATGCCCAGAATACCTCTACAGGAAGACATCCGGAGGGTACCTTCTGAACTGCTTCTAACATGAAATAATTAGTCTTACCCCGAGCATCATCCAAGCTACTAGTCCTTTAAAAAAAAAAAGAACAATCTGTAGAAGTATTAGTAATAATAATTATTAGTATTAACCCTCAGGTTTATCTGACTTTTTGGTGAGTCCAGTATACCACAACATCTTCCTGTTGATCCCATGGATAGTCACTTCTCTTCATGACACGAAGATACTTAAACTCTTTTACCTAGCACAACATCTGGTTTACTACCTGATGCAGGGTGTTTGCAAGTGTTTACACTAATCCAAATGGCTTCACAGTGCCGTGCAGACAATCAATTTGTTCCCTCAATGTCGTCTTCTGCTGTCAAACTTTTGAATTGTATTAAAAGCAAATACAACTTGGTTTATATCAATGGCTTGGTACACAGACATTCCATATTCCTACAACACCCCCACACAATACACCCAGGGGGGCATTGTTTAAAGTCTGCTAAATATATGGAGACTAGATGCTTGAACTCCCACGAACCCACCATATCCTAGCAAGAAAACAAAGCTTGTCCACTCTTCCATAAGCAAGTAGGAATGTCAATTGTTCCTCCTTAATCTGCAGTGTGACTGTGACTGTAGCTGCTGCATGAGACTCTCCAGCACCCTGATTAACTTCAATTCAAGCTTAAACTCAAAATCATACACCTGAAATACTAATGACATTTTTCGATACTCGCCATAGGAGTGAAGTCAGGGACGTGATATAAATGTCTGGGAACATCAAAGATGATTTTTGCCAATTTTTTTCTGCAGATGTTGAAATATTATATATTAAAAAAAAAAAGAAGAGTAGAAGAAAAGGGTCTATTGACCCCATTAGAGAGACAATCATGGCATTATTTAAATCATTATGGTTTATCCTCATGATGAATATCCTCATGATGAATATCTGCCCAGTTCTCCCTTTCGATATAACACGAAGGTATTCCATTAAAACAAGGAAAACGGTAACAGACACCAAAGTGCTCGAGAAACCCCAGAGACTACAGTCATCAGGATTCATCGTCTGGGTAGCATGAACGTCCTAAGAGGATTTCATGTCAGTCAATGGACCAGTTAACTGAGACAAGAATGTGGATGGATTGACATGAAGAAGAGAATTATTGCCTACTATCATTCTTTGTATAAAGGTCACAACATGCAAGCAAAACATAGTGAAACTTGTCTGCAGTTTTTGACTTCAAGGGAAATAACATCATGCAGTATACATAGGACACAAGTTTTCACACCTTGCAAAATATAAATCAGACAGCCCACTTTATAGTCCCTTGTTTTAAGTGATTTACAACAACCCCCCCATGTCAAAAATTGGGCTACCTGACATGGGGAATATCCGGCACATCAGCCTAAAGCAAGGGGATAAAGAGAAACAGAGACACGGAGGCACTACAAAGGGAACCAGGATGTGTAATGAAAGAATAATGAAGAGAACAGATTAGAAGTGGAGGAGGAGGGGAGCACTTTAATTCCAAAGTCAGGGGATGGGTAACATTTTGCCCCGGGGAATAAAAGCAAAGTAGAGGCAGAGAGAGAAAAAGAAAAAAGAGTGGGAGTGATAGAAAGTGAAGGTAGCTGTAATCTTAGATGAATTCTCGTGTCTGCTCCCAGGAAAGCAGTGAAGAATGAATGAAAGATGTGCCACAGCTCCATCCCTCTTTGATCCGTCTTTTCTCTCTCTCTTTTAGTCTCTTATTCTGTATGTGCTGTTCATCTTTGTCCACTTTAATCGACCCATATCTCTATTGGACCCCCCCACACAATAAACACACTCTCCTCACACTCGCTCTCATTCTGCTGCCTCCTCCTCTTACTTGGCCTCTTTCCTCCTGGCCAAGCTACAGACAATCACACAGCTGTTTTCCAGGCATTGATACACAGCAGAATGAGTCACAGTGTAGTGATTTGTGCAATGATGTAGCTTTTCTATGGGAATTCAACACTACTGCGTGTAATGAAGATAACTTACATTTTCTGCCAATTGGCTCTGATGATCAACAGACCCAATAATACAGTGACAAAAATGAAGTAAGCAGTATGAGTCATTGTAACATCACTTTGTATTTTCTATCCCATCGGTTTTACTCACCTTAGATGTCATAAATTGGATCACTTAGTGGGCCTAGTTGGGACTAAACGTGTTCTCAAATGTGCTTTTGCAACATTGGTTATACCACAATCAAATGAGCTGCTGCTTGTTAGTTTCACTGGGATGTTGTTTAATGTGTGTTGTTGTCTATAACATTGGATCCTGACTTGACTGGGCGCCAGGCACAAAACCACCCACTCTGACAGTAACTACGTGGGAGGGAAATCTGTCTCACTGTGGATAGGGCCAAAAAACAGGAGATGATGCTGAACAATATGGGACTCAGGAACATGCACTCTGGGCCTATAGAGCGAAGCAATGTATCACAATGGCTATCCTTGAAATTCAACTACTACGTCAGCACAGTTTAAAGGACCCCTCATCCTAATAGACATCCGTCAATGTATTCAGTTTTCATGATTTTATAGTAGAGTATTATACACATCCACTCTCACATACTACAACCCTGTCACAAAAGCTTCTGTGATTAAAGAGGGATACAGGGACATTTTCCAATTCACAGCTGCAAGCCCAGAATTCAAATAAAACTCGTGTCGCCTAATATCTCCAACAAGTCTGGTCCGATCCCCTCAAGTCTCTCACTAATTCAATGTCATAGAGATGTTCCCCAGCCTCGAAGAACATCATCTTTGGCGCAGCACAAATAAGGCGTTTTATAATTCTGTTTGTTCAATTCAAATTTGTTTTGTATTATTTGAGCTGCCAGGCTCTTGAGGGAAACAGCCACAAGCCAGTGAAATCTGTCTCGCTTTTCTTCAAAGGCTAACACAGCGGCTGGATGTTTTATTCCTGAAAATGACAAATTTCCTTTTTTTTTTTACGTCTCAGTCAAGCATTTTGCTCTCCATTATATGTCAGAATAATAATTGTTTTCAGAGCGTACCATGTTGCTTCTCCATAACCAAAAAAAACAGTGATTTTTATTTCACAGTGGTACACATTGGTTTAAATAGCGCCTAACATCACTAATAGAAGTTCTAAAGGATTCCCAGCTAATGAGCCAGTACACTTTACACTGATTTTGTTTAGTTGAAAATGTACATCCAAGGCAAACTTCCTCTGGGACTAAATATAGAAATCTTGAATCTTGAATCTTGAAAATCCTTAGACATCAACTCGAAATCTGTTTTCAGTGAAATACAAGAAATAACCATCATTGAGGTGGAACACCGTCAGGATTTTTTAGGGGCTACCTCCAGTTAAATATTAAACATGGGGAAAAAGGCGTTACAGTATGTTTGCTCCCTCTTCTTGGAATTGATAGACTCTGGAAATCTTGGAGATTTGGTCTCCTTGGATGTTTTTAAGGACTTCTGACCTGAAGGAGGGTGAATCGGACTATAGATGTTTTAATTGACTCTTGTTGCCCATTTTTTGATCTCTTGTTGATGATGATTTATGACAAATGTTGATGAATGTGTCTTATATTTTGTGATTCCTTTATCTATGCTTATTTCTGTTCAGTGTTTTTTAATCTCAATGAGACTTTCCAAGGCTATGTAAAGGTTACATATTTTTTTACTAAATGAATCCCTTGTGTCTTTTGATCTGATCTCATTCATTTATTTTTTTTTGCTGAAATGAAAGCTGACATTTTTAATTATTTTCCTTGAATGAGTATTTTCTCATTCAGACTGTATTTTAGTCACAGTCTAATGTAAATGTATAAAAAATATGCTTTCCTCCTGGAAAAATAAAGCCAGGCTATAAAAATGAGCATATGTAATGTTGAAATGTGACCTTCCCACACAACTGTAAATGTAATATTTTTACATTATTGCTCTTTTTCTTTTTTTGATCTCTTTTATGCTGTTAAACTGTGGTTGGCTTTTCTTTAGACATCTCTTTTCTGTAATGCATTTAAATGCAGCTTTTCAGAGGAAAATTAATTAGGAATCAGCTCTTTGCCTTCAAAGTCTTCGCCGTCTCTGCACTGCACTTTCTGTTGCTGACAAACAGACACACACTCACAACCCTCTGTGCCTGCTGGGGACTGTGGACTTATCGTTTCTGCACAAACTCAACGTTGGCGTCGTTGCTGCACTCGAACCCGCAGGCTTTGGAAATGAATACATAAACCATTTTATAGAATATTAATCATCCCTCACCCTGAATGAATTGCAGGCAATTGCATTTTCTATGTGTGTCAGCCTCGGGTTGACGATAGGAATATGTAAGTGTTAGTACCCCTTTCCAACTTAAGTGATGTAGTTATTTGTGTGGGCACATTCTTATTTGTATGTTTATGCTATATTCTTGTGTTTCCAGATGTGACCTAAAGCTATGTTTGCTGTATAAAAGCCACTTTGCTGTGTACATACAACACAGACACACACTCAAGATTAACGGTCAGCATTTACATGGTCAGCTGAGGAACAATACTAGGAGGATTTTCAAAGTAAACTCAGAGAGAAAACATCTGCCTTAAAGAAGAAAATGCAAACACAATGTTGAATCTCTTTAAAGCTTCTGTGAGGAACTTTAGGTTGTCTAGGTCTTTGTGCCCCTTGTGGACAAGGGTGTATTACTCATTTCTTTGCATATTTTTTTCCCTGTGCGTGTAAAGGCAGAGGTTATACAGTCAAATGTGTCACGTGTCAGGAGTCATTGCCAAGGTAAATGTAAACAAAGGCTGTTTGGGCAGCATGCTGTCAACGACTGTATCCGACACCTACTCCCTGGCAGTTCTTTCAGACGTTAATTATAACAGTATTTTTTCAATCAATTCAATCTTGACACTGATTGTCTCGACGTTTTGTAAGAAACAAAGAGATATTGGTATTTATTTCAGTCAACCAGCTTTAAACTATAGAAGCTTTAAAGAACCAGTTTATTTAGTAGATGTGTTGTTATCTTTTTTTTTTGTCTATAATGCAGAGACTTTTAATTCGCAATTAAAGCAACAGCTCAATACCGACATGTCTGTTTCATTTCTATGCTTCTATAACTGCCTGATCTGTTTTCCACCTTTGTTTTCTTGTTGGTGTCTGCTGTGGCCCTAAAGCAAGAGTCCCATCTGTGTGTGTCCAATGAAGCCTGAACCATTACATCTCTACTGATGTGGCCCCCCCACGATGGGGGCCAAGAGCAGGCCGTCCCCTTGAGACATCCTGTCCCAGACTGTCTCTTTCCCATAGTCTCACACACACAAAGGAAACAGGTTCGATTGATCTACTGATCAAAATACAAATTCCGCACCTTCTCCCTTCATCTATCTCTCCTCACTTTAACTCCCCTCCCTCACTGTCTCCCCCCTTTTGAAAATGACCTCTCTCTCTCTCTCTCCCCCTCTCCTGCCCATAATGGGGGGTAATTATGGCATTATGGCCACAATGACTGTGTAGCGGGGGCTGAGGAACCGTGACACACGCTCACGTACCACGGCCAAGTGTTGCCATCAATACAGACTTCTGTGGCTCTGCAGGAGGGCATTAAGGGGACGAGAGGGGGAGAGGACAGAAAGGGAAAAGGAGGGATGGGGAGGGGGGCAAAAAAAAATAAAGGCCTGTAAAGAAAGAGGAGAAAGCGTTGGGTGGTTGTCAGTGGTGTGGAGAGTCAATTAGTGTTTTATAAAAAAAAAGGAGGAAGAGCTGAGGTCTAGCAGAGGGAATGAAGAACATGGAGAGAGAAGGAGTACAGCCGGGATCAAAAGAATTAAGTGCAAAGAAGAGAGAGACTGATGTGGTTCAGACGGAGAGGGGGAAAAAAGGAAGGTGAACGGCAGAAAGCAAAGACTTCGCTCAATAAAAGTAAAAGCGAGCGCCCCTCTGACCAGCCACGCAGTTTGTCTAGCTCGGCTCGCCTGGCATGATGAGATTTAATGCATCTTTGCAGTGGGCGGCCAATGGGATCTGAATGGGCAGCGAGGCGGTTTATCACACCGCTGTGACAGAGGGAGAGGAGCCAGCCACGTGTGCAGAAAGAAGAAGGTGGAGCGTTTTCTAGCTGATTCACCCTCAAAGACCGGTAGCGGGGGTTCATAATCATCTGCGATTTTTGGAAATTTGAAGTGATTTGTTATTCAAGGAGTGGAAGATGACAGGGGCATTAAAGATTTAACAGGCATATTAAGTGGTCAACACGTTTTGTCACACTTCATTGCCTCCTCATGAGCGAATTATTTGGCCGCTGAGTTCACCCGCTTCAATCAATATCTGTTTTTGTAATCAATTGGCAGCAGATGGTTGTTGGTGGTAAATGGGATTCGACTGAAACTTGAGCGGCCGGCTATGCAGCACTCAAGCAGAGCACATTAGTCCCCCCCCCCTCCCCCCCAAACAACAATGGCATCAATTAGGGTGTAGTTTGTGAGTGTGTTTCTATCTGCATCCCATCATAACGGATGCTGCAGGCAGATCATATGACTCCACAAAGTCCAAAACAATTCTCCATGTGACTCAGCTCCTACCGCTAATCAGAACCCTGATGTCATCAACAAGGGCCTGGTGGTTAGGTCACAGGCTCACTGATGACCAAGTGGTCTTTAGTCATTATTATGCCGGTCTGAGAAATGAGTGACGAAGAACTTGACCTTCAGCAGAGCTCGTTTCTGGTCATAATGTGTCATGAAGCACACACACAGGAACTGTGTGAAAGAGAATCAGCTTTGTGTCATTCGGCTCCGCATTCATTCACCATTCATGTGTTCAAAAGGATTCTGGCCTCAAAGCATTGAATTAAATCGAATGCATGGCCTTCGTGTTTTTATTTTTTTCTCACATTGTTAATCTCTTCTATTTTATCTCAATGATAAGCATGCATGGTCCACTCCCATATGGTCAAATAGAGCTAAAAACTGAGCATGAAAAAGTTGCTATATTGTATGTTAGTCAGTTTGTAATATAGTAAATGTGTTTGAACTTTTCTTTGTATCACCTTAGAGAGTTGTCCTATAGCCTAATGTTATTTTTTTATCTATTTAACTTTCCTAAGACTAACTCAAGCTGCTAATTTCGGTTTATTGCTGATAAATTGATTATTGAGCCAGATAGTTCAATCAATAAAAAGCTCATAATAAGTAAATACGCATGTTTCTAGGAAGCCTGTTTATGCTATCCCAATAAAGACACATACTCATTTAAGTCTAACAGCAGTACCAGTCTTGAGTGCTGTATCACACTGAATTATCGGCTCTAGTTTGTTCCATGACCTGGTGTTTGATAGTCGGACAGCCTTTTCTTGCAGTCTTCTCTTGTTTTTGTTCTTGTTTGGAAGGTGACCCACACAAACGTTTAATCTCCCTCTGTGCTCATCCTTAAACATGAATGACAACGAAGTGGGACTGAATGATTTCCTCCGAAAGCAACTGTTGCTTTCGTTCATCACACAATCTTTCATGCGCCTGTCTCTGTTGCCCCCACCTCTCTTTCTCCTGCCCATCTCTCGTCTGATTGCACGCTCCAGAAAAAGAGAAAGAAGTCAACTCTCGCTCATCTGCATACAGAGCGTCTTGGTTCCAGCTGTGAACGAAGGATTGAAATGGAAATAGGAAGGGAAGAAAGAACAGATTACGCTCCTCCAACACATGCACTGCCTTCTGGCTGGCCCACCAGCTGAGCAGAGGGAGAAAAGGGGACATAATGTAGGAGGTGGTGGGTGGGTGAAGGGGCTAAAATGGAAAATGTCGGGAGTCAGGAAAAAAAACGAGGAGGAATAAAGGTTGGTGATATCAATTTGGCCAAAAGTTAAGAAGATAAAAAGGACAGGCCTGCATGAATAATCTCCTCTGGAAGGGCAGCACATGTTGTCAAACTAGATCCAACTGTCTCGAAGGTGCCCACATACACACAAGCTCTAAAAGGACCAGACAAGATTCATGTGAATAAACTCAGACTGACCCTCATGACCAGACCTTGAAAATCAGCAGCTGGCTCGAAAAAGATACTCACACTTCTTACACAGGCATGCAAGGTTTGTCTGAACGGTATCAGGAGTTATGGACACTTGCTACATTGTGCTGCTGCAGAAACAATAAACAGGTTTGACGGTTATGGACAGAGCTTCACTTAATAAGTGAAACAAATTAACAGGACATCCTGGAACAGTTAGAAAAAAAAACAAAAAAACAATCCCATTCACAAATACACTTACCCTGATAATGTTGGATGTTTTTTGTTTCCCTTACATTTTTTACCCAGACTTTATCCAGCTTTTAACTACACACCTTAAAAGTCCACAGATCAGGGTGATGTGTGAAATCACTACAGCTGTTTTCTCACGTGCGTGACCAAACACATAGGTGATTTCAGAAGGATTGTTCAGGACATTCTCCAGACCTGGCTGATCACGTACGCTCACAGCGGGAGGCGGGCGGGGAGCAGGAGCAGGAGTTTTCTGCAAGTGTGAAAGTCCTCTGTTTTGTGAGTGAAGCTGATGTTTATATCACTCCATCGAATGGAAACCGGTTGGATTTTCATTCACATAACGAGCCTGCTACATCCTTTTCTGTTGCATCGTGTGCATTGCCAATTTTTTAAATGATATATGTTAACATGTCCAATCACACAAAGCGGTAATATAAAGGCTAAATCACAGCGTTAAGGTCTTCCAGCTACAGGGACACTTCTAGGGGGGCCCTAGGCAAACAATCATTGGGGGCCCCTCCAACCTGCATCCATTATTATTTTCACAGCAATAATGCATGCAACACTTTGCAGGGCATTGAGAGTCAGTGTTGTTGGATGGGGCCCCATTAGAGAGGTTTCTTACCGTTTGCAAAATGTGCATATTTTGAGGCGATGCTGTGGTTTAAAGTTTGTCAACCATTGGGGGGGCCCCCTACTGTCCCGGGGCCGCAAGCAGTTGCCTGCCTTGCCTGTTGACAAGCAGAACCTCTACCCTGCTAAAATATTGCAGCACTTTCGTTCCTGAAAATAATAATTACTATTATTGACACTAATAGCAATGAACAAGCACAGGATTGGTCCTCGTTTTAATTTTACATACAATCAAAATATTGAAGTGAGTTTTAGGTTTACACACTTTCCAAATGTCAGGGGGCCTGCCAGTTTGCTGCATTGCTATTCATGGAATTCCTACGTCCTGGTGCTACAGCAGAGTGTTGGGTATTGACCTCAGCTGGGGGAGCCAGATGGGGAAGAAAGAGAGAGGGGGAAGGAAAATGTATAATGGAAAATGACAAAAATGAAATAATTGGAAGAGAAAATGAGACGGAGAGAAACCAGAAGAACAATTTCTCTCTCAGGACCCACAGAGGCATGACCCTGCATGTGCTCTGCCGCCTGCCTGGGTTTGCCAGGCCTCGAGGCAAGTGCATAATGTTAGCCTAATGTTTTACCAAACCTCTGCCACAGCAGGACCCGGCTGCTAAATTAAAGGCTTTGTCGCAAGATGGGTCCCCATGGTGAGCTGGATTTTCCACAGAGAAAAGTCTGATTTCTATGATTGTTGTCAGAGGTCGAATACAACATTTGGTCTCAGCTTCTCATCAACCACGAACCCCAAAAATCCAACAGGTCCCACACTGTACCCAATCAAAGCTGACAAACCAGCATTTAGCAGACTGTTTGTGGTGTCATTATGTTTAATTGGAAAGGGGTTTTTTTTGTGTGAAATGTGCAGAAATCTGCATTTGCTCCAGTTTTTAAAAACAACATTGATGCCTTACAAGGACGGAGCAGAGTGAGGAGGTTTCTTGGCGGATGTTTTGACTGAGATCTGTGGGTAAAGAAAAGAGGAGGCTTTGAAAGCAGCTCAGCAGTTAATAAGATTTCTGCTAACACAATCTCACCTCTCTGTCACACTGTTTTTACACGCACCCATTTACACAGGCTGGGTCTGGGGTTTTCTCTCCGTCTCACACACCTTCCGCTGTCTCCCTCTTTATCTACCACTGTCTCACACATCGTCCTCTATCTCTTCTCTCGATGAGACGCACACAAACAAACACACACACACGAAAAAAGAAGACAGTAGCCCATTGACAACAGCGGAGGATAGTCAATTTTATCTAAATCTCTTCAAGGAAGGAAGATACACAAACAAAAGTTCTTTGACAGGGGTAGGAATTCCCGAGGCCAAGGTTACTTTTTTTTTTTTTTAAATAATTATGTGCCCGGAATCTGTGGCAAAGTGAAAAAGATTAAAAAACAGGACAGCGGCATGCAGACAAGAAGGGAGAAAATAGGCGATTTAAATGGAAAATAAACGAGTTACTGTAAGCAGCAAGCATTAAGAATGCAGGTGTGGTATCATAGGTAGGAAATGAAAAGAAAGAGAAAGCTGAAGATTAAATTCGACAAAGAAAAAAAGACAGGAAGGAGGTAGAGAAAAAAAAAAACAATGGTCATGTTTGAAATCTTCCAGAAGGGGAGAGAACATCAGATTGAGTTTAAGAGGTCGCAGCATAAAGAAGACCAGCACAGCACCCAGAACACAACAGCAACCGGAAATGAGTTCTTTAACCTCCGACACACAGTCACATGTACGCACATACACACACAATGCACCTGGGGCTGCGGTCATAAATAGAAGTCCAGGAGAGAGCACATGCACACCCTCCCCTTACTACAGCCAATCTTGTACAGTTGCTGTGACGCTCTGCTGAATCTGTGCAGCTCCACAGCTTCATTTAATTACCCCCGAAAAAATTGAATTAAGAAACACGCTAGAAAGTCACAAGATAATCACACTGAAGCTATAGACACACAGGCTGCATGTGAGGGGTCACTGTAGGTTTTCAATTGAGACTTTGAGTGGATATAGAAACAATCGGCGATGAGTGAAGACGCCAACAGAGCTGTTTTCACACATGCACTGCTGAGGGTGTGTTAACAAAGTTTCCTGGGACAGCGTTGCTCCTCGTGACAAACTTCTATAAAAAAAAAAAAAAAATCTGTCTTTCTTTCCCGTTAAAGTTAAGACCGGATCCTGGTAAAGATTGAAGTAATTTACAAAGCATCTTATCCATCAAGAAAGCCCCTAAGGGAAATGAAATGTTGTGAGCAGGACTTTTAAGAGAGGCTGAAGAAGTTCTCAAGCAGAGGGTATGATGTTGAAAGAGACAGATAAGAGAAATAAGGATGCTATCCAAACACTGAATGATATTTAAGTACTAACATCACCTGTGGACCTCGGGTACAGCTAATTGGGATACAGTCTGACTAGGTTCTGTGATTTAGATCGATTTCATCGTCCTCCTGAAACCTGAGTATCACATGTAACGGTTTGTCAGGAGGCTTAAAACCCGCCTCAGCTCTGTTGCTCAGCATGTTATTAGGTTGGCCGAAAGTTTGACTGAGACGGGGTTTCCAGCAGTGGTGACAGCCATCAATGGGACTCCAAAGCCCCCTGCAGCAACACTTAGGCTGTGCCCAACAGTTTATGATCCTCCCCAACTAATAGGGTCAACAATGCCCCCTCGAGAAGATGAACATGCATGTCCCTTCCCCGTTCAGAGTTGCTCTGAGAATTTAAGCTAGCACCCCTTGATGTGAATGCACATTTTTTGATGGTGGTGGTGGTGGTGGTGGTGGGGGGGGGGGTATAAGACCAGAGGTTGCTGCTAGTGTATGTCTGAAAAAATGATTGTAGGATGTGCCAACATTCTTTGATTGCACAGAAAAGAAATCATCATGCAAACTTACTGGGAGTTTTCGTTTAAATTTTTTTTTATTTTTTTTTTTCAATGTTTGAACCGGTTTGAAGAGGAACAGGGTTATGAAGACTTTGAGTCAAAGAGCAACAACTCTCACAACAGTAACAAGCAGAGGGCTTTTAGTCATGACGAGGAGTGGTGAGGCTGGGGGAAGGGGTGATAGGGCAGTATGGGCACTAAGGGATAAAGGATAAGGGTAATAGGGAAAAGATAGAAGGAAGAAAGAGTGGAAACACAGACACTCACAAAAGGGAGGTTGAAAGAGGAGGATCATTAGAGCAATGAAGTGTGAGTGTGGAGGATGGTTCAGATCCGGGGGGGGGGGGGTTAACAGAGGAGGGTAGAACAAGTCAGAAAGTGTAAAAAAAAAAAAAAAAAAAGAGAGAGTAACACTTGATGTAGCCAGTCTCCGAGCTTACAGCCAAGCTAGCAGCTGTGTGAGACATTACCTGAGCTGACATTAGCATTAGAATATTTCCAGCATGGTGATATCTAGCAGGTATAATTACAATGTTCACCCAACAGGCACAGCCCCTTAGCATGCACACATTTCTAATAAGCACTTAACTCTGAGCACAGCTTAGGATGTGATATGATGTTAGCAGGTATTCCATTATAAATCAGAGTATTACAGCCGTCAACATGAGGCCGGCTGATGTTTACAAACTGTTTCAGTATTCACCCTGAGGGGAGCATGACGTCCGTGCCAATTTGACGGAAAATTCTGTCTTTAGTTTTTGAGCATTTCTTTCGCAAATGCTGAATATTCACGCGTGAGCCATACTTGACAGCGGTTGGTGGATAATGAGGCAAAATAGGTTCAAAGTCAAAAGGACGCATGACAGGGGTTGCACATTTGTTCCTCAGGTGTAAGTGTGTTCAACATGATTTAAAAAACGTTTCCTTGTTTTGCTTCTAGAGGAAAAACTTGTGGGACCATTCAAGTCTTTAGGATAACTTTGTATACTTAAGTAACCATGACTGTGTTTGATAGATTTTACTATAATCAATACAAGAGTTCTTTTGAGTTATTCCACCTGCAAGTAGGAGAGCCATAAAGTTACTATAATCAGGTTATATGTTTATTTTAGGACCAGGAACGTCATGACTATCAATCCCTGATACAGTAGGTGTCCAGATAATTTAGCCTGGACTTTACCTGGTGACATGACATGAGCAGGGCTAATAATGCAATGTGCCAGGGTGGTGACCTCTGCATTTATAGCCTTTGCAGGTAAAAGCCTGAAATCACATGTTATTGCTACAAATTACAATCTCACCTAAACTGTGAGAACTAGTAGTAAATCTTGCAGATATTTCTGACTTTGTGTTTTCTGTTAATTGTGCTATTTTATTTTGAGAATGATTATAAAGACTTATTGGATTCGACTTGCTGATCTTGAAAAACACTCTATGCCACAACCTGGATAAATGTCAGCGCAGAATCGATTGATCCTCCAGCTTGAAACACACGAGCGTAAGGTAGCATGACCAGACGCTCCGCAAAAAGGCCACGGAGTGGAAGGTAAGCTAAGCTCAACAAATCATTTCAAATGAAGCATGCAGGCGAGGATCTCAACCAACTTCTCCTGCATATATTAAACCTGAGAAATATTCCCAGAGGCTTGTCAGGGCTGTCACCGTGGACGAATCAGGCCTGGTGAGTTCCCTTCATACGTGTCTTGGTCAGTTTTTTTGACACCTCTGAACGGCGTCTCTTTGGAGGTTTTCACTCCCTCCTGCAGAGGCACAGACGGATAAAGGGACACTGTGTAAGAGATAGGGAAATGATGAAGCACAGAGCCACAAACACACACTTCCTCCTATCTCTTTCTGTCACTGTGTCAACTAACTCAGTGTCAGACTGGTGTCTAGCTGTCTCCCTCTGTCACTCTTTTGTTCTGCGCTGAAGAAAGCGCGGGGCCGCAGCATCAAAGTATGAATGACTTGAAAGCTGTGATCTGAGTGTGCACGGGCACAACATGGAACTCATACAGCTAACACACACACACACACACACACACACACACACACACAGAGGGCACACTGTGCAATTCACTGAGTCTGGCTTTGTAGACAGCATCTGTTCTGCGCCCTGTCATCCTCCCTTTGCACCCCACCCTTCATGACAGGTGGAGGGGATCCAGCCTCACGATCTAAGGAGACACACACACACACACACACACACACACACACACACACACACACACACACACACACACACACACACACACACACACACACACACACACACACACACACACACACACACACACACACACACACACACACACACAGCTCAGTCACCAAAAAGTCACTGACACATGGTGAGTATTTCCTCTCCACACACACACACACACACACACACACACACACTCGTATCCACACACCTGCTGTGGGGCAGAGCTACAGTGCCCTTTGGTGCCAGTGAGGCTGAGCGGCACGCTGCATGTTTACACCACCTGCTCTCCGGCCAAACACAGTGTGAGGGATTAGAGCTGACGGCACACAGAAGAACAGCAACACAGCAGACAGATGTAGAGAAGACCATCGTACTATCTGCGATGTCAGAGAGGTCAAACTTGTTCTTTCTTCAACACGCACAAGAAAACACCAAACTCACACATCAATCAGCATTTACACTGCCTGCTGGGACAGATAGCAGTGTAAACAAGCTTCTTGTAGCCACGGAGTTGTCTCCCCTTACAGACTTGTAATTCAGAGGAGAGCGGCTCAGCTCTCTGCTAAAACAACACAGACCTTTTGGCCTTTGGTAAATTTCTATAAACACAGTCCTGCAGATTAGGGCTGACGGACACAGCGTAGCATCAACACAACATACGAGGCCTCTGCATCTCATCTGCTCTGCAACGGCTGGCTTCTCAATAAGACTTAGAAAACTGAGTTGCGAAAGATAAATTCACAAGGACCGATCTTCATGCCTAAACTGTGTTTTGAATACGCACAACAGGAAGTGAATGAGATTGAGGTTTTGAAAGTCTATAATAAGTGAAAGGAAACGAAGGACCATGCTTCTGATAAGTAATGACGTATTTGAGAGAGGAATTGTGTCCAGCGACAGGAAGGGCCGATTGTTATCTTGGTTAAGTCAGAAGCATATATACTACGGGCTCTGTCTCAGCTTTTCTAAGAAATCTCGCTAAACTCCAAAATGCCAGACTGGGAATGCTGGGAAAGTTCTTGAGGTATGTCATGTCTTCTGAGGAAAACATGCCAAGGGGCACGAAGCTGTGGGCTGACAATGTGTGTGTGTGCGTGTGTGTGTGTGTGTGTGTGTGTGTGTGTGTGTGTGTTGTAGTTGCTCTCCTGATAGTGGTTCTATTTTAGAAAGACTTGTGCAGCTGAGACATTTTTTAGTTATCTGCTGTTTCCAGCCCTGAGGAGCTGAGAGGCAGGTCTGCATCCATTCTCAGTGTGATCACGCTGAGCTGCCAGAGAACTGGGAGTGAGTAGGTGCAGCCACCTCCACACACACATAAATAAATATAAATATATACACACATACAAACAGACACACACAAGGTACGACCAACCACTTGGGCATGCATTTGTTAAAAAGGCAATTGTTCCCCTGAGTAATTTGCCACAGTGAAGCCTGCTGATAATTATAGCGCACACAATGACAAATCGCTGCACAAACAAGTTGACTGAGTGGAGCTGAAATTGCTTTAAAAAAAAAAAAAAAAAAGCGGTACACCCAAATATGCACACATATATGAGCGTGCACACACATGTAGAAACAAACATGGCAGACTTCCTTTGGTGGATTCCACACATTTCTCTGTAGCACTCAAGGACATGTTTATCCTTCTCTTTCTCCAAAATTACAGGGTAGAAAAGAAAGAGGGATCATGAAGGGAGACAGGAGGAGGGGGAGAGGGACGGGCCGGGGGAGGAAGAAACGACGGGTTCAGGTGTGCAGGAACAGCTGGTCTTTAAATGAAAAAAACAAAAAATGAAAAAAACAAAACAGGGAGAAGGCGTACAGAGGACGGACGCGGAGGGAGATAGAGATGAGACAGAGCGAATGAGGCGGCGTTTACAAAGAAACAGATGAATATTTCCTGAGACGTGGAGAATAATTGATGGCGGATGTTTATGATGAGTGACATGGGGAAAAAGGACAGGCGACTGCTCAGTTGGAGGGAGGAGGGGGGGGGCATCACTGTACACACACAGATACAGTGGATGAGTGATTGGCAAACATAACAGGCTCACTGTCCAGGGATATACACAAAACAATATCTGGCAAACACAGGAGCAGGAGTAAGCCCCCTCTCTCTCTCTCTCTCTCTCTCTCTCTCTCTCTCTCTCTCTCTCACACACACACACACACACACACACACACACACACACACACACACACACACACACACACACACACACACACACACACACACACACACACACACACACACACACACACACACACACACACACACACACACACACACACAGGGAGCACAGCAGGCTGCGTGTGCAACAGATCAGCTCTGTCACTAAACAATGCCTTCTGGATGTTGTTCCCTGAATCTGGACAGGAATTGAGTGAACAGAATAAAAGTGATCTGTATTATCTCAAAGGGGACACAGATATACATGAACACTGCACTCTGCTTGTAGTTTCGTTGCCTCGAGGAGTAGCTGAAGCTCCACCGGCCTCAAGTGAAAATGAGAGTGGAAACAGATTAGCTGTTTAGCAGTCCGTTTTCCCCCTGCCTACAGGTGTTTGTGAATAAGCTCCTGAAGCTGTCACTATAAAATTCAATTTGAGGTCTGGTGACATTGCTAAGAGGATACAGAAAAAAATCCTTGTATTTAAAAAAAAAAAAAAAAAAAAATCACCAAAACTTGACTGAAATGCCAGCCCTTATATTATTTTAATCAGATACAACTGCATTCATTTTAAATCAGGCTGATAGTTTTAGATTAGCAATTTTACTTGCTTAAAATGTATGGTAAGAAGGTGATCAGCCCAAATCACGTGTAGCCGTGGTAAATATTCTATAGGCTTTGGCACCCTCTGCAGGATTTCATGAGCAAAGCCAAATTAAATCAGTGAAGTACCTTTCCTGATTGGACAATATGCAACAGGAGACTTGTTTTTTTTCACCGAGACAGAAACGAAGTATATCAACATGGTCAAACTCAAACCAAAAGGTTGATGCTCCCTCATATAAACAGAAAAGGCTGGCTTCAGGTAAACGTCATAGACTCTTAATCTCTATGTAAAACACTTTGAGACAAGTGAGAGAAAGCAGAAGTAACAGTGCAGATCCTGTTCAATGTGGTCTCAGCTTTAATGGCCAAAAAGTTGATTATTCCCAACACTGGAAAATAGGATCTCTTTTTTGTTTAGGACTGAAGGTGCTTAAGTAATCAGAGTTGAGTATGCATCTGATGCTTATGACTGTGGTTGGTTTAAGTCTCTAGGTGGCACTGTAGCCCTGAATGAACACCTAAACCATGACATCATTGTTCTCCAACTATTAAACAGCGACGACTGTTATGGAAATATAATCATCTGCATTCATCAACTGCGCAATTTCCCTTGGTTGTCATGGTATCATGGATTAATCTGTACAAACTCCATCTGATACATGAACAGTGACAAAGGGAAAAGAAAGTAATAAAAGCAGATTTGTTTTAATGTGACAGCAGAGAGCTGGCCACTGAAGAGAAGCTTTTTCAAACGCCACCCTGTAGTGAGCGTCTGCTGGTGAGATACCAGTTTAGAAAACAATGGACTAAATGACATTAAAGCCAGAAAGCAGCAGTCATCCTTTCATAGGAGGACTGCAGTTCATAATGACCAATAATATTCCTGTTGGTAAGTGCAGTTCAATCTGAAGTGCTGCTGAGTGCTAAAATGAGTCCAAATCTATTCATGTCATTGATTTTTTAATATAAAGACAATCAGTAACACCTCATGTATTCATCAATAATGAGTATTAGTTATTAACAAAAAGACGCAGTGTTTGACTTTCTCCAAAAAAGATTTATTGAACAGTTTTCTTGTTTGCAGCTGCAACCTGTGGGGAGAAAAAGCAGAACATGAGGCACATTCAGTGACAATGAGTTGTTCTGGCTTTAAAAACAGCTGGGAGGGGGAAAAGATTAATTGTTTTATTGAGCCATTTCAGTTCATAAATTATCTAAAACAATCCCTAGTGATAGAATAAACCGTTTCCTCCTGCTGAATATTAAGGTTTGAGGATCTACACCAAAGTAGAGTTTCAACAGGAGTGTGGGACTTTGGAGTGACCACGGCCTGGAAGAATAACTGCTCCTTTCCCAGCATGAACGGTCGGTCTGCTGTCAGGACTTGGCAGAAATCTTGCCAGCAAAGAGTAAAAGTATTTCTCTTCAAATGCAATCAGAAACTAAATCACCAAGGATCTGAGCCGCACCAAAATGGTTCCCTGCCACTTCTGTGCAGTGGGTGGGGCTGAGCGCAGGTCTGCTCATTAGCATACTGCTCATTAGCATGGGTAAACAGGTAGAAAACAGATGCCATACGGCAGACTTGCCAAGCATGAAATTCCCTCCTAATGTTTATCCCCTTTACCCTTGAATCATCACAATGCTGCTGCTTTGCTCCTGATTTTTGACAAGACCCAACTGCGATTTGTTTAGTGAAAGCAACAAACAGTTCCTGCAGTGTGTCACACAAGAAACACAACACACACCTGGCTGGTAGAAGCAATTTGCCCAAGGACAAGTGCAGCAAAAAAAAAAACCTCTTGCATTATGAAGTGACAGTGGGGCCGTGTACTCCCACTACAGACAAGGTGTTGCATCAAAGCAGAGGGTTGATATTTCTGTGATCACACTCCTAAGGCAACGTGCCGAGAACGCCTGAACCTCACATAAAATGCCACAGTATCACAAACGGGATTCCTCGCTGTTCAATGAATAACATAGCATCTTCACACCGGCCGCCGCCGGGCAGACATTTCCTCCAGGAGCCGACTAATACTGGAACATTTCAATTCTAGCAGGTCAGAAAAAGCTGTAAAATACATGCATACTTAATAAGTTCCTCAGTGTAATATCTATTTTAAGAGCCAAGGAATTTACGCCTCTTTCCCCCCCCCCCCAATCACTGAGACAGCAGGAGACTTGTGCGTACGGGAGATGCATGAGATTCAGTCGTGGGCCGACAGGATTAGGTTAAGGACAACAGTCTTCAAGAGGACAGGAGTGTAAATACTGAAAAAAAGAGTCATGTCAACACAAACCATGGCCTTAATCACAGAAAAGATCAGATACCTTTTACACTTCAGAAGAGTTTAGAGAAGTACCATGAAGCTAAAACTGATTGGAACTGCTCTTGCTCGGTCCAGTGGGAACAGGAGTGAAGATGCAGGTCAGTGTAGGATTCATCTGCAGTGATTCTTTGTTGTATTGCAGATGTTCTGGGTTATATTAAGGACTCGTAGGATAGGCAGAGATGAGCGAGTGTAAACACGCTAGGTGTTTATTGGCTCTATAAGAAGGACATTGTATTTCTGATGAATTACACTCACTGAAGTTCCTGAACCATTTAAAAAGTCTGTAACAACCTATGACAGTGACCCCCAACTAATGATTTCACGCTGTCCCCTGTGCTCTGGAGGAATGAAGTAGGGATGTACTTTTTCTATATGACTCATCGAGGGTCAAATCCAAAAGGTGTTCAGGTGGTTTCCATCCAAACTGGATCAGCTGATACACTCATCAGTACACGGCACTTGAAGCTTTGCCACCTGGTTTATTAGTCTTTTTTTTCTCCCCAAAAAGATTTCATGGGAATAAGTTACAGACATCATTGTGCTGTTTATAAGACCTACTTAAACCAGGACTGAAATACTCAGCTCAAGAAAAAAAAAAAAGGAAACTTGTGTCTCACCTGGCCAGCGATTCTATCCAGGTCTCTGGTTCCCTGAGAGGTCAGTCTACGACCACTGAAACAAAGAGGAACATATATTAGGACAGGGAAATAAAGGAATACTCAACCTATAGAAACAAAATCAGCAATAAATACACACTATGAGGAAGTCTTTAAGAAGTACTTATTTATGCCACATTGACTACACTGTTACAGTCAGGAGAAGCCACATATCAATATCCTATGTGAACACAACTGTCATCATTAACGCTGAAACAAAACGCTGTTTAAGATGGAAGGCTCATTTTCTGGCTTACTCACACTGAATAAAAACAGAGCGAATCAATTAGCCCTCTGTTACAGTGTCATTAGGTTTGTATTGTAGACTGAGCATCATTCAAGCATGTACATTTTGAAGACACCGTGGCAGCATCAGACACTTTGAGCTGTGCGTCAGAAGTATTGCCCAAGCTAGCCAAAAAACACTTCATACAATGCAATGGCAATCTGCTTCGTCTTAAGTAGATGACCATACTTGTATCTGGAACACAGAACCTCCATCAGTGCACACTTGACTTTGCCTTGTTTTAATTCTGCCTTCTGATCGAGCAGATAACTGATGAAAGACACTCACCCATTGGGATCTTTCTCGATCATCTTGAGCAGCTCAAGGGACTGGAGAACCTTACGAGCCACATTTTTGGATCCTACACTGTAGTGAGCGGGGCACACGCCGTTCCTCTGGCGACTTCCATAGATCTTGGTCATGGAGCCAACACCAGCACCTCCACGGAGGTAAAGATGGCGGACTGTGGATGCTGGAGGAAAAGAGGACATATGGTTGTTATTACACAGCAGCAGTGAAAAGACTCAGTGCTCTTTGGATTCACTTCACCCATTCAATGCTTTGGGCTTTAGTTAATTATGACTCCGAAATATACAGCAGCGATCCAAAGTGATGAACTTACAGACGCCAAAAGTAGTGAATAAAGGCTTCATTGACACCTTAAGGCATTAGCAGTTATAATTTCACAATTTTTGAAAACAGAGGCCAAAAGACATTAACTAATCCAAGATGTCGCTCTCCTGTTCTTTTCTGCTTTTCACACTAGTTCAGATTGTCAGGAAGTGGAAAACTGGCCCTCGTATTCTGTCAACAGTAGCCAGTGAATCTTTTGTATGGGGAACATATTTTAAAGTGTCCTGCATGTGTAGCTGTCCCAGGGATATGTTCAACAGATCTGGGTGAACTGAACCATCTCAGCAAGTTAACTATAAACAGTCATCCAGATTACTATAATATTGTAAAAGACACAGAAATCCACTCCATGTGAAATCACAGCAGGGCTTTGTGCTAGCATTTATGAAGCCAAGTGATTCCACACAATCTTTGAAATACATCCACAAATAGTTTTACATCCGTGAGGTGATGTAAAAAGGTTACAGTACTTCAGGGAGGGACCGCAGCATGAGGTTTAATAAAAAGACTGAACAGAGTTTTCTATAAGCAGACTCGTTTTAATCCTGCTGCTTACCTTTGAATAAAGCTCATTTAAAAAACATTGATTAGAGAACAGTAAGTGTGCTCAGCCACTTTGCGATGATTTGCCTCCACTCCAGAGATATTTGAGCACAAGGACAGAGAAATGTGCCAGACTGTGTCAGTCCTGACCCCACATGCATACAAGTGTGTGTGCCTGCTTTGCAGGGAGATTGCATTCTGCTTTGAAGAATGTCATCCTTACAAGTTTTCCCAAATCCTAACAATCAGCAGACAAATCACAATGTTAGCACAGACGGGTCATCCTTAGCAGCACAGCTACTCTGTAGGCTCCATGGATGACCATGGTGTTTTTTTTTTTTTTTTTACATAATGAGTAGAGCTGAAACGATTCCTCGAATAATCAATTCAATTACAAAAATTCATAGAGGAATTTTTGCTGCCTCGAGGCCTGGTATAGTTTTTTTGTGTCATCAAAACTATGCTACGAGTATAAAACATGTTTAATGTAGCTGCAGCTGCCTTATTCTCTGATGGATTTTAGTTTTTAGTCTGCCTTTCAATGCAGTGTGTGGGGGGGAAGCAAGCAAATATATATTTAAAGTTTCTCAATTTCCTGAACTGATAAAATAATTTAATCTTTAATAGATTACACAGAACATTATACTTTAATTAAATTTACTGTAACAGATGTATAGGCTACACAAAAACACTATTGTTATTTCAGCCATTAAACCAAGTTTGGCCTGTATTTTTCATTTTCCTGCCACCTTGACCAGTGAATCAAAAAGTTTATTTGGGACCCTGTCAGTAATATGGTGAGCGTCAGCAGCTGTAGAGTAGAGGTAAACCTTAATAAGCAAAAGTATGATTTATTCGATCAATCAATCAGGATATTTGATAGAATACTCGATTACTAAAATATTTGATAGCTGCAGCTCTAATAATGAGTAATTAATGCACACTGCAAATAACATGATCTAATCTTTCCCTATCAATTTATGATGCAATTAAACTTTTCAAAGAGATAAATCAAGTCCATGTTACTCCACATTAGAACTGGGCAATCAATTCAAACCGGAATTCAAGTAATCTTGTCTGTGTATTATTTTCAGGGCAGTCTGGTGATGTCCGGAAACAATGTCTGTGGTTTCGACACATCTTTAGGGAAGACTGCTAACAAAAAGTCTATTGTAAACACTGCAGAAACTGTTAGCAGGAAATGCAAGTTATACATTTTCTACTGTTTAAGAAAAGTTCATTTCTATGTTAAAACCGAAATGTTTAGTTTTTAATTCAAGAGACAGTTTAGTTTGAAATAGTCGATTACGGTAATAACAGAGTTCATCAGATCTGAATCTGCACTCGTGAGAAAACACTTCACAGCTTGGATCAACCCCCGCAGTTCAGGCCACAATTGATCCAAAGATTAATAAAAAATAGTATCAACATAGTGTAAATGTTACTGTGCCGTCTCAGTAAGCGTAGACTGTTTAAATCGTTAATGCACGCGACAGTGGAGACCTGCTGTACAAATAGGAGAAGACTGTCTTTAATACATTTTAGGAAAGTTCTCAGACTTTCAATAGAAACGGGTCATAAAGTGTTGGACATTTCTTTGGATATGGTAACTAGCTCAGTTTCATCCCACGGTGTCTGCTTTCATCACAGATATCTGCTGGGAGCTCAGTGCAACATTAATCAGAAACTCAAGTGCAGTGTACAGATCATGAGAGGAAAACACTTATTTTTGTCTTAATTTTTTTTTTTTTTACAGCCAACCTATTATCCACAGACTTCTGTGTTTCTTAAGTTCATGTCGTCAACGAGGTAACAAAGACTGGTATTGAAGTGATGTCGCTTTTTACATTACAGTCTATTAAAGCACCATCCAAATAAAAGGGTAGTTCTGGGTTATCTCTGATTGTATTATTTGAATTCTAGAAATGTGTGTAGTAAAGAATACATGACTAAGCCTAGTAAAGATGCATTTTTATCATCATTGCTTTTAAATACATTTTGACTCATGTTAGATGAGGCGTATACACGCAGTACAGTTCATCTTTGTCTTTTAGGCTGATCAGAAAAGCCAACCCAGGAGATTTGTAATCCATTACATCACTGAATGAGAGTCTACCAAACGTGTGGTCACGAGTAAATATCATGAAGGACATAAGCAATAGAGACCCACTGGCTACGCTGTCATTTTATCCATAAAGTTGACTTATAATTCAAAACAGCAATAATGAGCATCGCCTCAAAGATGTTGACTCACCAGCTCTAATGTAGTACCAGTTCTCATCACTGGGAGCCAGCTCTTTGTGCTTGCCCAGCTTGACGAGGTCCACCCAGTCAGGCACCTTCAGCTTTCCTGACCTGAAGAGGGATGAGAAGAGTCACAATCATGGGCCCACTCCAAACCCTCATAATAAACATCAGTCTCTGTGATATAAGGACTGTTAAAGTAGCGAGATGTTGCATCATTACAACTGATACTTCTAAATCACCTAAAGAGAAAGCCATTTTATCCACGTTTGAATTTGCACACTTTGGAGTTCATGAATCATTTAAACATTTTTTTAAAAGTTTGTGCTGGAAAATACCACTCACTTCTTCAGGAAGGCCGCTAGGGCACGAACAAACTCCTGCTGGTTGACGTCTTTCACTGTGACACCAGGCATCTAAAGCAGACAATCATGATGAACACGGCATTAAAATCAAACCGTCATAAAACGTGAAGCGACTCTTCCAAACTAAATGCAGCTACAAGTATCCAACAGATCGGCTTACTGCACTTCACAAATACCGCGATACTTCGTGTGATTTCACAGCACACACTTTGATTAATGTGCCGTTATAAATCCTGACTATGTGTGTGTAGCTTGAAGTTTAGGTCACACACTTCTAGTCAATGATCGACAATCATGTTCATTTGTGCAAGCAGAAAGCACGACGGTTCAGAGCTTCAGACAGTTCAACATGCTTTCACCCGGCATTGCCTTCCAGACGTGCTAACCTCTCGCTTACGCTACCGGACCCATCTCAGTTAAAATGCCCAGATTAGCCATGGAATCTTTCAAAACTGCCCATTCAAAGAGACCACAGCGGACAGCGCTATTATCGGGTTTTAAACATGTATTTATGAACTTCAAGTGTTCGCAATATTATGTCATTAGCCGCGAGCTAGCAGGCCTCAACGAGGTAGCATGGGGGCAGACATTACTAACAGACCTGCGGTGCGCCTAACGTTCAAGAAATACTCTCTAATACCTAACAAATACGACGTGTAATCTTTTACCATGCCGCAGCCATTCTATCAATGCGCACTTGATAGTCTGCGTACCTACGTTTAGAATGGTAAAAGCTGCAGGTTTGAGGTTATTTTAAATGATTTCAACGAGGAAGGAAAACAGCGCTTTACCTTGCTTCTGGACAGCGAAGGGAAGAGGGTGGAACGGGGTTTCCAACTCGTGTTAAAACGGGCAAATCTCGTTCTGTTACGCGAGACTGAAGCGTTGTTTTTTTCATCGTTGCAGCTCATCACAGTAAACCCTAAACTGACAGACTGACCGAGAAAAGCATCGACGGACACACAAAAGGAAAATTAACTGCTGTTTTAGTCCTATGTTTTATATTTAATGACATTTATTCTTCAATGCAACATCACGTTAAACATAACCAACAGCAATATGACCCGGTACACTAATAAATGATTCTGTAGTCATGTACATTTAACTTATCAGAAAAACGAATGCTTTAGCCTATACAATAATAAACCATAACTCACACATACATATTACAACATAATATCCAATTCATATTTTTTATTTCACAAGGTTCTATCATGACTCTAGATTCATATACTTTGAATTTTCTGAAAATTGTGGATGGTTTAGGCCTGGTCGATAAACTGAAAACTTTTATAATGATTTTGAATGTAATGTGGAATTATTACTCCCCCAACTGTCCTTTTCTTTTAGTTAGAAATATATGACTATTCTATAAGCAAAATGTAAACATCTCTATTAAAACATTATCTTATTTCACCAAGGCCAACAGCTGGATTATTGCTCTTCAGCAGACATACAAGTTGAAAAGATAAGCTTTTCAGCCTTCCTACAGACATAACACACTTGAAGTTGGCATGGCAGCTTTATGTGGCTTTGGACACACTTCATCCTCAACATTTCTGAGGTTTTTAGCTGGGTTCACATTTTGGTCTGACATGCCCACCTTCATTTTTTTCCCCAGATTTTATAAAGTACTTGATCTCATCCTTCTCCTTGATCTATTTGTGCTTTCTCATGTGGTACGTGTAAACCAGGGGTGTCCAAAGTGCGGCCCGGGGGCCATTTGTGGCCCTTGAGTGGATTTTTTGTGGCCCTTGACTTCAATCGAAGAATCAGAAGATTTTGGCCCCAGGCCTCATCAGATAGCATATTTCGTTCTTTTTTTCTTTTTCATGTTAGCGAGGGAGACCTTTAAAAGCCTGACTATTCTTTCCAAAAAATTAGAACAAAACAGTTTCCCACTGCAATTAGTTATTGTGTATTTACATTATTTTTTGAAGAGGTCAAAATACAAAAAGTTCCTTCCAATATTTATAAAAAATAAATTAAAAAAAACCTGTGGCCCGTGAGCAATTCTAACGGGACAATTTTGGCCCGCAAGAAAAAAAGTTTGGACACCACTGGTGTAAACCAGCTGGCCAGTTTCACGCAGTTGACAGAAAGCTTGGATCTCATTTTGCCTTTGTAGATTTGTTTTTAACCTCGAACTGTTGACACTTTGAGTCCAAGAGAACACAACAACAAATTATTTCTGAAATCACAGTTGGTTAAACTTGAAGACTTGATCCATTTAAAATCTTGTTATTTATGTTTAAAATATAACGTGCTGCATTACCCTTTAATGTACAGAATTTATTAGAATAAGGAGTCTTTGGTAGAACACAGTAGAAATTTTAAGATTTTTTAACATTTTAAGATTAATTAATTTACAACTGCATTAAAACAAATGTGTGTTTCAATTGTCGGCGCGCTGCCCTTAAAACTGTATACTGGTGAAAAAGAATTTTCCCTCGAGGACAATAAAATAAAAAGTCAAAAGTCAAAGTCGAATTGAATTGGTCAACTCTTAAAGTCTCTCTTTTCAAAGCGCGTCGAGGATTGTACTCACAAAAGGCTTATGCAAATGGTAAGGTATGGTGGTAAGTGTTTTGGCCACAGTACAAAACTGTAATGTAAAAATAATAATAATGATTACCAATCATATGTACCTATTTACTTACTTTTTTCTTGTACAAAGGGCAAGTTTATACATTTTTTTCCTCCTGCACCTTTCCTTTGTTTGTAAAGGCAAAAAAGGAAATATTTGTCTACATTGTATGGCTTAGAAGGAATTAAATAGAACAAATGAAATGGAATATTTAAAAGGTATAGCAATACTTGAATCAAAACAACACAAGTAAAAGTAATTATTTGAATACTCAAAAAAGTACACAATTACAAAAACAAGGCTACTCAATTACAGTAATATGAGTCTGTAACCCCTGCACATAAAAGATCGTTGTAATAGTGTTGCCTTATTAGGATTCTACATGTGTAATCTGTATTCGCTCATGCCCTCCTCAGGGTCTCCACTTCCGCAGTTAACAACTCACAGCTCCTGAAGCTGTATTTATATTTGCAGCAGGCTACAGTTATTTTAATCTCTGTTTTAATTGCTTTGTGGGTATGTTTTTGTGAAATGGAGCCCCCTGATTGGGTTCAGCAAGCCCCTGCCTGGAGCTCATCCCTTTTGGCAGACAGTGAGAGAATGATTTGTATAAACACTGATACGCTTGGGTAATTTTTTTGGAAATACAGGCATAATTTCCACTGTCAGCCTGCGGTTCGATGAAGGTCATTTGCATGTAAAAAACTAAAGTAAACATTTTGAGCAGACAAAAGTAATTTTTAAGCTTTTTTTTTTTTTAAATTTTAAATTGGAGGAGCTTCAGACTTTCAGTTCTCAAGATTTGTTGTTTGCTGAGAGTCCTATAAATTCTTTTCTTTCTTATAAGGCATTCGAAATCCATAATGTACAGAAGCTGAAATATTACATATTTACTGATGTGACTGATATTTACTGATGTGTATGCATTTAACATTATCCATAACTCTTGAACCACTTCTTGACCTTCGCTTGTGTGATGTATTGATTTTATCATATCTATCAGTTGAATATTTCTTGTTTTATAATATTCAGAAACTTAGGTCCCAATGATAGTGTGTGTTGTAAAATATTATTTGAAGCAGAATGTATGGCTTTGCCTTCCACCTGTATAGGTATAGCAATGGATACCTATACAAAGGGCTGTCTGCAATTTTTTTTAATTGAACAAAGCTTCAGATAAGACAGGGAAAAACATCTTTGATATCTAATGCTCACGCCATTAAAAAGCACATTACCTCAGAAGTTAAGCTCTGCCATCCCACATTTTCCTTTGTCTCACTTATATTAAAAGGAAATCTGAGGATTAAAAGAACATCTAACAGATTGTTTTCTACTTAAGAACAAATTAACCAGACTTTGGAGTATGTGCTGTATGTATGTGTGTGTGTGTGTGTGTGTATGTGTGTCCATGCAGAAATGTGTGTGTGTGTGTGTGTGTGTGTGTGTGTGTGCTTTATTTACATATTTCCCTGGCTGGCAGAAGTGGTGTTGCCCTTTGCACATTTCAGATGGAAAGGGCAGCCATGCTCCAACATTGACACAATTGATATGTTTGCAGAGACAGGGGAGAGAGATAGTCGTCAGGTGGATAAGCAGAGGTTTATGAATCAGGTTTACACTCTGTCAGAGGGGGCAGACAGTTTAGAGTGAGAGGTGAGACAGAGCGATAGAGTTACTGTGGGGAAATAAAAGGCAGCCGAGTCATACAAAGGATAGCTTATAGAGCTTTGTATAAACTATCTGTGTCATCGCAGGGCTTCACATCAGGTAACTGTCTTTTTATCCAATTTCATTTCGTTGACATTAACGTACCACAGACTCTTCACCTCTCTGAAGAGTTGACCGTTGGGAAAGGTATGGCCCTGTCGCGTCAGTGTTGTTTCAAAGAGTTAAGTTGATAAATTAAGTCAATTAATTACACTGTGAATGACCAGCCACCAGCTTAAATGGAAAAACTCACACAAGGTGGATTAAACTCCATTAATTACTTCAATAAATCAATTAAGCTGAGGCCCTTCAAGTGGTGAGAATGGAGACAACTGTGTAAAGTGATTATGATGCAGTATAAAGAGGTTATTTCAGCAAGTCATATTATGGAAAAATGACGACTATACACAAAATGTTCTGCAAAGGTCAAACTAATTATGTGGAATGGACAGGTGTCGTATTGCTGCAGCCAATTTGCTTTTCAACACATATCCACTCTGCTTTGTGCGAGACTATTGTTTGAAAATGCACTGGAATTAGCTGCCAATCATTTTTGCATGGATTTGCTGGAAATAAATCATCGGGGAAGCGTGTCGGCGTTCATGTATTTACTCGTAAATGTCTAGACCTATTTGTGTTGGAGAGGGCTTGGGCTTGCAAATGCTTCATGGTGGGCCGGAGGGAGCAGAGAGGCAAAACAAAGTGCAGTAAAATGAGTCGAGAACATAGAGCGTTAACAGTGTGTTGCCACCCGGCTCGCTGCTTGTTGCCTTCTGTTTGCATGGCGCTCACATCCTCGGCGGAGAAGTTCTGTCAAGTTTGGTCTGGCCTGACCTTTTCACTCTCCAGGCACGTTTACAGCTCTCCAATACCTATCAGAATATCTGCTCTCTCGCTGGTCGTCTCTCTGCCCCCAGCACAAACTTGCATCACATTCTCCATCCTTTCCACATCTGTACTTTCTCTCCCCCAGTCTGGTTTATTATTCTGACCTACACCCTTCTGCGTACTCTCAAAATTTCCCTTCTTTTGTCAATCCATTCTCATTTGTATTCCCTTTATTTTTCTGTCTTTCTCTGTGTTGGACCGTTCCCTTGAGTGTGTGAGTCTAACGCTGCAGGGTCCTTCTTTGCACAAACAGCCACGTGGGAACACAGGGCAAAAGTGGCAAAAAGAGTGGGAGTGAATGAGGCTGTATTTGCATAAGCATGCAGAGATTTTTCTTTTCAATTGTGCTCTTTCACATTATTATCAGTAATGTCTTGTTAATCTGAAGTCAAATATATTCCTTCCCTTTATCAGTCTCTGTCTCTTTGTCTTTATCTCCTCTAGACATGATGGAATTGATGTGGCTCTACTCCCTGTGCCAATGTGCAGTGTCTGTGTCTGTAATTGTGGTGAGTGTGAGGTTGTGTATTGCAGTCAGTGGCGGCCATACAGACGTCCAGCAGAGAACCGAGGGAACCCATCCTCAAATGGGGAGCGTCTCATGCTGCCTGCGCCTATGCCTGGGCTGGGTGGGGGCTATTGGGGGTGCAGTCGGGGTCCCTGTGACTGTATTGCTCAACCTGCGAACGCCACAGTGTCTGTACACCTGCATTACCCTGGTGTGTTGCCCCCTGCTGGTCAGGCAGTTCACCATGTTTCTTTTGATGCTGCTCACACTGGATGCCCACCTGTTACATCACTTGGCCAGCAGGTGAGTCTAAAAAAGGGTTGACTTTGTACAAGCTGGTTAAATCTGTCTGAACTCAAGTGTAAAAATAAATGTTAACATAATACAAATAAAATGTTATGCATGTTCTTTCAAGAACAATAACATACACAGCTTTAATATTATCCTGTGTGTGTGGGAGAGGTTGAATAAGTGGGTGGCAAGACTCAACAAACACTTAAGAGTGTTTGCAGCAATAGGAGAAAAATCAATATGAGGGCAGAGGGTAAAACAGCAGCAAACATGACAAGATGTGCAATTGCATGAATACTGTTAAATCAAACCAAGCTGTTTGTTAAGTGCTCATATACGGGTGTTTTTATTACATAAAATGTACTGCCATAAGAAAGACAGCGTTGAGTAAATATCAATAAGCTCTGACGCTTTGAGTTGTGTGATTGACAGTGACCTACAAATCCACCCTTTCAGTGTTCGAGTCAGTCTTCTTCCATCCTTTAAGCAGTTTGTCTGTGAGAAAGGAATTTTCTCAGAGGAGGAAGCACTTAAGGAGCGCACTTACAAATTGCAGAACTTACAACTGTTCGAGCAGATCTTTTCCAAAAGTCTGATAATCATTTCTAAATCGAAATGCGATTTTCTCGTAAAGAGCAAAGTCATTTTTGTTGATATTGAAAGATAAGCGTAGAGGGAGTATTGAGCTTTAGAAAACATTGAACTACTCATGGCCATACGTTGCTATTAATTTATGACGTTAGTAAAGCTTTAACTCAATTTGTTCACCTAAAGGTACACCTCTGTAATGACCCGTCAGCGTGCTCTGTGCGTGGTGCTGCTGTGCTGGATTTGCTCCGTTCTCTCCTCCTTCGCCCAGTTCATCGGCTCAGACGTCCTCGTCACCTGGAAAAATGGTGGGACCGGCTCTGGCACGGCTGGTCATGAGCTGAACGACAACTTGACCACCTCTTCACCACCCCCTAAGTATCACCAAGAGCGTAAGGTCATTGGACAGTACCTTCCATACGGAGGCTTCCTATCAAAGTTTTATGTGGAAGACAAACATAACTTCACTTATGCTGAGATTCACAGCAGCCACTGGGGAGAGTGTGCCACTGATACAATATTAACCCCAGAATTCTTGGTCTATGTGCATGGTCTGACTGCTTTCATGCTTCCTTTAGTTTGCCTCCTGGCTGTCTACCTTGAGCTGCTATGTACCAAGCCCAGTAACACTCCTTTTAGTCATGCAGACCCCCCTAAACAGGACTCCAGCCGGGTCCGTTCCCTTGCTTTATCCCTCTCTCTTTTAGTAGTGCTGTGCCTGCCGCTACACATTATCCATGCTCTCTTGCTTTTTCAACCCAATACCATTCTCCCTGTCTGGGCTCATGCAGTCACCGCATTCCTCTTCCAGCTGTACGGCCTTGTGCCCCAGGTCCTCTTCACTCCTCCTCGGAAACAAGAGGTGCATGAACGAGCATCCTTTCCTCTCTCTGTTCCCCACCTTCCACCTGCAGTAGCATCAGTGAGAGGAAAATCGGTGCGCATGGCCCTGTGTGAGGCGGTGCAGGCGGCTCAATGGGCTTCAGCCAAACACTCTCTGAAAGCAAAGGTGTGCCCAGAGGTCTGAGTCCTCACAAGCATCTAAGATCTGTTTGTTTTTTTCTCAATGTAAACATTTGGCATCATCTTACATTAGTTCAATGCATATTTTTTTCCATGATTTTATGAAAGTAAAAAAAATATTTGGGTGCAAAAGAATAACTGCTTATTGCCTTTTTTTCAGCCACCTTATGTACACATGTTATGACTCACTGCAAATGAAAAGGGCAGTTAATTATCAGGTTTCACAACAAATATCAGTAGGAAAAATTGAGTCTCCCAGATGATAACTACCATCCTGATCACAGATGTCTTGTTTTCTCTCTTCCAGTGGGTCTTATTCTAAACCAACCACCGGCAATGTAGACATATGAGTGACAGCATTTAATTAATCATGCAGTAATAACATAATGGTCCAGAGAGGATGCTGGATTGTAGGGAAAACATCATTAACCTGTGGCTATTTTCATTAAACTTGTATATACAATGTGATGTTCTCATATAATAAAAAAGCAACCTGATTGCACTAATTGGATTGTTTATATTGAACTGTGGTGGTGTAAGAAATCACTGATTTAGTTAAAATGATGAAATCTATCTCTTATTAATGATAAACAAAGCAGCAACCTCTGGTCTAGAAAAATTAAGCCAATGTGAAAGTGCATCCTGCAGCTTGTTGAGTGTCTGTTTGAGGTTGGCTACAGGAGCCCCCGTGTATCACAACACACTTTTCACAGAAGAAATTAAGATGTTGATAGCTATAGTTATTGAAAAAAATATTGAAGCAATTTACCTTGCTCCTTTTTGATGTTATGAACAATACGTGCTGTACATAGTCAGCCATGTGGCAAACTACTGCCAAGCCATACTCAAATAGTGCAGCTGTAGTACTCATAATATCATGCTAATGTGCTGCAGGTTGTTGTCGGAATATGCTTTTTTGTATCTGACAAACAATTATAATTTCATCAAAAAAACAAAGCAACAATCCACAGGGTAAATCCAGAAGGAAATCGTGATATATTTTAAGTTAAACCAAGTTCTGTTACTGCCCCTCCTTTAGTGTCAGCTAGCCTTAGCATTGAGCAACGTCTTAGCTAACGTTGTATTTAGCATAAAGTGAAAGATTCAACTGCTGTTGTGTTATTTGATTAAATCAATAGAAAAGGTCTAAATTCCTATAGCAACGATTTTGGCGGATAGAATCAGGAGCTTACTTATGCTAATGCTAGCCGTAGTTATTGGTCTATCAAATATGTCATATTTCGTCGCCCATATTACGCTCAGAATTTTCATTGAGAACTTTTTTTTTTCAGTTGCTCATAATCAGAAAGTGGTAAAGCCTTTCAAATTCATTCTCTGAGCATGACCTCAGATGGAAATAGTAAATGGATTTGAGCTTGTGTAGAGCTTTTTCTTCTGACTACTCAAAATGCTTTGACACAGCAGGTCACACCAACCAATTCATGCTGATGACAGATCCCTTTCATACACATGCCTACGCCGCTGACAAGCAGCACGAGTGTTACACTACTCAGACTGCAGCGGCACTTTTGGTGTCGAAAATATTTACTTTATTACTCCACAGGCAAGGATGGTAAAACATAAAGGCTGTCAGTATATCAGCACCATGCACACTCTTCAGCAGCAACACTATACCAGCTCAGAGAGTTTACTCAAAGTCACTTTAAGTTTCACTTGCATGTGCAACAAAAGAGCTGAGGCTGCCACCTGCTGGCGAATGTAGAAATACCTAATAGAACAGAAACTACTGCATGTCAGAGTATGTAATAAAAAGTGTCAAGACATTATTTACAGAAATAAATACTTTTACAGGTGCTACACAAGCAATTCAAGGTTAGGTGTCTTGCCCAAGGACACATCGGACATGTGGCTGCAGAAGCTGGGGATTGAACCCCCAACCTTCCTGTTGAGAGACAACCAACTATACCAACTGAGCCAAAAATGCCTTAAATTGCCCTTCGAATATGTTGAATTTGTTATCATCAGACAACTGCCATAGTTAGCATTTAGCTACCTCCTCCTAAATCTTGAGTATGCTGCACGATATACTTTAGTGTTTGATATTGTTACACAAAATGGACAAACTCAAAGCTAATGTTTATGTTAGCCAGGCAGTAGTTGACAGCCATTCTTTGCGTTCCAATATCCAAGACAATTGGTCTAAAGTCCCTTTACATTTTTACTGTCAACCTGAACCATATAGGGAATGTGACCTCCCAACCTGAGTGTGACATCAGAGGAAAATGGCGGTCGTGAAAGTGATAAATTGCTTGGAACGTGGAGACAACCCTTCCTGCATGAGTTCAAATGTTTGTTCTCTTTTGTTGTTAGTCGACCATTTTCCACATCTACACGGATCTTCTCTCTTATCATATCTTTGTGTTCTCAAACAATACACCAAGGACAGTTTGTCTTCCATCACTACAAAAAAACCTCCCTGACTAAAATACATTATTGACAGAGAATTCTGGTAAACTGAGTAAAAAATATATATTTTGTAGCTCTTCTGGCTCGGCTGCCCATTCAATTGTTCTGTGTGCCTCTCTGCTTCCTGATTATGTTCAGCCTCGACTCACTCAGCCACCTCAATCAATGCCTCATGCTATCTGCCACTCTGTACACACCTCTTTGCCTCGCTTCAGTCCCACTGCCAACACCAGTGAGTAAAAGCTGCGTTCACCTTCCTATAGGGTCACCATAGTTGGCTTTGCAGATGGATAAAACTGTACAGTGTCCAACTGGGATCTAATCCACCATGTAGCTACCAAAAATAGGAAAAAATAAGTCCTTTGATGGACTTTAAAGTCTTTTACAACTCATAGAAATGATATATGATTGTCATAAATGGGTCATAAAGAGGATATTCTCTGATCTGAGCCTGTTTCAGGACGTTAATCGTGAAACTAGCATAGTGGAGTAGCAGTATGACTTATTCATAGATTTCCTGCTGTCGTTAAAAGGCTGTATTATTACTGAATGTCATAAACTCAGGCAGGAATACAACTGACTATTGTCAGGCTTGTCTCAATCTCATTTCTGCTTATGTCTATTGATTGGATAATCACCCCCAATGATCTCAGCAATGGTCTGATTGTCATCAGGTCCAGCAGAACAGTATTATTGTAATGGCCAGATAATAGCTGGTTTCCTCGGATGCAGTATTCAGCAACAACACAAGTAATTATACATTGATACATTCATAGGGTTTTCTTTGAATCTGTCTTTGTGGAAACATTCAGCATTGGTCTTGAATTGAAGGACTTTCATTAATGTTGAGAGTTTCTTTCTGTGTGAAGATGCAGACAAAAATATCAAAGACACAAAACCAGTGTATTCTGAGTGCTCTGAACCAAACAACACACACATAAAGACAGAATATTCTCTGTTTTATGACTCATCGACCACAGCAGGTCTGATAGCAGCAGCTACCTGCACTACCTTTGCTTCTCCATAAACTGAAGATATGTCTGCTGTCGATTTGTGTGTGCATGAATTGTTTGTTGGCCACAGTGTCAACTCATGCTGGTAGCGTCTGGCAAGTCCATTACTTTGATTGCCGTTTGACAATCTGTCTTTATGACAGGCGACCGTGGAGCCTCGCCATCGATGGAAGAGAAACACATCGATCTATCACCCGGCGACCTCCGGCGGCTTTCAAATCTAGCCCCGCGCACAGATGGACATGTTGAGTGCGCCTCGACAGAATCGGGTATTGATTGCGTGGAACTTAATGGGAGAGTCATATTTTTCTGTGTGCATCTGACTCAACCCTCTTGTCGCCCTTTCTTCCCCCGCTATCTGTTCTCATGATTCATTAGCAGCACTGCAGATCATTCTGGTTTGTTTATTCTGTTTTATTGTGTTGTGCCCGTGCAAACTGGTTTCACTTCTTTTTCAGCGTTATCTTGCCTTTGAATTGAGCCCCGGGGACAAATAAAGTTTTTTGAATTTGAATTGAATTATCTTCCAAACCTACACATCCACATCCCCTTTTGAAGTTATCATATGCTCCATCTATTATTCTCTTTTCACAGTATTTCAAGTAAACAGCAGCTTTTCAAAAGGTTATTTTTGGATCTTTTTTATTTTGTCGTGCTTTGTATCTTTCCCCTATAAAGAAATAGTTAGCTATATATCAACAATGACACATGGACTAAAATAAACAAGAGTGAAAGACAGGAGAAGAGACGACTAGGCACAGGAGACGAAGAGAGAGAAAAAGAGAGAGAGAAAGAGAGAGTGAGGGGAGTAAGAGTGAAAAAAAGACAGCAATTTACTACAGTAGAACCAAAAACAAAACCATAGAAAGTGTACATTTCTTTAACATTTACAATTTTAATAATAACAACGGCAATAATAATAATAATAACATTAACAACAATCATAATTGTTCAAATAATAACAATAATTATTTAAAAAAAAACAATAAGACCTCTGGTTTCTCATAAAGACAAATGATTTTTTTGATTCTTTTATTTATTTTTCTTTAAAGATCACTGGACAGTAGTTTGTTCGGCTTTGCGCCTCTAAAGGCTAATATTCTGTGTTAGTATAGTTGTTTCATAATGTGTTTCAATAGTAAACTGTTGTCATATTTCTTTAAAAGTTTCCTTTAATTTATGTCACTGTTCATTTTTTATACAAATAAGGACTTCAGAGATATGTATACTTGTTCTGTCGACATGTATGTATGAATGTGTGCATGTATCTGCATATGTGTGATAGCGTTAGGAAAAAAAAAGTCCGTCCGTTTTATTCTCGCTCCCTTTTTTCGCTATCACTCCCTTTGCCCTTCTTATGAAGACTTTTAAACCTTTTGATCCTCTTAATGACATTCTAAAATAATTAAGCTTTTCTTTAAAGCCTTGGCAAGTCGTATTCATTTCTCCTTTGTCAGGAACGCAGCCCAACACTAATCCTTTCATTATAAGGAGCCAACAAAAGGAGGAGCTATGGAGAGAGGGAGGGGAAAGACGGAGAGAAAGAGAGGTATAAGGGAAAGGGGAGAGGATGCTAACAGGTGAGCGGGGAGGGAGGAGGGTCAATTAAAAGATAGGAGAGCAAACTTTTATGCCGCTTTCGCAGCTAGAGGGATGAAGGCTGGTTTTCCTTTTGTACAGACTATTGGCAGGAAAAGGAGTATGCTTAGCAAAACAGGACGTTCAGTTAGTCCATAAAAAGTTTAAAAAACTCCTCTGGACTTCACAATCACACAGCCCCATGTAGTCAAATATACATTCTGCTTTGTGTGGAAGATGCTTTGGCAATTCTGAAAAGAATTTCAATTTTCTAGCATCTAACGCTCAATATCTTCTGGTCAACTCATCAGCTCCCCCTCCCTCCTTCCCTCGCATGCTGCTGCCTCTGCATGCGCCTGTTAAAGATTGAGCTTTGTGCAATGGATGGCTTTCTCCAGGCGTGGAATTATAGCAGTCATCTGCCTCTAATTCCCATTCCACTTTGGCGGCTGCACAAGCAGAGTGCCTGTTTTCTTTGTGCTCCCCCGCTTCCCTCTCGATCAAAATAATTATGGCGTCATTTTGTGTGTTTTTTTTTTTGTATCCGTCTGCATTCACCTTGCCCTCCTACCTCCCTCCTCTCCCGTTTCCCCAGTTTGTCCGACCAACAATATATATGGCACAGTCGTTAATGGCTGGTGGGTCTATAGGCTCTCTTTAACTCAGTCTGTGGATGTGTGAGTGTGGAGGATATTAAGTGATATGGATTGGTGGATTGGATTGGCTGTGTGCAGTATCTGTATACAGTCGTTTTCAGAAAGGCCGCCTGTTCTGGCGTGTTGTGTAGAGATGCATGTGCATGTTTGCGTGTGTGTGTGTGTGTGTGTATGTATACTGTATATAAGGTGGGAGACAGGGAAAGGGAGAGATCTAGGGGATGAGGTCAGAAGAGAGATAGAGAGAGAGAGGAGGGGAGGGGGGCGGGGGGGCAAGGGACGGAGAAGGGCTACAGTAGGTACTCCTTCTTGCCCTGGCTGGCGTCGTTCCCGTTGAGAAAGGCCTCCTGCACCTCGCCGTGCTCATCCAACCCACTGGCCTCATGGGTAAGATAGGAACCTGGATGACAAAAGATAGAGAGAGAAAGACAAAGAGAGAGAGAGAGAGACCGAGAGGGACATTGAAGGGGGAAGGTTAGTTGGCAAAGCGTCATGATCATTGCGGTGCCCATGCAGCATTATCAAACCAATCGGGCTTCATATTATTGTACCTGTGACTGATTAATTCATTAGTTAACTGATTGTTAGGTCAATACCAAGCAAGAATTGGCTCTCGGGTGCGGTACGAGCCTACAGGCGGAAATTAAAGGTAGTAGGACGGACAGAGGATGCAGAAGAGGAGAAGATAATAGAAAAGAAAAAGACAGGGGAGGGAGGAGAGATTGGCAGAAAAGGAGTGGACGGTAGGTTAGGTGCAAGAGAACAATGGCACTTTTGCGTCACTCAGAAACCCATTAAATACATTTTAACACCCCTCCAGTCTGTTTGATTAATGATTCGGTGCAGTGCAGGTTACAGAGAGCAAGAATTGCACAAGTCATCTTCCTGCTTGAGTGTCCCTTCAACTCGGGGGGTGAGTGACACTCTCGTTCTCCCTCACTGCAGAGTCTGACTGGCATGCTGACAGTCACGGCAGGCTGAAGACAAAACCTCTAATGGCTCTGCTTCAACATGCTTTGGTTGTAATAGTCCTGTCTCTGGGCTGATTGGTGGTCAAACCAAACTGAATGTTGACTGACAGCTTGTCTAGCCAAAGGGTTAAGCAATGGCTGGAGGCTTCCATTGCTATAGGCCATTGCTGGATCAGTTCTTGGCAGCTGTGGTGCAAAGTCAAAAGCTGCCAACCGAGGGCACTTAAAAAGATAGGGAGCGCAGGGAGGCTGCTTTTAATAGATGAGCCTTGATACACTAACATATAGTCATAAAACATGGGGACCACACCTACATTTCCCACCCCTCCCTATTTCTTCCGCTGCCTCGGCCAAGGTCGTCCATCACAGATAGCGTTCGCCTGCAGAGGAGTATCGCATCCTGTCTGCTTCACGCTGACAATTTTACACCTCAGTTTGAAATATTATTTTCAAGGAATCTGGGTGTAACTGGCCTGCAATTACTTTTTCACAGCATGTTATGCCAGAATGTGGTGAAATGAGAAAACGTGCCTGTGAAAAATGTCATAAAATACTTGGATTTTCACAGCGTGCCCTCCAGCTTGTGAAAGAAATCTACGTGTAAATTGTGTGTTTGTGTGTGTTTTACCTTTCTGCCGGACAGAGCACCAGATGGTGACAATGAGGACGCAGATGACGGTGAACACCAGCAGTGCCAGAACACCACCTATCACTGCATACGGTACTGCGCTGTGAGTCTCCACAACTGCACCAGGATCTGAGGAAGAACCAAAGAGACAAATAGCGTGTGTGGGTGGTTGGACGAGAGGGTAAATATAAAAGAAAGTACGGAGATAAAGGGAGGGAAAAGCGCTGGCAGGGAAACAGACAAAGAGAGAAGTGGATCAAAAGTGAGAGCAGGAGAGCTGTTGAAGGGAAAAAAAAGATGTAAAAGTGAAAGAAAGAAAGCACATTAAAACACCAGTGTGGGAGAGAGCGTACAGGGAGTGAGACAAGAGAAAAGAGAAGTCGATAACTTCCACCCAACTTGCATTATCACCTTTCATCACCCCCCCCACCGCACAAAACGGCAGACAGTGAGAAAAAAAAATGGGTCAGAAAAAAAGGTGGCGAAATGAAGAGGGTGAATAAAGAAATAAGTATGTCTGCCTCTAAAAACCCACTTCAGCCGAGCACCTGTCAAGACCACAATGCATTTTAAATGAGGGAAACTTTGAGAGTGTTTACACCCTGAGTAGAGCCGCCCTGGGAAATAAAATCAAACACTTCACTTCTAAATTCTGTGACACTTCTGTCGTAGAAAATTGAAGTGGTGGTGAAGAATTATTCATGTTAAGCTCACCTTTTACCAACATTACACTCCTTTAAAGTAAATAACAGAGAAATAATAAAAGAAAGCACAGGTTATGAGTTTAATTTAATCGTCAAGCAATCATTTGAAAATGAAATCACAACAGCTTTTATTAATGGATTAATTGTTTCAGGAAATGAACAATTTTTTTTTTAGCTCGTTCGCTACTATAATCTCATCTGATAGAAGATTTAGTGACACACAAATTGCGTGATTTCCACCATATCACCCAGCCAGAATATATCTGACCACATATTACAACGACGAAGAGCACATGAGAAAAATTGGTATTTACACCAGCTTCAACCTCACCATAATATTCAAAAAACATTTTATGTTTCCCAAGTGAGATGAATATTTAGCCCTGTGTAAACGAGAGCTCACATGTGTCTTCGCACAAAGTCATGTAAAATGATGTATTTTTTTGTAAGTGTTTGGACTGTTTGGACAGATAACATTGCACCATGAGTGGTGAATGGACATGTTTTTTTTCGGTATTTTTATTGTTCAGTCCACACAAATAATCCATTAGTCAAGAACATTTTGTCAAAAGATTATGTGTTTTGTGTTGCACATCTTTTGATTAAAAAGAAAACTTAAGAGCAAACATGTAACCGACCAGAAAATACTGGCTGCCAACTACAGAATTAGGTGATTAATATAGCACAGATATGCAGAAAACGAGAAAGAAACAAGAGCTAAATGAAGGTAATCTGAGCTTTCAAAAAAAAAAAAAAAAAAAAAAAAAAAAAGCTGGTCTTTGAGTGCGGATTTTAATACTTGAGGGCAACATTTTAGTCCCTGACAGTAACAAAAGCTCTTTTTTTCTCTGTCAGGTTAAGTGCATAAGTGAAAGAGCTGGTTACGCCAATAGGAGGCAAGGACACAGAGTTATTGATGCAACTCATGGACCTTGACGGAGCAAAATTAAAATATGAATCATTAATACCTAGCTAACACATATAGATCAGGAGAGAGTGAATGTGGAGGTGAAGTCAAGGAAGAGGAGAAGTGATTGACAGCTGGAGAAGACGACATGCTCTCAAGCATGAATTTTTCGGTCAAGTGTGTTCTACAGTGCCTTGACAATGTGTGTCACATCCCTGCTTGTGTACCATGAAGTATTACCGTGTGTACGATAAAAGAATACAGAAAACAAAAGAAGAATTCACTTCTCCTAGTCCTGCCATAGGCAAATATTACTGCCCAGAGTAGTGAACCAGATAACGTCAGATAACAATACTAGCCAATTTAGCTAATTAGCGCTCACCTACTGTATGCTTAGACAATGAATTTCTTGCCCTTCACTTTCAAAAACCACAGAATTATTGACCCAGCAACCCTCACCCTTCATACTGGCTGTGGTGTAAGGATGTCGATTCTCCATTAAATATATTAAATTTGAATATAAAGGCAAGTCAGCTATTATTACATTTCAAAGGGCAAGACATTATACAGGAGCTATAGCATACCTTTAACTCAGACCCTCCTGTTCCTGATCCACAGCAGCATAACTCCACATAAAATGTGATGGTATTAAAAAAAAAAAAAAAAGCCCTGCTTCTCTTTAACCCGCCTGAAATGATTCATCAATATCGACCTAACGTTCACCAAGTGTTAAAGCCTTGGCTTTTCCTATGACTCTTTATGACATATTCCAGCAGGACAACTACGTCTACAGTACTTGCAGCAGAAGGCAAAAGAACATCAAGAAAGATGCTCCTGCTTCCCTTTCTTTATCTCTCCTAAAAGAAGAGCAGCTGACGGTATGGAAAGAAGGGAAAGCAGAGTGTAACCAAGCAGACTTTCTTTCTCCTGCTGTGCAGCGTTCATCCGGGAGAAAAAGATTAGACGACCACCTGGATCTCTGATCTCATTTTCTTTAGTTATTTCTCTCACATTTTGTGTACATGTGTGTGTTTGTGAATGTGTGCTTAAGTAAGATGAATTTGTTGTGTAGCATATTCCTTAGTCCTCCTGAGACCAGCGCCAGTCAGCTTAAGCCTTGGGTGTGTTGCCAGTTATCTTGAACTCCTAGTGCAGATTCATCTAAAGTACTCACCAAGCAACAAGACACCAACCCCAAAACACAGACACGTACACATATGCTGACTGGGCAGTGTGTGTGTGTGTGTGTGGAGAGAATCAAAGAGCAAGTGAGAAGAAAGACAGAGAGGGGATGGGTGTGTGAACATGATGCACATTGAGGATTTGCAGGCAGGTACATTCATGTGGATGCAGGGCAAAGGAAGGTTGCAGAGTTGCATTCATGTGTGTGTGTGTGTGTGTGTGTGTGTGTAGGTGTGTGTGTGTAGGTGTGTGTGTGTGTGTGTGTGTGTGGGCCACCTGAGAGTCATCGAATGGTTAGAGGAGTGAAAGACACCAAAGGAGAGCAGGGAAGGTCGAGTAGAGATAACAGAAGCTGAATAAAAAGTTATGCGTGTGTGTTACCTTTGGGGTCCGGGGCAGCTCTGGGTATTAGGAGGGTTGGGGTGGCAGGATGGGAGGTGATTGGTTGGGTGGTAGGAGAGGGAGGGACCTTGGTAGTGACTGACACATTATCTACAGACAGACAGGGAATGGGATAACACACACATATATATAGACACAAATTCTACAACATGCAGTGACATTTCAACAAAGGCGATGAAGGGTTTCCGGAAAAGTTACTACAGCACATACAAACACACATGCTCTAATACAGCTAAACACTAAATGAGCTTCAGGCTGCCATATGTCTGCATGATGCTCTATACACTCATTGGACAATACTCTAAAAGAGATTTGGTTTTTGCAAAAACATTTGGGAAGGACTGAGACAAGAAAAATATTTTTAACAGGGTGAAAGTGTTATTTCAAATATGCTGATCAGCAATTGAGGCTGATGCCATTTCGATACGAGTGACAAATGTTACTAATTATTTTCCCAAATTGACTGTTTGGGCGAAATGGAATCGATCTGAACCACTGACAAGCGATAAGGACACGGACAAATGGGCTTTTCTGGCGGACCTGTGCGTCTACAGAGAGGAGGGGTTGAAGAAGAAATGGTCGAGCCATGCTTTAAAGCAGGGGCTGAAGAGAATTACACCTGGCAGCCTGACATTCATCTATGCCGCCACAATCGGAATATATAGGAACACATTCTCTATCACTGACACATTTTCTATGGTACAATGGCAGGAGAGACAGAGACATTGTCTGTGACAGATGCATTCCCAATGGAACGGTGCCATGCAGGGACTGAATCATTCAATAGCGAACAATAGCTTGGATCTTGACACATTCTCCGAAATCAATGGCTGAGACACAATGGTGGGGAGCGAGGGAGACAGAGACAAGTTCATATTGGCATTAAAGACAAAAATAATAGCTGACGAGGACTACGAGGAGGGAGGAGTGGGTGTAAAAGTGTGTCTGTCAATGCGTGTTGGCACTTTAAGAGTGAATGGCATGCCACTTCATCCAACATTCTCTGTATAACAACTTTCAAAGTGGTGCACGGAGTTGAAGTCTTAGAAAAAAGAGACACACACAGACAAATGAACCTGTAAACACACACACCGCTTCTTTGTCAGTTCGTACAGAGATTAGCACACACATACGTAAATCCAGTGTACAAAAGCGAAACTGGCCATGAACACGCACTCACAAAGGCGCATGGAATCACAAGGCACACAAGAACACACACAAGCACCTACAAACACACAAGCACCTACAAACACACAAGCACCTACAAACACACAAGCACCTACAAACACACAAGCACCTACAAACACACAAGCACCTACAAACGCACAAGCACCTACAAACGCACATGCACGAACACACACTGCCCTTTTCTGCTCAGGAGTAATTTATTGGTAAGTATTCCTCTGTCTCTTCTCTCCCTTTCTCCCACTGGCCCTGAGATCATCAATCTCTTTTTGCACTCTTCTTATGTCAGCACTATACCTCCCCAGTTCTGCTTTCTCTTTTTCCCTTTCGTAAAGCCCTGCACGGTCTTCTGCTTATAGAGAACTGAACATGATGCACAGAGTGTTTTGTAGGAAAGACAAAAAGATGAGTCAAGTTGACAGAGAAATAAAGAAGAAAAATTACAAAACAATAACATAGATTCCACTGCTATATGAGTGTGTTTCGTGTGTGTGCATGTGAGCCGGAGGATTAATGGCCGGGGGCACCGCAATAATTAACTGGACGTTGATTAATTCCTCTTGACTATATCACACCTGACCTAAAAAAGGCAATTTCTCATATTTCCAACTTTTTTAATCTTCCCTTCACCATTTATTTCTTCGTTTTCAAGTTTCTCTTTCAACCAAACTCTCTTTCCCTCATGTGAAACCCCCTTTCCTTCCTTCATTCGACTGCGTCTCTGGTTTCATTCCTCTGTGACTTTGTTCCCTCACAGCCTCTCTTCAACTTAATTAAGGAGAATGCCATACAGCTGTCGTTCTCTTGGCCGATAGCGTCCCTTTTTTTTCCGCACATCATATTGTTATTCATTAACACTATATGGCTGCCAATCAGGCACACAGCCCATGTTATTTCCAGGGATGGCTGTGGCGGCACTTGCGATAATGACGTTTCTCCTCGTATCTCATTCTGGCAGAAGTGCGCCTGAGGATGCTGCTGCTGCCATTTTGGATGAGTCCTGTTATTCCTTCATGTTCACTGGTCCTGATTATAAGGGGCCTTGCCCAGAGCAGTGGTAGCACTCGCTGTCAATCAGCGCAATGAATGCTGGCCACTGGTCAGAGGTCCACAGCTGAGGCCAGAAAGGCCAGCACTGATTGGCTGAGGACGCGCTTAAAATTCTCAAACACGCCAATGGAGTTGCCTTTGTCATGTCGAGAGGGAAACAGTTCTCCAGACAATTTTTCCTAACAAAATCGACTTTGCATTGTTTTCGTCTGGCATCCTCTGCCACAAGCCCCCAACCTATTTCCACTTTCACTCTCATTCAATGTTTTTTTGATAGCCTCACTTCATTAAATGAAGGTCTATGTTTTTTCGTTCCAATTATCCTGACGGCTCATTACAACCACCGAGGAGACACAGGCTTATCCCTGGTCAGCGAGTATCCCACTCCCTTATACCATCCTTTCATTTTTATATCACTACCATCTGCTTTACAGGAATCATTCGATATGACCATTAGTGTCTTACTTTTACAGATATATATACGCACACACATACACACACACACACACACACACACACACAGCCAGACGTACATAAATGGGTTGCACATATGCAAACGAAACAAATCTTTTCCCCAAATCTCTCCCTCTCAATCTCACTTTCTCTCTCTGTCTGCATCTCCCACACTCTCTCATGCAATTCAATTCTAATGGGTTTTATTGGCTTGGCGATTCATCTGAGTGCAGCAGCTCAGTTCAATTACATAAGGGAGCCCCCCGGGCTTTCAGCAGACAATCTGCAACATTCTCCTCGGAGTCACACGCACATGCGTTCACGTGCACCTTTGTGTATAGACACACACACACACACACACACGAAAAAAAAGAAAAGAAAAAAAAAATCCAATTTCTGTTTAACAATGGTGGCACAGAGATGAACAACCAACAGAGGCCACATCCTCAACATGTTTTTGCAGAAACTTTCTGTGTGTACGTATATGTGCTTCATGGTTTATTTAAACCGTTTTCTGACATGTAACTTGACTTTCTGAAAGTTGCAGAAAGATATTTTATCCCATTAAGCTGAGAGCATATACAAGAAATGATCTAAAGTTATTATTTGTGTTTTGGCTCAGTTGATAGAGTATAATTGCCCCCATAGGTTATACTCCTCAACGCATTGGTCGCAGGTTAGATTCTCGGACATGATCCTTTGATGCATGTCTACCAGACTCATTCCTCCTCACATTTCCTGTCCGTCTTCAGCTGTCCTTTTATTAGTAAAGGCAAAAATCCTTTCCTTTAAAAAACACATTAACATCACTCACTGAAATAGTCCATGACAACGATATGGCCTTTGAGGCCGATTGCCAACTTTGCAGGGGTTCCAATTCAGTTAGCGAAAAAGTACTTCCGTTCATGACTTCATTTTCAGTTTGTAGACTTTGTTTAAAGTCTGACCAGCAAGTCGCTGCTGAGAAATGACGTCCAAGAGTGGGTTGTAAGTTGCATTGCGTTCAGATGTCAGTATACGACTGGCATCGCGTTCCAGCTTCACATTAGAGGGAATTGTGCTCAACCTTTTGGCCGTCTTCCTGCATTAAGCTCATGCCCACTGAAACTTAAGTGGATGATACTATTTGTACTGAAAACAAAAAAAAAAAACTTGAACAATGAATCTGGTGCCTACGCCTCCTGATTATAGAGATGAAGATTAAAAAAAACCCACAGACATTAAAGCTGATGGACTCACACACACATATGACGAGTTAAAAGAGTGGCCATATAGTCCAGAAAAGCTTAACATCAATGCATCAAATCTTTTCAGCCACGAGAGCTCCAGGGACTGTCTCCAGCCTCCTGCTCTCAGTTCTCCTGTGCCAGCATTAAGCATGCATTCCTTCACAAAGTAACAGTGCCTAAAGCACCTGCGACAAATTGTTCGCTGCTTTTGCCTGAGTTTGTAGCCAGCGTTCAGACCCCCGATGGCAGATAACTCTCACATGGGGAAGGTTGACATGAAATAAGAAGGAAGGAGAGAGACAAGAGGAAGCGCTGCTAGTTTTTCTGCACCTGCAATAAAATGATTCATTTTCTGCTGACTCATCCTTTACAACACATCCTCCAGCGTTCCCTCCTTTTTCCCCTTCCCCCAGTGCACTCTGGGATTCCCTCTGGGAGGGCCTGGAGCCAACTCCACTGACATCCCGTTTATCTGACAAGCTGCAGTATTGAATGTTAACCTGCTTCCGACCTCCATCGTCCTTCTTCCCTCCTTTCATTTTTTCCTCCTTCACTCCGTTGCTGTCAGTAACCACGGCCTTCTTAGAGCGAGGACACTGAACTGCAGGTGAACCACGAACAGAGGGCAAACCGGTGGCAAGGTGAAAAAGTCTTGAAAGGACGTGGGAGGGGAGGAGAGAGATGACAAAATGGACAGGTGGTGTGAAATAGGTGAGAACAGCAGGCAGAATCCAAAGAAAGGAAATATGTTGAGCAAAGGATAGAGGCCTCGCGGATAAAACATAAGAGAAGAGAGTTGCAGGGGAGAGAGAGACAGAGAGGTTGAAATCATTCTGACCGAATTAGAAAATAAGCCCACAGAGAAGATGAGCTAGAGTGGGATGATACTTCATATGTTTTCACCTCTAAAGTCTTTAGGCATAAGTGAAGGGCTTTGCTTCAAAATGAAATATTCACTTTTTGGAAAAAAAAAAAAAAAAAAGACACCCTCTGTAACACTGTGGGTGTGGGACTTGTAAAAAAGCACACAGTGGATAAAATGTTCTGAGTTATGAGTCATCTCAACATATTATACAGAGATGATTCATGTTTATTTTCCATACTGACAGATGATTTTTGGGAAGTAGCCCTTGACAAACAGCATATTAAATAATACTGATGTATTGCAAACACATGGGCAGTTTTATAGTTGTTTAACACCCACAAAGACACTCATATAACTGTAATTATAACTTTATTCAAAGAGTAAATGTGACATTTCCTGTAGAGAATTAGCACCAGGTTAGCCCATATTTTTAGCCGTGACTTACAGGAAAATGTATTTTTCAGGCGTCTATGCATTATTTTGATGGCTGAATAAACAACTCTGAACTTTTGAGATAAGGTTTGAAACATTTTGCCCACAAGGCGAGTAATTTTGTTTTGAAATACAGCAAAGCACTACTGATGTGGGGCTTCAGCGAGAGGATTTAAGGAACTGATTGCTTGAAACCTGCGGTGCAGCTCAGGCGAGCCGAAGCACGGCTTATGTTGGTCGGATTTCTGGTCTTTTATGGGTAAAAAAAAATCTTTTTAACTTTAAAAGTACCATTTGTCTATAGAGATAAATCTAATTAATGACCAGCACAGAGCAACGGCAGAAATAATGAAGATGAATGATGAAATGTAGAGAAGAAGAAATCTGCTCGTAAGGAAACAAATGAAGATGACAGCAATAAAAAAAAAAAAAAAAGGGTGAGGGAGGCGGGCTGAGGAGGATGGAGAGAGACAGAACATTTTTCTACAGTGGTGGCAACACACATCAAAGCTTGACGTGTCTAACCTTCCCAGATAGGGAGCGAGAGAAAAAGACTCACACAGAGATGGAGAGCGGGAGAGGGAGGCAGGGGAAGTGGGAGGGGATGTCACCTTTCATCTTGCCACTGTTGCCACCCTGGATGCCGGTGGAAAGCTTCCATTATGTGTGCTGTTTGAGGTCTGATCGAGTGTGCGCAAGTGTGTGAGGGGAAAGAGAGGGTTAGTGTGATGGATAGATGAGGGGGCGTCATTCAATAGACGCCTAAAAATGTTACATAAGATATCATGTCTCTATTCCTTCTACGAGTTCCTCCGCCTCTGATCTCCTGATCAGGTGCTCGGGCGCAGTGACAGGAGCAGCCATCAGGGGGGGATGTAGATCAAAAGGGGCAACCCTGCTGAATGACAGCAGAGTGCAGGTAATTAGGCCAAACCACAAACATATTGGATGTGAAACCATAGATCTATCTAATGACCTTTCTTTGTGGTTTAGCTCTGCTACTGTCCCAGTACACAAACCCAGTTTTGTGCTTATTTGACAGCAAGTTTACACGGGCATTTCAAGGGTGGAATACACAACAATCACATGAATCAGATCCTTGTTTTTCAAAGGTGCTTCAAACTCCAAGAGAAAGTTGTCCAATTTGTCACTTTTCTTTCCCAAAGATAACTTTATGGCTATACACCAAAGCTCCAACAACATTGTCTTTGAGCCTGAGTGTGCAGTTTTTTTCTGGGCCAGCCTTCATTAAGAATTCAGCAACCGCAACTGAATCTTGGTGCAATGTGTTGGAAAACTTGGAAAAACCCGACAACAAAAGCCCCTTACCCACATCTTTCTCCGGCTCCTATTACTTCTGCTCTAACGACAAGCAAATAGGAAGCGCCTGAAATGTAAATGCAACATATGTTCTGCTGTTGTTTCGTGCCAAAATAAACTCGGAGAATCAACAGACTCAGCAATGCGTTGATGCTTCTCACTAAATGTTAACTTCTGTTGTCTACGTCTCCTACATGCCAGCTTGTTTTGTGGCACTCATTCATGATGTCCAAATATCTTGTTTATTGCCCTAAAGGACTGAAGTTACTTTGAATTCCGTGTAGAGACGATTGGGTAACAGGGGACCAGATAAATTGGTTCGATACAAGGGATAGCTTGAATGATGATGTTGATGACTAGTATCTGAGCACGGTAGCCAACGTTTTCTTGTGGGATCAATATCTCTGCTGAATCAATTGCACAGGAGGTTTAGCAGAGGTTTCCTGCTGTGTACCAAATCAGGAAAACAAATAAAACCTGAAGACAGATGAGACAAGCATTCCCATTTAATGGGTCTATTGCCCAGTGTTAAAGTAGCCAGACTCCAAAGACAATGTGAAGATAAAAGCATCAATGAAACTCGAGAGTTTTCTTTGTAAATATAGTCAAAACACACAAAAAAGGGAATGCAATGAACAATCTATTGAATATAAAATTATTCACAACACTTTACAACCGCCTGGGAGACCAAGAATGGGGATGAAAACAAAAGAAGAAAAGAAACAAACTTTAATGAGCTACACAACAGATACTCACCATACACCAATAAGGTGTAATGGTCAGCAGCGCGTCCGTAGTTGTTCTGGGCCTGGCACAGGTATGTCCCGTTGTGTGATTGGCTGAGACGAGAGATCTGAAAGGTGGGGCCAGAAATCTCCGCCCTCTCAGGTAAGGTGTCGTTAATCTTTGACCACTGGATGTTTCTCGGCCTGAGGTGAACACAGACAGAGAGTGATGTTTTACGTGGCAGAAATTCTGATTAGTTTGCTGTCGCAATGTAAAAGCTGTTTCCAATAACAATAAAATGTTAACTTTAACGAAAGGATAAAAAGTCAACACGTTCCCACACACTTGTAACATGAAGCCAAAAACAACATGAATACTTTCGATAGTAGTTGAATTCATCACACCAGTGTATATTTGATGCTCTGTAAGACAGAAGCCTATAATAGCGTCATAAACTGTCACATTAAAAAGAAAAAATCCATCTCACTAAAATGGATTTTTTTTTTTTTTTTTAATCAGTCCCTTGTGTTCAGAGGGACCAAAATGTTTGGATGTTTTTTTTCAATAAATTGGGGATTCTTAGCAAGAGGAGTGTGCAGGACTGTTTTCTTGTCCATGTGTCTGTTTCTATAATAAAAAGATGATGGGACATGTTAGTGTGGAGATTTTAAGTCATTTGTTGTTACTTTCTTGAGTAAGTAACAAAAGAAATCTGGCGACTGCTTCAAACACTGACTTTTTGTAATAAGCACAGAGATTTTTTTGATTGAGTTTTTAATGAATAAATCACATTCAGATAAGGAAAAATAACGAGTAATCCTCAAACACATCTCTCTCTCCTGCTATTACCACTAGTATTCTAGTAGTCTTAAATGCATTTCTGGATTTATTCTTATTATTCTGAATTGCTGAAGGATATTTGAAATGAGAGTAAAGAAGACAGGGGATCAAATCTGAGGCACAGAGGGATGCTATAAAAAGAAGGGTGAAGACACAGGGTTAGAAGCCGCAGGGGGACGATGACATGAGAGGAAAGTATAAAAGGGGCTTGGTGAACCAGCCAATGGCATTAAAGGGTTGCATCCTGACAAATAATGAGGAGATTGATGGTCAGAGGGCAGTCATGGTGTGAAAGGGTTGGCAGCAGGGACAGGGAGGAGATGAGAGAGAAATAGGGTGTCAAATGTGGAGGAAAAAAAAGAAACAGAAGAAAGACGGGTGCTACTACAGGGGGAAGAAAGACGGAGAGGGGAAGAGACGGTGTGGTGAGAGACGATGGGAAGGAGCACACTACATGAATTGGTCATGAAAGACGGGCAGGCAGAGCAGACAGGAGGTGCGAGGATTACAGAGACATCCTGGGGAGCAAAACTGTTTGTGTGTGTGTGTGTGTGTGTGTGTGCATGTGTGTGTGTCTGGCTGAGTGTCACTGCTCCTGCCACCATGGCAAGATTACCAACCTGACTCATCTGGGTAATTAAACCTCTTTCTTGCTTAGTCACACACAGTCTCACTTTTCCAACACACACACAAACAAAATCTCTCCCTCGAACACACACAACCACACGACACATACACTCAAGAATACTCAGACTCCCATACGCTGTAATTCCTTCAAATGCCAACACACAAACAAGCAGGCAATTAAATGACAAACTGTCGTCTTCATTGCTCCTCGAAAACAATGAGTGCACCCCAACACTAAAAGGAAGCCGTGTATAATTGGTCATTAATAGTTATCAGGCTGTTAGCAGGTCAAGGGAGCAAGCAAGGTGGCGACAACGAGTCTGTAACGTGTTGATGTGTGTGTGTGTGGGGGGGGGGGTGTTCAGTGTGGGATGTGGGTCAGTCAGGCTTGCTGTCTCTTATTTTCACAATCACATGCATGTGTCATATAAACACACACACATATACACAGTGTCCTCAACCAGCCGTTACAAAGCTTTAGCGAGTGTACAGCCAACATGTTTCTCCGCCAGTCCTCACTATGGGATTTCACCGAACACACACACACACACACACACACAAACGTACACACGCACGCACGCACACACACACACACACACACACACACACACACACACACACACACACACACACACACACACACACACACACACACACACACACACACACACACACACACACACACACACACACACACACACACACACACACACACACACACACACACACACACACACACACTTGGCTGCATGAAGCTATACTGGGGGAGCTTTGGTGGACTTGGTGCCCACGGACAGACGGACCATCTAGGACAGGGTTTAGGAGCTTAGGACCCAAAACCTTCCTGGAAAGTGCACAAAGGGATGCGAACACACACTGGAGAGCGGCTTTGTTTCAAAGCTGGCTCTTAAAGTGTTGACTGCTGATTTTGAGCAGCACACACACACACACACACACACACACACACACACACACACACACACAGTCACATACAAGTTTGAGATCGCTCTAAAGCTCCTTTTCTCTTTGTCCTTCATGCAATAAAATACGGATCAGGTATTTTTTATCCATCCCTCAAACATGAAATGTTGGGTGACACTGCAGATATTTCACAACGCTTCTGCTCTTGCAAACCTGCACGCAAGAAATTACATTTATATATATGACACATTTTGTTTAGGAAAGTGTTTATTGGAGTTTAGCAAAGACAACATTCAGTTCTGTGCTGGAGTTCATTGTGGGTGGATGGGGGGCCCCACAGGCAGCCAGGCCCCACACATGACGACAAATAATCACATTTAAACAGTTTTGTTCTGACAGCGTGTGGAGAGCAATGACACACCACACATGAATAGATTCCAATCATCACCAACCGGTGTCCCGACTCTCAAGACTGGAAATCTTCCAAATCCTCTCAGAGTCAAACGCAACTTTAGTGCCAACAAACACTGTGGATGTTAGGTAGCATTGAAGAATTGACGTTTATAGTTTAGCCTAATTCTTTCCTGGATTATGTAAAACGAAAGATGAATTTGCTCAGGCAGCATAATTATGGGCTTCACTTGATTTCATGATGTAACATACAAGTATTTAACATGTAGATATTAAAAATAGCAGGTTCCTTCTTTTGTTTACATGGCGATAGTTTCGTTGAATAGTTGCTCTGCTGTCGGCAGGGTCTGACCACAGAACAGGATATGGGATCATATAAATATTGAACATGTTTAACATGCTTTATTTTGTCTTTTAAGTGACTGCCATGTCTTTGCAAATTAAGAAAAAATAATGATGCTCACTAAGGGTGGATAGTGTGTGACAAGATGTTATATTTTGTGCAGAAACTATTATATAATATATATATATATATATATATATATATATATATATATATATAATGTTTTTAATATCTACATGTTAAATACTTGTATGTTACATCATGTCTTGATTGTGTTAATAGGAAATGTTACTCAAGGTTCAAAGATGTTTCTTTATTAGGATAGTAGCTGAGTGTAGGGACTCGGGTTGGGTACCGCGGGGTCGCTGGTTCAAGTCCCGGTGTGGACCAAATCTGGAATATGGTCAGGCGGCTAGAGAGGTGGCAGTTCACTTCTGATCACTGCTCTGGTGAGCAAGGAACTCTAAAACATCTGTCTTAAAAAATAAATGTGCAAGTATTTTTCTATTTAGATAGAAAACAAGTACACATCTGACAATCAAAGCAGACTGTATCTGCAGCCAGAATGAACAAAGGATGATGACTTTCCTGCCGTGATCTTGTCACCCAAAACATCAATTCTATGTTGCAGATCATTTGTGTATGAACCTCATTCCTCAGAGACAGGGCTGCCTTGTTTTGATTAAACCGCTCACACGCTCCTGTCACGATAACAAAACGTCCAGTTTTGTTTGGATGACGGCGGTAATATTGAAAACGTTCACGTGATATATTAGTCACCGCTGGTTTAACTGCAATTGTACTTCAACAGATGATGCTTTTCGGATTGATTGGCCCTACAGGGGCCTGCATCATTTGCGGAAGACAGCATGTGGTTGTGCACAATTTCCTGCTCATTTCTAACGATAGATTTTTAGAAAGAACAGAGAGATCCTGCAGTAATTATAGGGGGAGCAGGGTGAAGTTGTTCCAGATTAGAAGTACTTGGCAATTACTGGAAGTTTCCAAGCAAAAACTCTGGAATTATGGAGGCTGGTAATTATATAGAAAGAGGTCAGCATGGTGTTGATTTGAACAACACATGATAAAGAGGAAAGGGGAAGGGTGTCCTTTTTTTTGCTGCTAGCTATTTTAGGCTATTCAGGAAGATGCTTTCCTCTATCTCTTTTTTTTTTTTTGGAACTCTGTACAGAGAGCTAATAAAGCCCACATGTTCCCACACATCTGGTAGCAACCCAGATAATAATAAAAAAAAAACCCTGGTATATTTAGCTGCGGTTGCTAAAATCTCCTCCAGTACAGGTAGAGGTGATTCAAGGACGTTTCTGCTATAGCTCTTAAGAAGGAGGGGATTTGTTAAGCAAGGTGGATTGTAATTACAGGAAGATAAACAGTGTATATAGAAAAGCTGTCTGAGTCCCAGATCGCCCCTCATGTTCATGGAAATGTTCAGAGTCTGGAAAAGCGGTGAATTTTTTGGGTGTTTTCAAAAAAAGTTATCTCAGTTATCCTTCATCAGTTTACTCTACAGTCTGTGGAGGAAGTAGTCTCGAGCTCAAGTTCTGACTCTTTCAATCATTTCAGGTTTCTATATTTGAGCGTATTCTACATCACACACAAACATGCGCTCTAGGTAAATGCATGAACTCAACTCAGCATAATCCAGTAACAATCATACCCTCCAAACAGATTGCCAGAATGAAAGAAGAGCCCCTCAGGCTCATATCCGTCTGTGCTGCTTCTACCTGCAGCTACCAGCTGTTTGATGATGTTACCACCTGAATGTCGTTCTCGCAGCAGCTCAGAACAATTCCACAAAAACACTCTAATGTGTATAGTTACAAACCCAAGTAACCATTTTAGGACATTTAGTGTTTGAAAGAGTTGTCATTGAACTTGAGAACCTCCCGCAAGTTGTCGTCAATCACATGCTCAATGTGCATCATTAAGCCTATTTGTCAAGGCTCCAATCCTTTGTTGAGACAAACCTTTTATTCTGACTGATTTTCATGTCAGAAATGTATTGTGGCATGAGAGAAAACACAAACACTGTGGATGTATAAAAAGCTCAAAGAGCCTCCTGAGCAGAGATGCGTGCCAGCTGGTTCAAGTGCTAGAATATTTTTTTTTTGGGAGCTGAATGCAGGTATGACTTTCTTTTTAAAGGACTCTTTGAAGTACTTGTTTAACAATGACCTCCAACATCCAATTTAAGTAGACAAAAGAGTGTAGATGTAACGAAGTTTCTTTATTCTTTAGCTGCTTTATTTTGTTACGCAGAAATAAACATGACCAGTTCTGAAGATGGTTGGAGTGTTTGTGTATAATATCTTTAAATACGAGGAAACTACAGCATTTAATGTTGATTTAGTGTAACTCTGACTCAGCAGAGTCTGTGAACTCTTTGAAATTGTTTCTTTTCAAAGTACTTTTTATTTAAAAAATTAGTATTCTCTTTTCAAATATTTATGTTTTGGGGCGCCGGAGGTCTAGTGGTTGTTTTGGGTTTTCCTTTAAATAAAGTTTGAGTATTTAGTTCAGAAAATATAGCATCAAATTGTTTCAATTTATTTTAAATTTCACAAATCTACATCGTGTACCTTTTACGGCAGATCACACACACACACAGACACGCACACACACACACATATAGACTTACAGGGGGTTCCCAGTCACAGAGCAGGTGAGGCTAAGTGAGTCGCCCTCTCGCAGAATTCCCGTAGGAGGAACAATTCTCACTGTGGGTGCAACTGTAGGGAGAGAAAGAGAAGGTGGTTGATTCGTGCGAGATAGCAAACAAGAAAGGCTCTGTAGAACAAAATGGATAAAAGTGATCAAAAGAGAGTCACGTTCAGAGACAACGGGAAAATAATCATGAATGCGTTCCAGACAGTATAGGAACAAAGTGGAGGAACAAGGGAAAAGTGAACTCTTGGCAGGGGAAAGGCTCTTTAACATCTGTTTCCAAGGCAACATGCCGACATGCCTACGGACGAGACACCTGTTATCATAAGCAGCCCACCGCTCGGGCAGCTGCTGTACTGCACTAACTTCAGCTGCAGAGCGATGGGAAGCCAAATCCTCCCTGACAGTCGGTCATTATTAGCAGGTTGCCTGGCTGGAGGAACCTCCAGCAGCACAAATTGACAAAAGTGTTGAATATTAATCATTCGGATTCATCAACAAACATCGGTACACGAGAGGCAATTAATTGCAGTCAGAGATGAATGCAGGAGCACTTGTATGTGAATGTGCATAAGACCTCCAACTGTAAATACCTACGCTTAACATAGCTGTGAAATGCTTTGTTGTAATGCGATTTGATATATGAATTTACAGAAGTCAATATTAATTAATTAAGTCAGTATGAATTTATGCTTTAGTAATGCACTTCAGAATAGACACCCTGTCCTGTTGAGGGAGCAGCTGATGCGTTTAGTTAGGTTCTCAGTGCCTACCTCACAGAACGAGGACATCGTCTTTGATTCTCTTTTTTCAGATTTGCTTTCTGTTGCGTTGTTCTATATTTATAAAAAACAAACTATTAGGATTGAAAAAAAAAAAAAAAAGAAATGCATTTTTTTTCTTAAAATCAAAACAAATAGTTTGGCCATCAGTAGTAACTAGTATCACTGAATCTTACTCTTTCTTTTTATATTCTATAAAGGTTTTATTTTATTTAAGTTGTTAGCTGTTAGCTGCGTCACACCGATGCACCAAGACAAATTCCTTGTGTAAATGTACCTGGCTATAAAAAACTATTCTGATTCTGAGGTGCAGTTTATTTGATATGATTTTAATTAGACTTTGGTTTTTAGAATTTAGAAAAATTAATTGCAAACAAAAAACATTTAAGTCACATCTTTATAAACATCTGTGTTTGCATACACTTATCACGTGTTTCTCCTCACATTAAAGAACTAAAAGTCAGAAGTGTGAAAACACATCTGACTGACTTAGAAAACAAATAGACATACACTATAAAGATTTATTAAACACCTTTTTAAAAGTGATAGATTAATGCTGTCTGATAATTCAAAGATTAAACCTACAGAACCCTCTGCAGAGAATAAAGCTTACAATAAAAATAAGATTGGATCTGAAATTGTTGCCCTGAGTGAAACTAGACTTAAGCCAATTATACATTAAAATCTCTTTCAGTTTTATAATCACTGTTTGCTTTTAGCCAGGCTCGCACACACACATGCACAGAGATTGCAGAGCTTTATAACTTGTGTGAATAGGCCCGGAAAGATTCATCAGTCTCAGCATTACAATGGGATCACAATAATGTGACCCAGGTTTGCTTAGTTAGTGCTTCCTAGCTTCTTCAGCCAGGACGCTAACCTGGCTGCAGGCCTGCTCCTGCAGCTCCCTGTGTGACAAGATTTGAATGTATGAGGCTTTGATGGGAGCGGGTCTCAAACAGGGGCAGCTCAGAGCATCACTCTGCTTAAATGTTGGACTGAGTATAAATGAGCCTCATTCTTAAGTGAGATCGCCAACATTTGACAAACGAGGGTGCCACCCTGACAAAATCATTGCTGGCATTAAAATAAAATTATGAACAGAAGTGAAGTTATAACTTGTGAGACAGCAACACAGATGGAATCATTTGTAATTCAAATATTTGGCCGTGAACGACCTACTCCATTTGTTTCCAAGAAGGATGAAAGGTACTTTGATGTAATGTGCTTAAATACAAACAGTCTGCATGACGGAGAGGCTTACAGTACACATCCAAGCGGTAGTGCCGAATCCTCTTCTGCCCGCCCAGCGCTGGGTGGAACGCCTCGCAGCTCAGCGCAGCCCCGTTGTCTTTCCTTTCTACTGGGATCCGGATGGTGCTGGACACGCTGAACGTCTTCCCATTGTCCTGCTGGGACATCACACCTGAGGAGAAACAGGAGGGATGAGATAGTGGAGAGGAAGAGGACAGGTGTGGGGGGGGACAAGTTAGCAGCCAAAATCCTGCCTTTTTTCCTGCAGGGATATCACAGGAGAGGGAAGGAGCACCGGGACATGAGGAGAGTTTTGGAGGAGAAGATAGAGTTGGAGAGAAGTAGACTGAAAGGAAAAAGAAGACGTTAAGGAATGGGGGATGAGGTTTTTACCGCTGTACTTGTACCTGAAGATGGATTGAGTTGGAGGACAGAATAATAGAAAGCAATTTGCATCTTTATTTCATGGCAATTATGAGCACAGAAGTGTTTGTTTGCAGATGGTAAATTAAGTGAGAATTGTGTGTGTGTGTGTGTGTGTGTGTGTGTGAAAGAGAGAGAGAAATGGGGGCGAGAAAGGGATGAAAAGAGTGAATATGCATAAAGGAATTGAGATTTGAACTGAGCCAGACTCAGAGAGTGGGGTGGGTGGGGGGTGATGTCAAAGGAAAAGGGTAGGAGAAGAAAGGCAAAGAAGGAGAGGGAGTCATAGAGGGAGAGAGGAGGGCAGCAAATCGGGCATATGATTGATGAGGTGGGGGGGGGGGGGGGGGGGATTCGAGCGAGGCGAGCTGAGGCGACACAAGCCCAGACATGAAAGGGGGATGATAAGAGTTCTAGGCCAGATACAGGGAGGGAGAAAGATGGGAGAGAGAGAGGAGGGAGGAGGAACACAGGGGTGACACGGTCACGTATTGGGAGTTTGTGCATGTTGAGGCAGAATTTAACAATATTACTTATATCGCGCTGAGTTTTCAATTATTGCCACCCAGCAAATGAAAGTGAGCTCAATCGACGCGTGAGAGAGGCCGGTGCTGGGTGCAGATGAGCAGGAAAACGGGAGCGGTGGGAAGATAGGGTCTTAATTAAAGAGTAGTTTCCCATATCTGCTGGGATCTGCTTCTAACCTCTGGTGTCACAGTTCATTTAACTCAGAGCCAAAAAGAGAGCAGAGCGAGGGAGGGTAGACGCGATGAAATGAGAGGGAATAAGAGTAAACAGGTAAAAACAAGACGAAAAGGGTACAAAAGAGGATAGGAGGCGAGGGTGAAAAGAAGAGAACGGAGGAGTAGAGAGGAGAAGGGAGACAAGAAAGAAGACAGAAATAACGTAGGGGAAGAAACAAGAGGAAAGGAGAGGAAACTGAAGACAGGAGAGGACATGGGAATGGAGGATAGAGGACCAGAGGAGGAAAAATAATAGAAGGAAACAAGAACAGATGGGAATAAAATGAGCGAGGAGGAGGGAAAACCAGAAACAAAAAAAGACTTAAGGACACAAGACCAAAGAAAAGGAAACATGGGAGGAGGAAAGTAAACAAGACTAGGAGAGAGGAGAAGACAGACCAGGAAAAGAGTGGAGGAAGCAAGGTTTGAAAATAGAATGAAGAAGGGTAAATAAATTGAGATCAGAGAAGGATACAAGGTCAAAGGAGAGGAAATAAGACAGAAGGAAAGGGGAACAGGATTTAAGAAAAAGAAAAGACAAGACAAAAAGGAACAAGACATGAGAAAAGAAACCAGGACAAGAGAGAGGGAAAGAAGAAGTAAGATATTAGAGGAGGAAACAAGACCAGACGAGAGGAAACAGAAGAAGTAAGACATGAGGAGCAGGGGAGGAAACATGAACAAATATGGAGTGAAAAACAAGAGAAGAGATGAGGAAACAAGGAGGGAGAAAAGTAAACTGGAAGTAGGAGGAAACATCAATGAAGAAAGTGTTCATAAACAGGATCAGACAAGAGAGACAAAAGTGCAGCCTTCGGAAAAGTAATCTCCAACCAATAACTGAGGTGATGGGTGGTATGTCTTTGTCACGAAGGAAACTTAAGGAAACAGAAAATGGAAAGAAAAGATCAGAGGGAGTAGAGAGGCAAGGACAGAGTGACGCTGACAGCTGCGTTCTGACAGAGGAACAAGTAAAGAGACAGGATGAAAGAGGCGTTCAGAGTCAGACGAAAATAGAAAGTAAAAACGACAACGAGTGACACGACGTTTGAAAGGGTAAAGCAGCTCCCAATGTGTGTCCCAAACACTGTTGACACCAGATTATCTCACATTATTTCATCTCGTCTGTTTGAGGTATTTTAAAGGCAGCAGATACTGAATTAATGAACGAGAATAAAGAAAGACATTTGACAGCTATTTAGTACTTTTAAACTGTGTCGTCTGTGGTTATTAAAAAAGGGAGATTAATTGAATTAGAAAAAAAAACACATGCCATAAAACTGAGTGAAAGATACTTAATCTCCCCCTGTTTTTCTTCGTGCTCAGTCATCCCTGCGAGGTTTTTACCAAATTCTAATCAAAAAGCAATACATTTTTAAGAGCGAAGTAGAAAAAAAAAACCCAAAACATTTCTCATGGGTCATATAAAGAAGGGAGGGGGAGCTTAGATGTTTCAGTGACTGAAGTATCCCTTTAAATGAGAGAAGCCAAGGGAGGAAGTGAGTTAGAAAAGAAGAATGAATCAAGGTAAAAGACTCAAGGATGGCGCAGAGATTTATTACATTTTTGGGAGAGTTGGGAAAAAAGTGTCTCTTTATGAAGTTGTGAAAGAAGGGAAGGGAGAGAAGAGTGGAGTATCTGAAGTGTGTGAAGCATCTATGCTTTTATGTGGTTGTGTACTTGTGAAGTATCTTCAAATAAAACACATTTAAATTATATTTTTTTCCAGAGACAGCGCAGTGAAGGAGGGTGTCATGTTGCTGATCATGAAAGGATTTAACTAAAACTTCTCCAATACTTGTAGTTGATGTCTGTCTTTCTTACGAACAGATCTTAACACTTGTTATCTGAACTTGTGACTTTTTCTCTGCAGGAACTGAAACAGAAACGCTATCCCTCCTTCAATCAAAAATTGGGTTTGATCATTTGAAACTAGATCGTCTTCTATAAATATTGCATAGAACACTTGATCAAAATCAAAGAAACAGGAGGTGAGTAGAGATTTTGGCAGCCCTGCAGCCAAAATCTTCATTTTCTCCAACCCATTTATCCATCAATTCATCTTAATCTGCTGCCATCAGCTGATCCATCTGCCATTCCTCTGTGTCAATCCATCAATCATCCTCCCATCCATCCTTCTATGATATCAGCCACCCATTCCACTTCAGATGCCCTTTGTTCCACCCATTATTTCCTCCTTTATCTCTCATAATCGTCAATTCACCCATTAAGTCCATCTGTCAGCCCTGTCAAGGTACCTAGAATCTCTCGGCCGTTGCGAATCCAGCGCAGGGTGGCGGCCGGCTTGCTGCGCGGCGACACACAGGTGAGCTCCACCTCCCCTCCCTCCACAGCCTCTTGCTTCACCTCCACAGTAGGCGTCTCAGGGGGGACTGAAACAGAGAGCGTCGCCACCTGATGGTGTGTGGCGTCCGTGTAGAGCTGGCAGAAGTAACCGCCCTCGTCCGACACGCTGACGTTGGTCAACTCGATGCGCACCAGTCGCGGCGTGAAGAGCACCATCTGGAAACGGTCGTCCTTCAGGGCTGGAGATGGACCAAAGATGGAGTAGAAGTGGAGAGAGGGAGATGGGTAGAAGTGGGGCAGCGTGGGACGGGGTTTTTGAGGGTGGGGAGAGAGATGAGGAAGATGAGGACGGATGGAAAAGAGGAGAGGTGAGATGGGACAGGAGATGAGGAGTGGGAAGACATCAGACAGGGAAGGTTACTTAAGTCGTCAGAAGGAAAAACACAAAAACAAAAGCAAAAAAAAAAATCAATGCAAAAATAGACAAACAAAAAGCTAAAAGCAAAACCAAAGCCTAAAAAACAAGGACATCTTTTTCTCCCGGTCAGTGTAATTGATCCAATGTTTTTCCTAAGCTTCCCAGACAGACACAGAGCATTGAGAATTGTTTTTGTCATGGTGCATTGTTTGCTGATAATACACTCAACACACACACACACACACACACACACACACACACACACACACACACACACACACACACACACACACACACACACACACACACACACACACACACACACACACACACACACACACACACACACACACACACACACACACACACACACACACACACACACACACACACACACACACAATAACACTGCCAAATCCAGTGCTATATTAAAGAACTTGTTTTAACACATTTTACTTGAAGGCTTTTGCTTTTTTGAATTTGATTTTGGATGAGAAGCACTGCAGGGAGTGAGGTCACCTCTTAATCACAAACATACTTATTCACATTAAGCATACTGCCTGCCAGTTTTTTAAGGAGACCAAACTTTTCATTGTACTCTTAACAAAATATATATACTCCAGTGCAGCATCATTTTACCTCATTATTTGGTCAGTTGTTGTTTTTTTTAAAAGGCTGGAGTTTTCTTTTCCTTTATCAGTATTTAGTGGGGTATCTTTTACCACCATAGGCTGTGAATATTAATGATCAATGCTTTAGGGACTAACTTGTAGTCAGCCTAACTGCAGACTGAGAGCTGGAGCTGAGGCAGGTTTTAAACCTCTTGACAAACCGTTAAATCGAATCCACCAGTCAGTCATGTCAGCTATACCTCCTTACTATGGATAACACGTATCGTTCTCAAAATCTACACAGAGCCGTATAAAACACAAACAAATTAAAAACACCCCCCGTACAGTGTGTGCCAGTGATGACAATAACTAGTTAGGCCTATTTGTTTTATTGCACCAGGCTGTAAACATTTTAATTCATGCTGTGAAAATGTCTTTTTTGGCTCTATCAGATTTCAGGCGTTCCCGAAGCAAGCCTCAAGCTGTGCACTCGACGAACTGCAGGATTTTGCACTTCCGTATTGAATTCTGTTTCCAAGACCAGAGGTTGTCGCTTTGTTACAACCTTAGAATGAGATTAAGGAGTGAACGTAGCCACATGGTATCAAAACCAATGCAAAAGCACCCTTGCAGTGGCCAACAAGGGGTGACTTCAATTGTGCAAAAAAAAGAAGAAAAAAAAAAGGTGATTGTATGGAAACAGATGAGGAAATGCCCCTGTTTAGTTTTCTAGTTAAAAATGTTCTTCATATATTTAATGAGTTGATATCAAATGTTTTTTCAGCACAGTATGAGGTTCAGTTGTGGATTTGTTATCACATTTATTGTGTTTGTTGTTATTTATCTGTTGTGGCACCAAAAAAAAAGAAAAACGCATAATTATCTGAACGTCTGTTTTGTTGGTGTAGATGCCAGAAAAGAATATGTCCAATGGGTCACCAAGGTAGGAATCAAAAGACCAAATCAGAGCTCAGAAAGTGGGTAGCTTGCCTTGCAGAGGAGAAGAGGAATTCCTGCAGGACTCTCATTTATCACTGCTGGCTTCTGGACTTGCTTTGACAGTTATGGTAGTCTTATTTTTTTTTGGCATTTCGCCTATGCCAAAGTAATTGCTTTACTTCTTTAGCAACTAGTGTTTTTGCAAAACTAAACTTCCTTGAAACATCTGTCAGGATTCAGGGTAGAAGGTACCAACAGGGAAGCCAAGGAATGGTCATTTCGACCTGTAGATGTAGGCACGCTGATGTTGCAACACGCAGGCCAAGAAAGTGACAGCTGCTGCAACCGCTTGCACTTTTCTTGCAGATAAGGGCGCAGGTTAGATTGGCACGACACATCTAGAGATGCAGGGTTAAAAGTGCTTGCTCTATGGCTTTGCAGTTGAATGACATTGGCGAGACCTGATTGCAGATACTTGGTATCAATAGCACAATGTAGACCTTGGCAATTGATGCCACTAATGCAATTTCAAAATGCACCTTTTGACACTCGGTATTTGGCAGGTACTTAAAAAACAGCAAAAGAAAACGAGGGAATGCTTTATGTCAGAGGTATGACATTTACTTTTACTTTGGAATCAGTAAGTCTTTAATCTCATGAAAGCCACGTTTGCATCGATTAACAGTTTTATCTCGTAAATCCAAGAACAAGTGCAGGGTTATACTACCTTTTAATTTGTGATGTCACTCTCATTGAAATCTCTGCAGAGGAAAAGTGCAAAACATAAATCTAAAGCTGGACTTGGTATTAAAAGTTCATAGAGAAGATAGAAGAGATAAAGTCAGCCTCGAGCGGCTCTGGGCTGTACAATAATGTAACGAAACAAAAGTCTTGTTTCTCTTATTTCCTGTTTTGTGTTTCATTTGCCCTAAACAATGATTGGATGATCCGAAAGTTTTGTTTTCAATTCACTTTTATAACCGTTAACTTTAATTCTGTGTAAGTCCATTTGATAATTACAGACTGGCACTTTTATTGTTCAGCTTATTAGGTTTTAATCATTATTGTTTTACACAGTGCGGAATTACTTTGAAAAGTGCTATGCAACTAAAACTCATTGCACAACCAAAATCTGTGTTCGAAAAGCTATTAAATTGAGTGGTGCCCTTTGAGCGTGAGAGAGAGACAAAACACTACAATTGCACACAGCGTAAACAATGCAATCCACCCTCCAGGAAAATATCTAAAGATTGAATATGAGTGTAGAAACGTTTAAGTATTCTCCACGTTTCATTCTTGATTCTTGAGGGAGAGAGGGGGTGAACTCGCAACAATCCTCTTTTTGTGACTGAAGAAAGTATAGAATCAATGGCGAGAAAAATGCTGATAATAACAAATAACACTAATAACAGTCTGTGGGTGACAGTGGCTCGATCGTCCATAGATTCTCATTTGACACTCACTTTATATCGACTTCACTGTGAACCCTCTGCGTCACTCTCCATCTCTATTTCATTTTGTGCCTCTATTCGCTCCCTTTGTGTTGGCTTTGGCACACAGCAGATACTTTCCTGATGTAACAACCGGTCATCTCACAGCATTATTCATCACAACTCAGACACCAGGGTATAGATACTGGCCTTGTGTGTGTACGAGGAACGAGGAAGAGAGAAATTGTCTAATATAGCTGTGTAATGTGGAAGGCGGGAAAAAATAATGTAGATAGAGGCAGAAATCCACAGGGGCCTGAAGCTATGAAGTTAGTCCACTTTTCATGCAAGTACACCGAACTAATCCCCCCCCCCACCTCCTAAATGTCCACCTCCACTGGATGGCATTGAGAGCACAGTTAGAGAGAGCTATTCCCCCAAGATAGGTAAATCTTTCTTTCCCTCACAGCACTAAATGGCACCTAAATGTCAGACTTCTGTTCAAGTCCAAGTTCACCTTTATTGTCCTGCTTCATTAGCATTCTGAGGAGAGGTTTGCAATAGCCGGAGTAAAAGAGATATGGACCACTGAAGAGAAAGGGTCCATTCGGATAGTTCCACTGCTCTATTATAGCCATCAGTTCCCCACAATATCATAAAACACACCCCTGACTGGTTGCTCACTTGCAAAACATGCAGCCTAATTCGCTGCACTTACAGCAGAACTTCTATTTGGGCAGTTAGCTCGAAATGACTCTGCACTGAAAGGCTCTGGTTTGTAAGCCCGATATCTGGGCGGCAGATGGGCAATAGGCAGAAATGGTAAGAGCCCTTCAGCAAGTGATGGAGCAAATGTGGAGGCAGAGAGAGCCAGAGTGAGATGTAATTTACACTTCCAGAAAAAATGTCCCCGACGAGGCTTTTCAGGTGCTTACGGGAGCCAAATTAGTTGCGGGAAGCCATCAATACTTTATACCTTGTCTCACCTTTGGATCATTTCCCAGAGCTGTCTCTTTCTACATCGTCTGATGCTTCCCTTTTTCATTCCCTCTGTTCCCATGTCTTCCTCAAACCTCTGCCCTTCTTTCATTCTCCCCTCTCTTTCCCTCGTTCTCTCTCATTTTCTCCTTCACTCCAGCTTTCACAACACTTCTTCCACTTCCCTGTGATTAGGCTCCAACGTGCTTTCTGAAGGATGTGAGTCCATGTCTTGTGGCAGCTCTGTTTAAATACTAAGCAGAACTCACAGGAAGAGCGGATTTGGTGGAATTAAAGGAAGAGTTGAAAGTAAGGTACCTCAAAGAAGTGACCTTTCTAAATCCAAGCTGTGTTTGCGGTAACAAACAAGTGAAGAAAATGTTTATAGTAAAATGTATTGCAATGTTGCACCGAGAAAAAAAACAGCTCTTTTTTTCTGCATTATTTTATTCTTTTCTCGGCAGACTGCTCAGAAAATGTTCAGTGACTACTATGTTGGCAGAGACTGTTCCCAAGTGGGAACGTAGGAGTCGTGATTGTTGAATCAATGTAATTACAACAGGGAGTTGTAATGATTAAAATGTGAAATTTTCATCAAGTGAAAATTAAAACATGAATGTATGCCTTTCAGGTAAAAGAGATCAGGATTTAGCTTTTGTTGTTGTTGTTGTTGTTGCTGAATTCAATGTTCACTTCTGAGTAAAAGCATGAAATCTGGTACAGTGGTAAAGTTTGGGACCCCAAACATGTTCTGAAATTGAGCTATGACAAAAATGCCTTTTGGCAGCTGCAGAGGCCATTTTACTTTTATATCCTTGCCAATGAGATTGCCAAGTCTCCGGGTCCTGACAGATTCAACAGCTTTTCTTTGTTCCATGCTGTCAGTGGCCTTGACACTTTCTCCTTATTGGCACCCAAGGGGGGAACGATTGAATGACATATTTGAGATGACAATGACATGGCAATAGATGCATTATCTGCTCAGATTTTGAGATACTGTGGTTTTCTTCTCACAAAAATAACTGACACCAACCTTAACTAATCACTGAAACAATGTATTGCGTGGTTTCTGGTAGTACTTACTACCAAAAAAGAAGGGTAGACGAGATCTATTCTCTGGCATCAGACGATATAAGGATACTTCATTAAGAAAAGTAGAATGGTAAAAATGGACACCACAAAGAATGTTTGTGATGGATCCATATCCTTAAATGTTCACGGTGTACTAAGTTTCATGCTTTTATGAAAAACAGAAAATGGTTTTCATCTCGACCATTAGATAGTTAAAGCGTAGTTCACCTTTCAATAGGATAATGATGAGAAAAATGTGCAGGACATGTCCTTACAACCCATCTTCATCATGTCTCAAACCAGCCCTGGAATTGGCAGCTGCTCACTTTCACATGAGTAATTTCTTTAATAATTGGACTACAGTTGAGGATGTCTACCTTCTAAGTACTTCTTGAACCTTTTTTTATGCTCCGTCAAAATGATGAAAACTCAGCCAGTTCAAGGACATGTTAGACCAACTTGCATTGTTCATGAAGCTGGAGTGTTCTTTATCTCTCAACCTCAAAGCCATGAAGGAAGAACAGCAATTGAATGGTTAAGCCTCTGGTAAGATCAGTCCAATTTAAGTATTCTTGTTTGAATGTTTATAAAAAGTTCTGAGTAACAGAAGCAGAATGAAGTTTAAATGATACAATGTGTTATACAGTTTCACAAAATCTTGATTCTATGAGAGCAGCTTGAGTGAAGTGAGCTCTGCAAACAGACTGTCTTGAGATTGCGAAATCAAGCTGGGGAAATAAACACCTGCCACACAATTACAACAGCAGAACAAACCTTTTCAGAATCCTAACTCATCAAACTGTAATAGGAACAGCGAGTCGGAGTGACTTTGACTTCTCCATGGAATCAACTCATATCGACTTGGTTGTTGTTGAGGAGTTTGTACTGAGACATCCTCTGGGAACATGTACTCTTTATGGGAGATTTGGGGTTTCATTATGGGCTGGCATGTTCACCTCTTTGAGCCAATTTCAAAGCAGGATCACTGGACAAAATTAGCGGCAAAGAAATGAGCTAAAATCTATCAGTTTATTTAACACGCCATGCAAAAAAAAAATTCATGGTGCAAGAAAGCCTGAACCACCTACAGTAAGCGCTTTTAGAGGGGTGTGGTCAGACACAGCTAATTTGAATTTTAAAGCTACAGACACAGAAACAGCCTGTTCTGAGCAGGGCTGAAATAGAAGGGTTTATGGGCATGATAAAATACAAGAAACTTCACAGACATATTTTGGGGAGCTCTGAGACTGATTGAAACTTGTTGAAAAGGAGGATAATATAGGACCTCACATGGTCTTAAACCTTAACCAAAGAATGTTGTTGTGTTGATGTTGTTGTTGTCATCTGTCAGGAATGAATGACAAAATGTGAAATCATTGAAAACACACCCTGTTGGCCTCGACTCAAGCCGAGTTTTACACTGTAGCTTTTGGCTAGAGTTCAGATCTTAAGGAGTTTATCCCACAGATTACATGAGGCATCAATAAATCATGGCTACGCTGCAAAACATGAAATGTGGCTCCAATTAAGCTACTCCTTCCACATTTCAAAGGTAATTCTTAATATCCTTGATCTTTGTTCTCTTGCTCTGAGGTTTCCTAGCAGCCCTTACAAAGAATCTGAAGGTGGCAGCTTTTGCCTTTAATTAGTTCAGAAAAAAAAAATTGAGTGTTTGCCTACCCTGAGGGCCCTTAATAAAATCTGCCTTCATTATAATATTGGTTACAATAATTATTTAACATTAATGCTCCCTTTAAAAAACATGCAATTGCCAAGGCTGTGTTCTAATGAGGAGCTGTAATGCGTTCTGATCTCATCACAGGGGTTAACAGTGGATTATACAGAGAGCTTAGAACTTTGCTTTTAAGACAGTTAAAGCAGCCACACAGTTAGGGCATCTCCTAAATTAACTCAGGGTTATCTGACTTTTTAATGTGGAATCACTTCAAAGGCAAAGTGAGGACATTTGCAATAAGAAAAATGCAAAGTGCAAGTGCGGGTGAGTCATTGCTAATGTGTTTAAAAGGCTGCTTTCAAATGTCTCAGAGGTCAAATGCATGACACAGACAGATTAGGTATGAAGCAGAGCTAAGTGTGCACGTGCATACACACCTCGCGTGCCATTGAAGAAGAGTGTCTGCCGGCGGGGATTCTGGATGACCACGATTGATCCATCGTAGTTCTGCAGGCGGCAGGAGATCTGGGCCGTACCACCCTCCAAGACTGTCACATTCTCGGCTTGCACCGCCTGGCAACGAGCTGTGGAAGAGAAAGATGGGCGTAAATATAGAAACAAGGAAAGAAAGAGGAGAGGGACAAATAGGGAGGAACAGATGCCAAGAAAAAGGGATGCTCAATTTGCTCCTCACTTGCGAAAGAACCTTTTAAGGTACTTAAAGCATCCTTCATTTACTAACTATTCATCATAGGCTTGTGACGGTGGTGACATGGAAAAGGCGGGGAAACGGGGGAGGAGACAGGGTGAAAGAGATAAAGAGTTTAAAGGCAAGAGAAAAGACAGAGAATGACTCCACAAGTAAAAGAGGGTGCTTATGAACAATGTGTCCTTATGATTATAATAAGGATGATTATAATTACCACCATTCATCTTTTTTTATGTGCACAAACCCCGCTCACAACAGCCCTGTTGCCTCCAGCGAGTCTAACAGAATGCTCCAACACACACATTTGAATACATAATGCCTTATTAAATCTCTAAGTGGCTGTCGGTCTTGAGCTTAGACACGCAAACACACAAAAAAGGACTCAGATACACACGACTGTGATAAATTATTGGGAATATATTCCCAGAAAGGCATTTTTCAAAAGATCACAGTTGGATTTCGGCCGTGCCACCACCTGAAGGTGTTTTAATGTGGTAAGCTGGAGTGTTATCATTGCAAGTGAAGCTTATTCACATGGCACCTAATTAAACAACATTTTACAAGTTCTACAAAAGTACAGGAATAAAACTAATACGAATCTCAGGATGAAAATGTGCTAGGCTTGTCTCTCTAGGTGAGTGTTAAGAAACCTTTTAAATCGAATATTCAGCAGGTCCGAGAGATTGTAGAAATTATTACAGAGGGTTGGTGCTCCAGCCAAAATGTTGGGACGAAGCGTGAGTGGGGCATGGGTGGAAGGCAAAAGTGTGAGGATCAAAGTGGAAAAGAAGTGGGAGAAGGGAAGAGGAGAGTGTCTGTGATCGGCTCAGTGGAAAAGGCTGGGTGGAGTCGAGAGCAGCGAGCGTGTGGTGGAAGTATCGGCTGCACTGAACATGTTTTTAAAGCCATTTCTCATCCAGGTGCAGGCTAAACCAATTGATTACACTCCATTATCCCGATGTAATGCTTCTTATTACAGGTATTTGGAAAGTGCTGGAAGGGATCGCAGTACAGCTTCGGCTCTCATAAATGAATATTTCCATATACTCACACAGACACCTGTGTTAACATTCAGGGAGAGGATATATATGCTCAGAAACGTGCAAGCCTGCAGAGGGACCTGCACACTCACATAAACTTTTGCACAATATCTTTCAAACAAACTTCCCCGGCCTCTAAAACCCATCTTTATTTCAGACAAGGGTTCTGAGAAGCAGCAGGGAGCCTCTTTGAAGCTGCTGACATCCAAAGAGTCAGTAATGAGGAGGTTGATTATGATCTGATTGGAGCGCCCTCCGTGTTTGTGGGTCAGACTGTTGACACAGCTCGGGGTGAGTCTCAACTCCCGCTACGCACAATGGACACGGAGCTGCATGGTTTGAATCCAAATGATTGTAGCGCAATTAGCCATAAGGCTTCAGCCAGGAGGGGAACGTGATTGCCTTGAAGAGAGCATCAGCTTGCCAGGCTCCCAAAACTAGTATTTACCAATTTGCATTCCCATTTGCATCCCCTCTCTCCTTGGCAAAGAGTTGGCCGTGGGGAGGATTTAGAGAAAGAGTGCCATCAATAATGAAGCATGATGATGAAGCAGGCAATAAGGTGTTCCGATAAAGACAACAGGGCCATATATAGTTCACTGCAGGGTCTGGCTGTGTTTCTGTAAAACATCATCAGAAGATGAAATGTTTTGAGGCAAACAGATGGCAGCTGCAGAAGCAGGAATTGCTGACTTGACTGCTTTAGGCCTTATGTCTGTTTCTGCAACTGAGCATGTCCTAAGTTTTCATGTGCGCGCATCTGAGTGTGAGCACAAAAAGTAAGCCTGTGCTCTGGGTGTGAATAAGCAAGGGTTGGCATATTGTAATAAAGCTACTTTGACATCATCTGATCCCGCCAACTCCATCCAAATTTAATTCTCCCCCTGATTTAAATCTCTTTTAATGAAACAGTCAAAGCCTAAATATTCATCACATCGGGGGAAACAGACGCAGACAGAAAGAAACCAAGGGGGGGATAAAGACAAAGGGGGCTCTAATACTCGGTGGAACAAAAAAAAATCTTGACAATTACCACTAATTGTAGTCATTATTGCTCCCATTCTCTGCATCAATATTGTGATTCATATCGGGGGCCATCAGGGCCTGCCACCGTCCTCCCAATTATTTTTCTAATGGCTGTTATTACTCATCACCGTGGCAACCGGGCTAGGCCGTCATTGTTTTAAAGAGTGTTAATTCTAATAGGGCTGCCGTACATGCTGAAAAACTCTGTTGAGCGTCAGTGTGTAATAAGTGACCCTACAGACGAAGAATGGCTCTGAGTCAGAGACCCAAGACAAAGCAACACGGTCAAAAGTTGGCTTCTGGGATGAGGCCAGAAAAAGTAATTAGCCGTCTATTTTTTATGCCCGCTCCTCCAGACAGCTGTCATCCCTTTAAAAGAAATTAGCTGCAGTAAAGAAAAAAAGCGACCAAGGAAAACAAAAATTGTTAGCTTCTGCTGCAAGTGCAATGGCTGGCATCCGCTGTCTCTTGTTGGGAGATGCCACCCGAAAAACACCTGCTGGCTGCTGGTGGATGCTCGATCCAGCCATAAAGAACAGAGAGATGAGGAGATGGTGGGGGAGTGGAAGCTCCATCCGGGGAAATGATAGCAGGGAGGTAGGAAGCAATGCTTTGGGTATAATAATGCAGCTGGCAGGGGCTGGACGACATATATATGAGAGATGACGCATAGTCTACCTCTCCCGTTCATATCGCAGCTGGGTACAGCACTTCCAGTTTGACTGTTAGTTTTATAGGCTTCACATCAAGGCCGGGAGCCTGTGCATGTGATCAAGAGCAAAGTACAGATCAGAGGGTGAATGAGAAGGAGGTGAAGGGAATCAACATCTGTGGTAGTGGTATTAATCTGCACTGTATTAAAATCAGCCCGAGTAATAAAACTCTCCGAAAGAGTCGAATCATATTAGGAGGGAAACGCTGAGAGAAATCCATACCATGGCTGGTGCACTGACGGGTGAATAAAACAGGAAGGGGGGGGGAACAAAAACAATTACTTCTCTCTCCAGCCAAGCGGGGGCAGTATTTCATAGCAGTGAATTGGTGCTTCTCATCATTTCAAATGCCTCTGTCACGGCCCCCCTGGCAAAAAAAAGGAGCCTTTATTTACTACGGCAATAGAGATCGGAGAAGGGCCATCATTTCAGAATACATAAACAAATAAATAAAAAAATAAGAGGCGTGCAAATTCATAAGACAAGCCCGTTCAGGGGCCTGTGCTAATGGTCCCCGCAATGGGGATGAGTTATAAGCTGAGGGAGGCAGAGTATAGAGGGACAGAGAGAGAGAGAGAGAGAGAGAGAGAGAGACAGATGTGGCTGAAGGGAGGAGGTGTGGAGAGTTAAAGGGGGGGGGGGGTTGGGAGGCAGCCAGGTGGACTTGCTGGCTCACCCTCGGTCACGGTAAATTCTAGAAACGGCCTCACTGGTGCAGGGTTATGGGGCTGAATTAGAGCCTTGCCGCGTCTAACTCTCTCTCTCCATGTCTCTCAGAGTGAAGGAAGATGGGGGAAAAAAAAAGAAGAAGACAAGCCACAGAAGAGATGAGCTGTCTCCGTTTGCCCCAAACATGCCCCCCATGTATCCTTGAAGCAGTGCAGTCACTGTCTCCTATTCATTATCTCTCATTATCTTTCAATTGGAAGCAGGCCAGGAGCTTGTGTTTTCTTTGCATGCCGGCCACGGACTGACAAGCCAATCGATGCAGGAGGATACAATGCACGACCCCCTTATGGTATTACTGCTTTAATTAGAACAATAATAGAAGCTCATAGTTTCCACTCATATGGGGTCGTTCGCTGGCAACTTCTCAATCTCTTCCCATCTGGATGTACATTTTTCCCATCATCCCCCGAGTCGGCGAGGCGAGCCGGCTTTTTCACAGTATGTATGCAAATGATGTTGGAGATGTTTGTGTGTGTTGCTCCAGGTTAATCACAGAGTTTTTGCACCGCACTGACTCGATGAAAAAAAGCTGACTTTGAGGTTCTTCTCCTCCACACCTCCCTCTGCAGACCCACAACAAACCCGCCCACCCCTCCCCCCCAACTCCTTTTTTTTTTTCTTCCCTGTCTAAAATTATCACTCAATCTCCTTCGGGGAGCCAGCTCTCTGCCAATCAAATCCAGTGCAAAGAAAACAGGAAAAAGAAAAGAAAAGAAGATGCTCCCTCTATAAATAATACATAATCCTTTTACAAATCTCACTCTCATCCCTCTCATTACCTTTGTTCTGTCGCTTTTTCTCCTGTCCTCTTTTCTCTCTCTCCCCCACTCCCCTTTTTTTTATTCCTTTTTCTGTGACCAACACCCCCCCCTCGCTTCCACTTAGTCCACATCTCATAAATCTCCCTTCCTCTTGCTTTCGTGTCTAATCTCATTCTCACCATCACCCTTTTTCTCCTGTTCTTCAAACCTACAGTCCCTCCATCCCTCTCCTCCCTACTTTCTGCCTGATCAAATTCTTGAATCTCTTTTGCTCCCTATCTTCTTCCTCCTTCCCCTCTTCCTTATCTTTTACTGCATCGTTCATCACTCATCTTCTTCATCAGCGCTGTCCTAAAGATCCCTTCTTCCCTCTCTCTCTCTCTCTCTCTCTCTCTCTCTCTCTCTCTCTCTCTCTCTCTCCTGGGCCTCAGCAGAATGGTTGCAACGTTTTTCTTCCTCTCGCCGGTTATCTGTCGTCTCCTCCATCCTGTCCTTTCTTTCTTCTCTTTCTTCATCTACCCCCCACCCCTTGCAATAGTTTTCCTCCAAGCTGCAATAGGCTTTCACTCCCCTTGCAATCTCTCTTTCTCTTTTTGAGACTCGGTGGGAATCTTCTCCTGCCTCTCTGCTCCTTTCTACTCTCCTTTCGCTAAATGTGATTTGTTCTGCAGCTCAAGTCTGCAGCATAATCGCCCTGTTTTTGTAGTGAGTGAGCCGAAAGAGCGGAAGAGAAGAAGCAAGAGGGGGGGAGAGGAGTGATTGGGACATGGGGACAAAACCAATGAGTGGAGCAGGAGATTCAATATCTCAGTTGTCTTTTTGCCCTCTTTCATCTTCTTGTCCAACTTTTGCTCCATTTAATTGCCAGGCCCATGCAGCTTAACCCCCTCTTCACTCTCTTTCCCCGCTTTCTTTCTCCTTAATCTCTCTCTTTCTTTGGCACAACTTCAGAACTTCTCTCTCCATCACCCATTGGTGTAGTGTGAGCACTGCAGTGCTAATCAGCAAAATCAGCACAAAATCTCCCCCCTATTCTTGACCTCTCATTAGAAACACTTACTTTCTTTCATTTCAAATCCTGACTATTTCTCCCCAGCCTCCACCCTTGGCATTGAAACGCATTCTCTTCTTCACCTTTTCCATGCCCACCTTTATTTTCCTCCTCTCCTCTCCTTTTGTCTGACCTCTGTCTCTTTATGCCTCCCTATCACTGTGGTGTATTTCAATCACCTCAACGTCCTCTCCTCTCCTCTCCTCCTTCGTCCTCGCTCTCCTGCTGCAATGCATCTCCCTCATCCCGCGCTTCTTGTCCACACATCCTATCACTCTTTCTGCTTTCTCTTCTTTCCTACACAAACTTTCATCGACCTCTCTCTTTTCCCCTGTCCCCCCGTTTTTTTTCCCCCTGACTCTTGCAGCTGGTTAGCTGTATCTACTGTGCTGCAGTTTATGACTCGGGTCTGTCACGGGCCCAACAACCCTGCGACAATGGCTGCCGCGTGCACACCCTACAGCGGCTTAAAGGAAATTTACAGGGCTATTACAGCGACCGCTATCACACTGGAGATTCACCACAGCCAAAAGCACTGGTTTTAACACCCCTTCAAAATCCACCACATGGCAGCCTTCCCTTTGCTGTGTAGCTGCGTTGTGTGTGTGAGTGTGTGTCTAACACAGTTTATATGAGAGAGAGGAAATGCAAAAAAAAAAAGAAGCTCGATATGGTGCTAAATGTGTACAAGAGAGTGTATTTGTGTACAAATTCAAGGCCCGAAACAAAACTGCCCTACTGGCATGGATTACATAATGACGCCGACTGCCAAGACACAAACTCATTCTTCCTCTGCATCCCTCACTCCCCCATTGTCCACGCCTCCTACCCAGAATCCCCCTCAACCTACCAACAAACACAATCTCCCTCTGTTGATCTAATATGCAAAATGCAGTAAAATGAAAGACAGAGCGGCAAACTTGTTTACCAGTGAGCATAGGAAAAGAACATCTCTGTATAGTCTAAACCATGATGATAATGACAGGAGGTATAGATTACTAACAATTCTGTCACTGATCCCACTCCACCTCATGTTGCTCTTTTCCCCACCGCCTCGGCATCAAGTTCAATCAGTCTTATGATTCTCAGTTTCACATGTCGACCTCATGCCGCTCTTTTTTTGTACCCTCTGTACACACACACACACACACACACACACACACACACACACACACACACACACACACACACACACACACACACACACACACACACACACACACACACACACACACACACACACACACACACACACACACACACACACACACACACACACACACACACACACACACACACAGGCTATGTTGTTCTCAATCTCTGTCTTGCTGTTTCTCTTTCCTGTCCCTGCTGCTTCCTCTTTTTGTCCACCTCAGATACAGTACACATTTCCACCTGGCCAGCTCTTTCCCTTCGTCTGTTTGTCCCTCTCTCTGTATATATTGGTGTCTTGCTCTGCACTTTTCCTCCCACTTCTTCTGGTTGTATTTCTCAACCTTCTCCGTTTTGGTCACTGTATCTCTCCTACTCTGGGATCCAACTCTCTTTTATTAGGTTCTTCAGAGCAGAGCGCAGAAAAAAGGCTTCAAACACTCTTATATCTGTCTTTCTTTCTCTGTTTTCATTAGTGACCAAGTCTTTTGGTCCATCCCGTCTATTCCCTGCTCCTTTCACCTCCTGGGCATATGCTTCTGCCTAATATTCTCGCTAGTATTAATCTTAATTACTTATTCTGACTTAATTACCACCAGTTTGAATTATCCATCTTCACTTCTTGTTTCATGATTTTACTGCAAGCCTTCATTTCATTGGCCATGCACTGAATCTTATTCTGTATAAATTAGCATTGTTATTAAAACTGTTTTCTTTTCAAATATATCAGAGACATCATGTTAAAACATTTGGAGCTAAATCCGCAGGAAGTCTAAATTGAAAAAAAAAAAATGCTGATTCTGAATTGCCACATCAGTGCATACATGTAAACAGGCTTGTTTTCTAGACATTGACACCCGAGTTTCCGCCTAGAATCAATAGTGCACAACTTATTTAATCAGTGTGTGTGTGTGTGTATGGACATGTGAGCTCTCATGCGTGCATGACTTACGAGTGATGCAGAGGAGGACCAGGACTAGGCTGCGCAGGGCCAGAGAGAAGGGGGCAGGGAGGAGGTGGCAGAGGACACAGCTCCGGACGGGCCTCATTGTGTATTGAGAAGCTGTGTGTGTGGGTATTTGTGTATGTGTGTGTTTAGATGTGCACGTTTGATCAATGGCTCCTCTGTGACCTAGCTTGCACTGGTACAGAAAAAAAATCGAGTCAACACACAAACACACACACTCTCATCTGTTCCTCCCCTGCAATGCTGCAGACACGTGCACACGCTAACAACCCAGCTATGCTTTAGAGCAATCAGACAGAAGTTGTTGTTAAAGGACAAGACTCGAAGAAAGGACACTTATTTGCTACACTAAATCACAATGCATGCAAAAGAAACTGCTGTAGCAAATCCCAAAGAACTGAATTATAGTCCCGGCTTGCACGCAATACACAAAAGTTTGGCCAGAGCTCAAGGTGCTAAAAGAGCTAGCAATTCATATCGCAACGTACACACAGATAAGCAGATAAGTGCTGAATTTTGCCCCCTATGCTGCTAAGAAGGAACTAACAAAATGTGTTTGTCTTAAATCCATACAGTGTCAAGGCCTTGCAGCAACTAAGAAGAACAGGAGTCAGTCCCATCTGAGCACAACAACAACAAAGCAAACACTGCTAGGGTAGCTATTTTCTACTACAGTGCTTCAAGCCTCCTGAGACCAAAACCCAAGCTTCTGAGATCAATAAAGCAGAAAAACCAATATCAAAAGTGACCAAAGGAGATCTACAGTGCTGCGTTCTTAACCAGCAAGGCTTTTTAGTAATGGCAGCTGTGCAATTAGCCAAACTAGGGTCAACTTAATTAGCTCATCCCACACTTTACACTGTAATTGTAACTGTAACTTAAAGCTAAGCTAGCTCTGCGGACCAGGCTCCCTATCAAGAAAATAATTACCACAGCAACCAACTGCTTGTCTCCTATAGGTCATGCTTCACCGCTCCAAGGACCAGAGAACGTCAATAATATTATAGGCTGAGAAACAATCTTCCAGAGCAAGTCACGTTTATCTTTACTGATGTTGGTTGAATGCTTACTTTTAAAAATAGAACTACCTACATTTCTGTGCCCTCGAGATCATCACAATCTGGGGCAACAATGTTCATTCGAAAACAGACTGTATTTTAATAAGTCAAACAGGATTTCCTGCACTTCACACAACACAAATCGGCAGACATGAGTCAATGTTCCTTTGAGCTACAACCCAACCAGCCAGGTCTCTGGAGAGGTGGAGACACTATCTTGCAACTCATCAGGAGATAGCTAAGGTTAAATAAAATCCATTGAACTGGAGTGAAGCACTATAAAGACAGAAAGTGGAAGTGCTTGCCCTGTGTGGAAAAACCAACTTGTACAATGTTGAGCAGGCTGCAGCAGGAGTTTCAGATTACACTTTTTTGGTCTACCATTTCATCGCAGAGAATCACACCTTATTCCCACACAGTAGCTACCATTATTGCCTGGAATGCAAGCACTCTTTTGACGCTATCATGTACAAACTGTGGCTTAAATGGACAGTGATTTTTACATGGTAATTTCAGACTCCAGAGAATAATCACAGGCTATCAGACAGTATAATCGTGCAGCAATGACTGGCCTAACTCTCCCTTTTCAACATGCTTCACTGGGTGCAGTCAGCGCCTGATTTCCTTCCAGATACACACTTGCACACCGATCTGAAATGCTGCTGTGTTCAGCGTTCAGGCAGAGGTCCTCTGATTGTCAGGACCTAATGCATCATCAACCTCTGTGTAGCCCTTGTGTGTTTGTATGTGTAAGTATATGTGTTTAATATGTATGAATGCGTTTGTAGTGCAAAGACAAAGCGAGACAAGCTGCACCACACACCTCACTGAGCACTATCTGATGGAATGAAGTGCGGGTGTCATCCTCAGACTACTACACACTGCCTGCTCCCTCTCACTCTCTGTTGCACTGCAAGCACAATGAGCTCTAACGGCAAAGGCCCTGACACTTCTGGCAAAGCCGAAAGCGGATCATCGCCAATCTCCCCTACGGCGCAGACTTCAACGGTCAACTGCCTGATGCTGAGAAAATTACTCTGTGTTGGCGTGAACCGCAAACTCAGGTCTGGAGCCTGGCAGCAGATAGACAGAAACAAAAGTCTATTCAGTTGTTCAAATTGATCTCTTCAAATTGTGTTTGGTTTATCCGTTCAGCCTTCCTTCTCTCTCCTCTGCCTTTAATCCTCCAGTCAATCCGTAGCTAGTTAGTCCTGCAAATTTGTCCTCTTTTTCGATTCACTTTTCTCCTGTTGATATAGAAAATTGCTATAATCCCAAAGTGGTATCACTGCAGATCACATCCATCAGTCTGTCCGTATACTATCTGACTTCCACTTGTTTATATAACCCTGTCCACCCTCCCCTTACTCAGAATGTGTGGGGATCAGTGTCTGCATATTTGGCATACTATTTTGTGAAGGTTAGGGATGAGTGTGTGTGAGGATTGAGGCGGCAACAAAGGTTTTCTTTCAGTTGACTAAACAGTGGCAGCGTGTGTGTGTATGTCTGAATGTACTTGTCTGTCCAGTGTAGGCTGAAGCACAGTTTACATTTGGTTGTCTGTTTGTCCCTTTCAGTATCTACCAACCATTAATTCATCCAAGCAGGCGCACACACAGAGGCATCATAGTGCCTCTTTATGTCTAATGGACGTTTTTATGGCAGCAGGGATGTGTCTGCTGACAAGAACTATGTGCATGTTTGTGTTCAGGGTTTCCAATTGGAAGCGGATGTGGATAAGGCATAAATGAACATGACTACGACTGCGTTACTGTTATGAGTTATGTCGATGTGAACCTGGGGTAATGGTATCAGCTCCATATTTTTACACTGATGAAACAGAATTTATTGCTAACTGGTAGTCTAACCTGTCAAAACATTTTGAATCAACCAATCGTGCATAATGCACTTCCAGCCACACATGCACTGCTGCTGGCAATAAAACCTGCAATACAAAGCAAATGATAGAAGCTAACTACGCTACACTCCGCGTCTCTGACTTTCATTGTCCTGTAAAGTGCGTGAGGCTGCACAGTTTTGCTTTTAAATTAGCACCTCCACTTGTTCTTAATCAACTGATCAGTTCTAATCAGCCTCAAGCTGTATTTACAAACATCTCTGTGCGTTTAATTTGAAGCACGCTGTTCCCTATTATCAAGTCAAATAAAGTCACATTTATTTATTAAGTGCTTTTAACAAAATAGGGTCATCCCAGAGTGCTTTATAGAGCAACAAAGGACATAATTACAGACAAAAGGAGGAACACATTGCAAACATTGCACCACTGGCGAGAGTGTGTGTCTCTGTGTGTGTATCTGTGTAAGACAGAGTCCCTGTGTGGGTAACCCCCTGATGGGTGTATTTGTTTTTGTCGCAGTGAGTGCGGATGTAAGGGAGGTAACGGCAAATTGTGTCCCCTATCCCCCCTTCCTCTTTTTTTCTCTCCCTCTCTCTCTCTCTCTTTCATCCAAATCAAATTTTTAATGGGCTTCATTGGTGCCACCGTGGAATAAGTGTTGCCAAAGCACTTAAGGGGCTTAAGTCAGCAGCGTGCTGAAAATATTAAGCACTCAAACAGCCTTACAAGGATCCCTGCCTGCTTAAGTATGCCGAGGAGGTCGTGCCAGCGTTTAATACCAATGGTATTAAAGCGCCCTGACAAGGGAGGGGAACAGAAATGTAGATATATATACACATATATACAGTATGTCCCATAACTGGGGAGGAGATGGAGAGATGAAGGCTGGAGGTTGGGATGGAAAGAGACGAGGAGGGGGCATGAGGTGGATGTTCAAGGGATGGACAGACATAAAAGGGGAAAATGAGGTGAAGATAGAATACAGAGGCAAAGACAAATAAAAAAAATACAGAAAGTTCTAAAAAGTAGTGAAGAGAGGCAAGTGAGGAGAGGAGGGGAAATTCAAGAAACAAACAAGTAGCTTAGAGAAGGAGGAGAGATGCAAGGGATTCGGGCCAAGGTGTGGGAGGTAAGGGTTGATGGGATAGCTGTGAACCAGCAGCAGAGGGCTAATGCAGAGATTCTATCGGGAGGCTTATCCAAGATTAAATTTCTCTTTGTCCTTAAGGCGCTTCTTGGGTAAGCGGAAGTGTTGAATTTATTTCTTATGTCTCCCTCGAGGTTGTGCGGGCGAGTGTGCTGGGGGAATGTGCATTTATGTGTGTGTGTGTGTGTGTTGTTGGGTGCGTAGTGGGGGGTACATGTATATATGTGTCTGTGTAGGCAGGAATCTCAAGGGTTTATTGGCTGACCGTGCAGGAGTGTGAAGGAGGGCATGTGTTCCTGAAAGGCATAAAGATAAATCAAATGAACAACTCCCAAAGGCTGATTCAGGATAAGTGAACATGCAGGTATCAGTGTGGCTACATTAATACAGGCATGTGAACTCATACATATCGATAATCATAAATGTAGATTGCGTATATTTCTAAAGGCCAATACTATTTTTAAGTTGTTTTTTTCATCAAGAGTTTGTTTAATTGAGCTGCCACAAATTCCCAGGCTAGTTCAAAGTTTAATCACTCACAGGCATGTTGTGCGTATATCTGAACACTTATGATTGAGTAATCTCCCCTGAGACGCAGTGTAAACAAATTACACCAAACAGAGACCACTAGTCTATCATATATAAGATCCTGTATAACTTATCATTCTTTTCAAACAATCTCTAACAAATCAGACATGTGAAGCAGATCTTCATTTAACCTTTGAGTCATTAGATTCTAATTCACAGGTGTCTTTAAGACACCTGTGGTATTTGTCGCTAAGATTTAGCAATTTGTATTTTGTTGAGGATACTCTGAAGTTGGGGTGTGACAAGTTTTGTGTCAATTATTCATAAGACTTGACAGGAATTAGATTTAATTGGTTCTGAAGTATTATGTTAATGGACTTCTTGATTCCTTCTTTTCCTGTTTTTGTGTCAAAACAAATCTTTCTGTTTTGAGTACACTGACCATCTTCTTCTTGCTCAGCTCCCTCTCGGCACTCTTCTCTCCTTTTCCTCTCGCCTTTCCGATTTCTTGTTTGTTTGGGTGACCTGGCACTAATAGCTAGCCGAGAGCCATACACGAGCTAATCCAACAGGGTTTGCTCAGAACTCTCTAATTAGAAAAGTCACAGCTCCTCGATCTATGGGCACTATCACTGACGGCTCAGGCAACTTCCTGCTCACCTCATGCTCCCGGCGAAGGGATCAATACAGTGCGATCATTTGGGTACATTTCGAGTGACACCAGTCTTTCTTCTCACAACCTAGGATTAGAAAGTTTTGATTTTCTTTATTTTTTCGCAGCCTGTTGACAGTGGAGCCTGGCAAATAAATAAAAGTCAATAAAGCTCACACTGTGACAGGCAAACAAGAATACAAAATAGATTGCAGGCTTTGAATCCCTGCCTGTCTGACATTACATACTGTAGTTTGGGTGTGAATGCATGAGAAGGTTAAATATATTTTCTTATATATTTTTCACCTTTCTCTATATTTACAGTAAACCAGAACAATACATTAAACATACCCTTCAATGTATTTTTCACAGGTTTTACAGGGTTGATCATGTATCATTTTGCATTTGCCATGAGTCAACCATCACATTCACAAAGGATTATTTTTGCTATTTCTATTCGAGCATGACAAAGAACTGAGCGTGCATTTGTGAACTAAACACTCTGAAGTGACATCCTGCAGAAAGCTATTGATAGCTACTCATGGAGTTGAATAAGGTATTTGAAGTTCACTACTTCAGTAATGCTCTACTTTTACATAATTCACTGTGCTGAATTAACGTAATCAGAGCAGTTATTTAACAGAACCAGTGTTCACATGCACATCATGGCATGTCAGGGGTTCTGTCTTGAGGACATCGATGAAAGTGAGTGAGATTAGACACTTTTTATCATCAAGTTACAGTGACATTTTTCTGTAAGTGTCAATGTGGAGAAATTTACTACAACCTCAAATATCCAGATTTTAACATCTAAAAAGCTGCACACACATTAAACTCATCTTAAATCCTCAAGAAAACTGAGTTAACCATAAAACTAATATTCAATGTCAATCTTTGCTGTGTAAAATGTAAACAAGGCTGCTTCTGCAGCGTTGTGTAAAAACCCAGACACACCAAGAAGATCGTTAGCTGCCCGTCCTAGTTGGACGGTCGTCGCCCAAGTTTTTGTAGTGTGTCCAGCTCCATCACTACCTGTCTTGCCTTTTTTTAGGCCAATTCAACATGTTGGCGTTGGCGGTCGGTAAGAAGAATCTCTCTGATTGGCTGTTTGAAGGTTTCATTTATCTCCAGCTCTCGACACAGTTTCGGGAAAGCCCTTTGAGCCGCCACTGTAGTATCCATTAGTATGATTATTCCTAATTTGTTGCCTCTGCCTCTTTTTTTTCCCCACTGAAAGACCAATAGCTGACAATTCCAGTTCTATTTTCTACTTTTTAATCATACATTATTCTTGATTACATGGTACCTATGATGTGAGGCGACGTGACAGCCGGCCTTTGTGGCCACTAGTTCTTTGCCGTCTGCTTGATGTGTCAGGGCCTTAACTCACTGTCAGACACCTACCCAGAAGCAGTGGTTAAAGGCTTGAAAAAGTGACTCAAGAATAATAATACAACTGTTCTCTGATGGTTTTGGTCACATTGAGGCGCCAGTATTAATTTAAGTCTGTTTCATGACCAGCTCAAATGTCCTGTTGGGAGCTTTGAGAACTTAATTGATAGCTTTGTAACAATAGTGTTAGGAGGAGTATACTGGAAGATTGTAGTCAAAGATAACCAATTAAAAAAGACAGATGGGACTTGATGCATAAAATGGAATATATTGTTTGTTTCTGCATTAAATTTACATGATTAGATAAACCGAAGAACCAACCAAACAACACACACACCCATCCTTTTCTACTCCCTGTGACTTCAAGACAAGATTGGAATAGGACCCTATAGGAACACAAGAAGTCAAACTTCCTTAACCAAGGAAAACCAGACCAAGTAAATGTAATCCCAGCAGCAATGACTTTTTCTGCAAAATGTAATTAGTAAAAGTAATTTGTCGAAGACAAGATTGCATTGTAAATGATTGAGGAAGCCCTGTGACATGACAAGAATTATTTTGTGTTGAAAAACTCTTGAGTAAACATGCACATTTTATGAATACAACTTTTAGCTTTCACCTTTGAAAAAGGTAACTTTGTTAAAAGTTCACACACCAAGATTATGAGCAAAAAGAGGCAGCCGTTCGTGTGCCAGTGTGAATAACATCTGAAACACCAGCTTTCAAAATAGATATGGCAAGATTCAAAGTAGTAATAGAATCAAAGCTGCAGGGTTTCTAATTTGCTCAGATAAAGAGAACTGCAGGATACAGGTGTAAGCGTATAGGCCAACAAGACTGGGAGCTTTTTAATGCAGAGATGACACATAAACGTGCTGCAGGCTCTTGCTGTTTCAATACATTAATACAAAAATACACAGTTTAAGTAAGAGAATGCATTACAGGCATATTTTATTCATAACCATGCAAGAGTCCCCCCTATTGGGATGCAACAGAACACTAAGATCAGTCATCCCTTATTCAGTTAGATAAATGCAAACAATGGTACCTGCCAAGAGGAGAATGCACTGTCTGTGCTTCCTAACGAGTGTTTCTGTGTGTGCTGTGAGCCACATGCTACACCGCTACCTGCTGGGAGTAACACTCATTATCCATGTGGCATCATACCTCCTGGTGACAGGCTGCGACTCTCACTGCTCACTGTTTTCTCTACTGTAGTGCATGTGTCAGTCTCTACTCTTTATGCATGTGCTAACATTTGCGTGGAACGTGTGGAGAGTGCTCCTTTGTTCCCTGATGTTCGTCGCCTACATAAGAGATTGGTTGTCACAGTTCCCATACGAGCATGCGCCAGTTCACTATCTGGATCTGCAGCTTTCAGGTACGGCCGTGTCGAGTTATTGATGTGTAACCTGTCAGGATGCAGCTTATGATGTTCCATTTGTTTATTCTGCAAGAGGATGGTTTGTGTTTGCCGGTGTAGCAGGAAGCCAGGTCTGGACCAGGTTAGCTTGTGTGCTGTGATTAGAATTGAGCAGCAATATGCCACCTCGCCAGGGGGGTACCCTGCCAAGCAGCCATGTCCCCATTCCGCCAATTCAGAAATGCCTAACAAAGGGATAATTCCTCCCTCGCATGATATAATCTTTCCTTTCACCCAATGCCTCAATGGAAGCCTTTATGGCTTTTTTATCACATCTCTCTCCATACCCCTCCCTCCCTCAATCTCGTTCTGTCTTTCTAACTCTTGTCTTTTGCTTTTCAGACCCCTCCCTACTTGCCCTCTATGCCTCATCTGCTTTTTTTTTCTGATTCTTTTTCTCCTCCTCCCCTTCTCCCGCTCTGACCTTACAGAGGGTCTTTGCACTGAAGTCACTCTTGTTTCTCTTTCTCTCTCTCTCTCTCTCTCTCTCTGGAGGAAAATCACACACTCATCAGTTTGCCGGCTCTGTTCCTGACGAGCGGGCTCGCAAGGAGAATATTAACGATGCTCCTCAGCCAATTAACACCTAAAGCACATAACAACCTTTTATGCCAGCAAACACACTCGCATGCACACACACACACACACACACACACACACACACACGAACTTCCAGTAACGTACATATAGTGGCTGCTACACACTGTTCAGCCTAAACACACACTCAAATAAGCAAAGAGGCGTACGTAAACAGCAACACGCGCAGGCCTCAAAGCAAGGATCAGCCATCAAACAATAACGTGCTTGCACACAAGCACACACAGTAATAGATTGTGCTGATGAGGGAGGGTAGAGAAGGGGGGGGGGGCACATTTATATGAGCGAGGGGATGTAATGTATAGAGAAGGGAGATGCAAACAGTGATGAGCAGTAGTGAGGCAGAGAAGGGAGAAGGAGGAAGAAGAGAGTAGAGAAGGAGCGAGGGAGGGCAGGGGAGATGGTGAGAGTGAGTAGAGAGACAGATTTATGGAGTGTGAAAAAAGGCATAAAGGAAAGGAGAAAATCAGTGATAGAAGGTTAACGTGGCTTGGCTTCTCCTGACATGCTTCATGCTAATTTGAAATGTTTAATAGTGGGTGGGTGAACACACAGACGCGCACACATACACACAGATTGATCGGACACTGGCAAACACATAGTTGTCTTCACCAGGACAACATAATGCATAAAACATGGTGCTAGAAAGGGCATTAGCAGTGAACCTTTCAACGCGCACACACTCGTTTTTGGACACACGTGGGGCAGTTTCTTTGTATGCATAAAACATGGCAGGAGAGAGAGCAGGAGCAAGGAGCGTAAGGGAGATAGGGAGAACAAGTGCGAACGGACAAAAAGCGTATGGTAATGACCCGGATAACGAAAGGCGACTGCGAGGGGTTGAGAGTCAGAGAGCGGCAGAGAGAAGGACAAGTGTGATAAAGTAATGGTGAGGAGGGCGAGAGAGGAAGAAACTTTCCTCACGGCCTGCTGCTTCCGGATTGAACAGCGTGCAAATGAAAAATGGAGATGAAATAATTAGACAGGCTGACTAGAAGCGCTCATCTAAATATGTAAATGCACTTAATTTTACTTTGATTTGCTCCACTGCTTCCCTATCACTCTCCCACTTTCTTTCCTCAATTCTTTCCCGCTCATCTGTTCCAATTCCACACTCAGTTCATGTTTTTCATCTCCTCTCTCTGTCTTTTTGTCATGTGCTTCCTCTCCTGCTCTCTCCTGTCTTCTCTCTTGCGGCATAATAAAGCTACAGTGCGGTAATACACAGCAGGTATGTCGGGTCAATTATTCAATGGTCTATGGATTGCCGAGGTAAAAAAAAAAAGAAAGCTTGTTTAATTAGTCAATTCACGCCTGTCTGAATCTGTGATGGTTTGTGCATGGTGAGACACTCACAGTAACATGTACGCATGTTGGGTTTTTTTATAGGAAAGGATTGGACAGATCTTTTTCCAAGTCATTCATTATACAGCGAACACATGCCAAACAAGTTTCTTGTAGCTGAAGTTCTTCCTCCGTAGTGCAAGCAATTAGTGTTCCTTGTGAAGGTGTGAGGCATAAGCAGACTGCAGGTTGGCCAAATTAAGTTTGTAAATTCCAAAGAAAGTATTTTTTTTGTCTCCCTCGCCACGTTTCCCTTGCTAAATAGTAGGTTAGGGATAAATCTTAACATCCAGGTTTAGTCAGAAGACAACTCTGGAAGTAAACCTAAATGTATGTTAAAAAATGGTGTTGTACGATTGTGTCCCTGTGTATCCCAGCACAGCTTGCAATAGACCACAAAATAAATGAGGAGCATTTTATATTGGTATATATCAGTCACAATAGTAAATAAGACGCAGCCAACTTTTTACGTGAAAAAGATAGGTATTAAAAGTGTGTCTTATATCCCAGATTTTACAGTAATAGATATGCTAACTGCTTGACTTAGCCAACTAGACAACAGGGGAATCGTGCTTTAGCAACATTTTTGAATGCTTAAGATATCTCTAAAGAAAGTGAATCACTTCTTGCTTCAGTCTTGTTAATTTTACAGCTGGATTTTTTCCCATTGTGTGTTTGTTCTCTCCAAACAGCCAATGTACCAACTAGCACATGCTTTAACTGTAAGTCACTGTAGCACAGAAGCTAACATTTGTGAGTTCATAAAATGTATGAATTATGCCAGAGGAGATGGGATTTTTTTTCACCAGAACATTTTCATGTTGTGGTTGATTTTCTTTTTACTTTCACAAGCTAAATTGTGACTTAATATGCCCACCAGTGTATTTTCCTTGACTTTGTATGCAAAAAGCAGAGCACATCACTTCGAGGCTGTTGCAGAGAAGGTTGAGTTTTTTTCAAGTGATAAATAACACTTTGTCATGCAAGTCATTAATTCAAACTTTAAAGAATTTAATCTTGTCCTTGCAAGTCTCCATTTTATTTGCTGTACTTGAGCTGATTGAAGCCTTTATTGTGACTCTTGTTATCCAGCAAATAAACAAAACACAATGCATTTTATTCATCATGTTCTCGACTCGAAGCTGCACATGTAGCTCACATCTCCTCCGTATTTTTAAAGTCCAATAATCATTTTAACAGTTCACAGATCCGGTTCTAATTAAATATATTGTGCATAAATCCTAAACATGACTGCTTTCTGCACCTTGTAAACAATACTGGCTGCAAAGCACTGTGAAATTAAAATCCACCATCTTCTCTTATTTTTCTGAGCATTTAAATAATTGCTTTTTAAAGTGTATGTTGACTGAACATGTTATTAAATTAGACTGCCTTTTTGCTGTCACTTGTATTCACAGACGTTTGTGTTGAAACAGAGATCTCAATTTTAATGAGACGACAGAATTTGGAAGTAAACATGAAAAATGAAAAAAAAAGAGCAAGTATTTGTGTGCATAGGTGTGTGTGTGCTTTTTTTCCCAGCCCATTCGTGTGTACTTCTGTGTATGTGCGTATACAGATTACAGATGAGAAGAGTCACCACGGAAAAAAGGCAGCTGTCCTTCTTAATGACAATCTGTCAGAGCTCTTCTCTAACCACTCCTCCTCTTTCATCAGTCTGTCTCCTCTTTCTCCAACCCCGTCCTCCTCTCTTTAGTGCGACTCCAAGCAAACATCCCTCACTGGGACACACGTTTCCTGTTCTTACAAGGTGACTCTGACAGCAGTCCTACCTCGTTTAACTTTTAGTTTCCCTTTGTCTTTGTCTCTTAGCCTGCTGTTATCCCTCTGATATCTATCAGAATACCAGATTTTATCTGTTAACATGATGTAAGATCAGAGATGTCACGTCCTCTTAGTCCTGATCTCGATCTATACGCTTTACAAAATAAGTATGTTGCATGCACAAGTGAGTGTGTTTGAAGTTAGACTGGTGTGTTTTAAGGGTTAAGGTGAAGTAAAACTAAAACCTTAACCTCATGAAGGCAAATAACTTTGGATTTTTTTATGTTTGGGTAACTTGTACAGGTTTTCAATGACATGATCTAATTGTGAAATCAGGGCAGACGATGATCCTTATATTGCTATTCAAATAACAGTTTTGCCCTTTCAGATATCCCAGATATATTCTTTTTCACTACTTGGTCATGTTTGTTTTTCATAATTATGTCGGATTAACAAATAAGCAGAGCCCGCCGAGTAATTAGCCAACTATTGGTATCAGTGCAAATCTTACTAGATTTATTCACAGGTCAAATTGCATTTCATTTCAGTATCACTGTGTTACACTTGCAATGAAGCTTTCTGGCTGTCACCAGTGTCAGTGCTATACAGATTAGTGTTTAGTAACTACATTTGAGGGTTCAACACAATAAGTGTGTATATCTATATCTATCTACCTCTTAAGATTGAGCTTCGACCTAAAAACAAACGGGCGATATATCAGTATCAGATTTTTTATCCCTCCCCATTATCAATATCGCCCCCAAAAGTCGAGCCCTATAATAAATAAGCAATGAGATTTGATGTATTTAAGACTCTGCTTTAGGTCCTTTCTCTTAAAGTATCACTGGAACGTGTCTTAAACAAACTGCATGTCGCTGATCTTTTCCCAGAGAAGGTGTTATACGGCCACACTGTCGACATTATTTTTCATGTTTGACTGAATCTCATCTGATGAATTCATCCCTAACTTCTTCTGTTTTATAGCTCGGGCTCAGCTCAGCTCAGCACTCAAAACACATTTTATATGAACACGTGCTCTACAATAAAGCTGTACTTGAGCATTAAACATTTTAAAAGCATTTTAAAAGCAAGTATCAAAATGAGATTATCATATCAGATAAATGATGATCAGTGTCATTCATTGTGATACATGAGGCAACTAAAATGCGGTATAAGAGGCAGTGTTTGGTAAAGAGATTAACGTTATTATTTCTGATACAAAGAGCAAGGATGATTTATTGGATCATGACAAGTTTATCACTTTTCTTCAAGCTATAACTTTGCTCTGTTTTCCACCATCTGTCTTTCTGCCACTGCTGTCTCTATTCCACAGACATGAACTGTCTTATGGGTTTTGATGTGATTTGATTTTGTTCCATTTTTTCTGTTGTTCTTGTTGTCTTGAGGCTGTGTATTATCTTTATTTTTCATGTTTTTTTTCACCCTGGGGAGGAAAAAAAACAACAACATTCTTTGTGTTAATTTTTTCCCCCTGTTGCTGACATCAGATAGCTGAAGGGATCAAATGAAGCCTATGTTTTTCTCTGTACCACTCATGGCACTGCCCACATACATCAGTACGGCACGAAAAAGCTAGTTGGCGTGTTCAAGGTACCTATCACTGCCTCCACACAAGCGTCTCTGACACAGCTCTGGTTTTATTCATGAGCCCTGTTCTCCTCTCCTCCTCTCTTCTCTTCTTCACCTCCTCCGGCTAAAACTACCCTCAGGCTCCTATTGTGCATGCATTTACAATTTAACCACGGTTTCATTCTTGCTTTATAAATATTATTGCTCCCTCACGCTGAAATCTGAAAATGCAGCCGCACAATCACACACATACACGCACACAAATCAATCAGTCACCACTGTGCAGGAATAATTACGTTGACATATCTACAAAATATTAATCATACTTTTAATAAGCAGAGAGGGACAAATGTATACGCCCACACACAGGCAGACTTTAATAAAGGCTCTTGTTTTCACTCTGCTAATTTTTTCTCAACTGCCCTTTTCTTTGAGCGTTGAGTGACTTTTGGATGAAAAAGGGAAATTCATGTGAAGAGTTCTGCCTCTCTCACCTGTTGTAAAATTATTATGGGTCACAGCAGGGAGCAAAACCTAGTCCAGCCTCCATCCCTCTTGTGCAAAGTGAAAGAAAACATTATCAAAGCATCTGCAAGATTTTCGTCCCCTTGTTTACTGTACAGTGGGACTACTGGGCGCCGTTTGCCTTTAACAAGCAAATACTTGTTCAAACTGCTTTAACGAGCCGATAGCACACTGAGCCTCTTCGAAAACAGTGTGCAGTGAACTTAACGCACAAACACACTCGCACAGGAGCACGCACATGCCTCTATTTACTCCTGCACGACTCAAAGTGGACGAAGAGCCTGCCAAGCCACAGCAGAGGGATCCACCAAATGAGCTGCAGTAGCTCGCAGCAATTAACCAGCTCAAATTTCATACACCTCTGGCATCGTTTTTTAGGAGAAAAAAAAAATCTCGATTTCATTCAGGTCGATTAACATCACGCTTGGTTAGCTCGCTTTAGGGAACCCAGGGGGGGTGCAGACCTTCAAGAGACCAACAACAACTAGAACAATAAGACCCCAGCTAGCATGACTAACACTTGTAACACCGCTGCTATCAGGCAGTGTTTTATCTGCGGAGCCCCAGTACACCTGTTGGTGATTCTAATGAAGAGAATAACACCCCCAGCAGGGGACTAAATTAAGCTGCAGCAGTCACAAACAGGCCCTAATAAGGCTCTATGTGGGGCCCGCATGCCGATAAGTACACCCAAGTTGTGTGAGTTTCAGTGTGTGTAATAGATGCAGATTTTTGTTACATGACCTGAAGAAAACCTGCATAACTTAAAAATATTTTACATGTATTGAAGTTGAATTTTCCACACATACACAAATATACACAGTTGGATGATTACTACAACTATGACAGCATGTGCTCCTCAAATGTCCTTTTAGTCTTTAATGAAAGCTTCAGCCACATAATGATAGTTATTAGACCGCTCTGCCTGCAGGAGGCTTTTGCACTCACAAGCACATACACAGACCATTTAATTGATACATAATGCAATTGTGTAGTTTAACCATTGTGTTATTTTTGAAGAAATCCAATAATCACACAAATTTCGTACTTATGCATGTGCACACAAAGTAGCCAGTAATACCCCCTACATGACGAAACACACACATTCTCACACGCGAGCACACAAACAGTTTCATACAATCATCAGATCCAGAAATTCCAGCTGATCGTTCCTCCACACCCTTGCTCCTCATGCTAACATCCATCTCCTAGCAACCGCCAATCAGGGAACAAGTTCACCCCAGGACCCCAGCCGCCTGCCCCTGAAAGGCAGCCAATCAGGTGAGCTGTTCCCCTGGGACCAACTACTGTCATGAAGGTGGAGGAGGGGACGGAGGGAGAGTCAATAAGGCTTTAGTGTCACTAGCACAAACCTCCCTCCTGTTTTGTTTTTTTTCTATTTCCAGCATCTCATGTTGTTTTTATGTTCTTCTGACTCGATTATTGATGTCAGTGCACTCTAACTCCACTCTCTAAACTCTGTTCCTTTTGCTCGCCCTCTGTGTAGGAGGCACTTTGACTTTTAAACCAATAACTATTTCTTCAACATACTGCATCCGCAACAAAAAGTATCTTCGGAGTGGACTTCGTTTTCAATATGCCCATGAACAGATTAGCATGACTTTAAGTTTTTTCTGACATTTCATCCGAAGACACAGAAAAAGACATCTCTTGATTATATGTCATTGTTCGCCAAACTTGATCTTGTCATATAAAGATGAAAATAATTCACTTTGGTTTTCAAATAACAAGACATGGCTGTGACAATAATCTAGATTGCAATATGTTTTGAGAGAGATTATTTCCCGCCAGAGGATTTAATTTCTTCCTGTTTCTGTCAGGTGATTGACAGTAAGTGAAGCACAATGTGCAGCGATATGAAAGCACTCCAACTGGGGACTCTCTGGCACAATGAGATAATGACAAAACAGAACCTGTACAGGACCAAATCAAGAATTCTTTCTCTTTTTTATAGAGTGATGGATTATTTGTCGTTTGCAATTTTCAAGTGTACCCACATCGTCCTTAAAGGAATTCCAGCAAGAACCTTTGGCCATTTTTAGAGGTGGAGAAATGTACTATATTGTGTGCAGCTCTATTGAAACACCATTGGGAAAGATATAAAGTAGAGAATAATAATATTGGTTTACAATAAAACTGAGATGATTCTGCTTTGCTGCTTTTGTGACACTGACTTTAGGTCCTCTAATCTTGCTGAACTGACTGTGATCTTTGAGCGGTGCATCTGTACAGATCTGGTCAGGACCTGAACAGATGTTAGATTGTAATGATGATACAAGTTTGACATCATTGGAGTAGCTTAGGTCAATCGCTCAGTTCGGAAGGTTAGGTGAAATTGAATCTTTAAACCCTTCCCTCTACTGGATACATTTAGGCTGACCACTGGTCCCCATACAAGCTTTTGATCCAATTGTCTGGGTGGGCAAATCTGCTGTAAATCAGCTTGATAATCCCCTGGCATACCACCAGCCGTACTCCGTCCATGCCTCACATCCTCTCTAACTCTCTTTTATTCTTTACTGCACCTCACTCTCAGCTCGTCAAATACCGTAGCTAATTCAGCAGCCCTAAGCTTCGAAATGCGGCATCAAGGTAACACCCATAGCACCGGTTTGGCACAATCTCAAGAAAGCTCAAAAAACAGGTGGGAAAATGTTGGTGAGAAATCCATACGAATGAAGCACACCTACTGGATTTTCAAAACAAATGACTTCTTGTCTTACTTTTTCAATCGTCAATCAACTTGGATTTAGGTACTTCCTCACACATGTAAGTACGTATACATATGTTACAAACCTAGGCACCGTAAAACTGCTCAGTTAGGTTCAGAAAAGGATCATGTTTTGGGTTAAACATGATCGTGTTGCCTATGCAGCTATGCATTTCTAAACGAACTAATGTGCATTAGGTACTAATAGACTGCATATGCATCAGAACTTTGAAATGGTAAATGGACTGGACTTACATGCTTTTTTTAATCTTCTGATCACTAAATAGACTTTTACACTACATGCCAAGTGTTTCCCACACATCAATGAGAGGTGGGTTGGTCGCCCAAGTATACTGTATTAGCTAATAATAATAATAATAATAATAATAAAAATGCTATTCTTATGTATGAGATTATCACTGCGATAAATAAACTAGTGGACATCTCCCCTCGTGTTGTGGTACCAACAGAGTCTTATTTTGACACTTCCAGTTACCCAACAAGCTGCTGTATTTGAGGATTTGAGAGTGGAACCATACTGTCTCTTTGTCTGCTTCTTTGATGTGACATAAAGAGTTATTTTGAGCCCCTCGGGTGTCAGTGCAAACACTTTCTATAAGGAACCCTCTCCCTCTCTTTTCACATGGCTCTACTTTCCCATTGTGACCTTCCACACGCTATGTTATTATGTTACGTTCTATCATTTCAGGCAGCAGGAAACACTGTAAACCTTCTGCTTTTTGTCTCTCTCCATCCTGCCCTCCTCCATCACTGTGTCTCTCTCCGTCTGTCCCTGTGCCTCAGCTGCGATCCCTCCATCATTTCTAGCTCTCCCTGGTGTGTTGTGCTTTTTCGCCTCATCGCCTCACCAGCTCCCCCCTTCTTCTCCACCTCCCCCTTTTCTCTCTGCCTCTCTCCCCCACTGATGTTCCCGTTCGATACTCCCCCCCTGTTCCCTCCGCCTCCATCATGCTGCCTCTCCATGACTCCATTCTTTTTTTCCCCTCCTACTGTTAATACCTCCTTCACCCCTACCTGTCCTTCTCCAAGTCATCATGCATCACAACATTTCTTATCAGTTTGTCACGTTCTGCTTGTTGCTGAGTTTTCATAATCTCTCTCTCTATCCCTTACATCTCTCTATCTTTGCGTCCTGTGTTTCATCTCCTCTACATGAAGCAATTATCTGGCTTTCAGAGCCGTCTTTGTCCTTTTCTCACGTATGAAGCCTCAGTGTTGTTGTTTATTTCCTCCTGTATGTATCTATCTCTTTCTTACTCAGTTTATTATAGGCTCATTTTACTCCATATACTTGTTTCAAAGAATTCTCATCTACATTCAATGTCAAACTTTTGGTGAAAACAGGAACATATAAACATCATTTACAGAATACCCTTGTGTTATAATAATAATTGAAGGATAACTTTCTCCTGCTGCTGTGGTCTTTACAAAATGAACAGCAGCTTCTCTCCTCATTTTTTACTTCTCTATCTATTGTTAGTTCCTTCACCACTAGATAACTTTGGTTTGCTGTTAACTGTGAACAGTTTCCTCCAGCAGGAAACAGGAGGAAACTTTTTGTTGTGTACGTGTATAAAATTCAACTGAAAAACAGTTGAAACGGATCCGGAGGTTTTTTTGTTTTTTTTTAATCATCTCTGGGTGTGTTTTTGGTGAAAAGTTGTAAAGGAGGGAAACTGATATGCCTACAGTGTGTGCGTGTGTGTGCAAGTTTTATTGTGTGCAAGTTTCATTGTGTGTTTGTGAGTGTGTGTGTGTGTGTGTGTGTGTGTCCTTAGAATGGGATTGCTCCCTGTCCTTGTGTCCGACAGTTGTTGAGGTGAACACTGGAGCAGAGTTCAAAGAGGGGACAAGACAGGGGAGGAGCTACTAGCACACACACACACACACACACACACACACACACACACACACACACACACACACACACACACACACACACACACACACACACACACACACACACACACACACACACACACACACACACACACACACACACACACACACACACACACACACACACACACGCATATAGAACATACGAACACACAAAATATGAAGTTGCTGCTCATACAGTAGATCCCTACAAAAAGAATATCAGGATATGTCCTTGTGTACGTGCAGGGACAAAAAGACAAACGCAAATACTCCTCTGTGGGTCACAGCATGGACACACCCTCTCACACAGTACTGCTTTCATGAGAATACTTTGATAATGCCAGAGCCTTGAGGCAAAATTGTCCCTTAATGATCAACCCCCTTACTACTACAAGTCAGTATCTTAAGATGTGTTTGTGCACTTCATATATGTGCTTGTGTGTTCATGTGTGCATGTGCTGCTTTAAGGCCGATGGTGATGAAAGCCGCCTCGGGCGACAAGACAAGCCTCGCCATGACACCAAACACCCCCTAGAGACTGCAGACGCCCAGCTGTTCATGAAGGAGTGAAGGAGGTACAGAGGCACAGAGCGGGAGGGAGAGAAAAAGAAAAAGGAGTTTGCAGACGGGAGACGGAGGTCGACGAGGGAGACATACGAACGGAGAAAGCGCCGGGTTGGGAAGGAGAGACTGAGCGGACAGGTAATTTGTGATGACAGGACGAGAAAGGGAAAACAAAGAGGTAGCAAGAGACGGGGAGAGGGGGAGGAAGCAGGGGAGAGATATGCAACGTGATGGAGGAAAAAACACAGAAACAAGAAAAGATGAAAGGCGTCAGAGAGAGATGGAGGGAATCTTCATCAGAGAGGAGGAAGAGGTAGAAAGAGTATTTATCTAAGCCCTAAGGGGAGGAGAGAGTGGGAGACGCAGTATACAAGAGAGGAAAGTAAAAAGGGGAGCAAGGGATGAACATGAGCGATGAGAAAAGCTGAAGAGGAGCAGCCTTTTTAAAAGCTATTTGGTCCTGAGCCCCCATTAATTCAGCCCGCATTTAGCCCCCTCTGTGAAGTGCTTTGCTAACAATGGATTCATCAAGCAGCCTATACAATTTGAATTCAACTCCAGGAAAGGAAGACCGGGCCGGAGACGGCTGAGTCTGAGTGGTGGCAGAGATTCGGCGAGGGGAAGGCAGAGGATGAGGAGGGCCGGGCCGAGTGTGTGGGGCTCCTCCATTGTGTCGAGGACCATTCACTGTGAATAGATGCTCATGGGAAGGGTGGAGTGTCAACTTTTACTGTCACAAAGATGAGTTATTGTTTATTCACTGGGGCAGACACAAAAGGAGGCAGTGAGGAGAACGGCGCCTTTGTCTGTGTGTGTGCGCAAGAGAATGTGAGAGAATGCTTTTAAAACGAAATATTCGTGTGCGTGTTCGTGGTATGAATCAAACAAGTGGAGGGAAAATGCAGCGTGATTACACCAGACGGGAAAATCTAAATAATTACATGCAATTTATTCCTGAGAAAATCATGTTTAAATGTCATCTCAGGGTGTTTCCTCTGTATTCACGTGAAGAGGAGGCTGCATTTTCATGAGGCCAAACATTTTCCACATACCCCACACTCTGTGTAATCATCTTCCTTTGCTTCACTGTATCCATTCCATTCCCACCTCCCTGACGTTGGGATTATTTATCATATACAATCCCTTACTGCATTACACGTCACCTCCTTGTTCCTTGGTTATCTCTCTTTTCACACACCAGGGTCATCGTGAACTGGAAAATAAAGGTTTCAAGTTTGAGCTCACCCTTTTTCACCCTTGTCCCTACTTGTCTTGCTCCCATACTTCTCCACTTGAAACCCAATGCAGGACACTTACAGCAAAATGACCAAAGTCATTTTAAAAAAGATACAAGCATGAGAAATGTCTCCCATACAGACTGAGTGCACGCTCATACCAGGCTGAGTTGTTCAGTACCGAGCTGCATGCACACTGATCCAGGATGAACCGGACCTAAGCGTGGTTACTCTTGTGCATATTGCCATAATTCACAACTCAACACATGCATGGCTTTACAGCATTTTAATCGTGCTTGCTTTACAAGACAGGTGGACTCAAAAAATTAAACAACAAGATAAATGCGACTGACAGTCAAGACCTTGCTGCACATCAGAACAACGCAGAGAACGTGACAGCTACTTTACTGACTCTGTGGCTTATTTTGAGTCATTGTAGTCAAATACAGCCAGAACACTCCGAATGGAGACAGGGATTGATGGCCAAAATGTAAGCGCTCCCTGAAATGAAGGATCAGGTATGGGTGAGTGCACCAGTGCTTGCACTGACCCGATACCGCTGTTTCAAAACGCCATCGCTTAAATCAACTTGTCTAATCAGAAACCGTTACTCGATTCCTCAGCCCCTCAAAAACAGAAGCCCATAGACGGCATCCTCTGCTGAACCCACACCATGGCTGAACTATTTGTTTCAAAAAGAAAAAAAACAAACAAAAAAGGAGTGGGTTCTTTTTTCTTTTTCTTTTTTTTTTTACATTACTAGCAAACAACTGTAGAGTTAAAATTTCTTTGAGCCAGAGAATACAAAATCAATAGCAATCATACCCTGGCAATCTGTTACATCTGTTATTTTTTAACCCATGCAATTGTATGAGATCCATCAATAAGGCATCATGAACAGTTTTGTGAAGATTAACAGGTATCAGAAAACATTTTCGGAGACTTTGTTGCTCTACAAATGTGCAGCAAAAGCTCCACGCCTCCTCCTGCAGACCCCTACAGGCTGAAACAACAGCACTCAGCTAATATGCTGACCAATAAACAACACGCAGTAAACACTCTGCAGGGTTGTTTGTCCATATTAACACTCAGGACTCCTATAAAGTTGCGCAGTTTATCACTTCACAAACTTTTAGCCATATTTTATGTCCCCGACACATTCACTGAAGTCATTGTGGGTCCTGCAGCAAGAAGACTCTGATCACTGCTGTTTACCGTAAATGAGATCCTTTTACGAAGAGACAGCTTGGAGAATGTTCCGGTAATAGAAAGTGAAGAGACCAATGGGGATAACATGCAAATGAGCTGATGATTATGCGCCACAGTCTCTCTAAGTCATGGACGGATAATGAGATGATGGCCCCCCTGAGGATTGATTTGTAAAAGCGCCCCCTCCCTCCAACCTCCTAACTTTGGTGGTCAAGTGACCACACAAGTTTGACATTTTTATATTCTCTTTCTTTCTGCATATTGCACAGTGTCACAATGGAGCAGGACACATACCATTATTATCCTACAGAACACCTGAAGGCTTTTCACATACACTGACCCTTTGAAGGTCTCACAATGATTTCTTTCTTCTGCGACTTCAAAGGGAATTTTGTGGACCTTCTCCTCAGTTTTGTCAGAAAAGCTCTTTTGATTTTTCACTTTTACAATGTGAAATCTTAATTTCACTTCAGACAGACATTGTGGATCATAGGTCCACTTCCCTATTTGGCCCCTGGGCCTGCACACTGTCAGCGGTCAAGAAAAGTGACGAAGAAAGTACGATGAAAAGTGTGAAACCAGAGCAGCAAAAGGCAGTTTTACCACCTCAGTTTCACCAGGATTTTATGTTCTTGATTCTATAATTATTTCTTAAATTACAAGTTTGATCTTTTGAAAGACATCTGGAACAGTTTTTGAATTAAGTGTTTTAATGTAAAAATACAAAGCTTGAAGATATATATCCCAAATAAACCGTATAGGAGGAACAAAACAACAAAGGGCCAAAGGACAAAATAACATGACTGGTTTCACTCACACTCTCTGTCCACACACATACAGAACAAATCCACACGCACGTTCATGTGCACACTATCTTCACTAACCACAACAACAACATTAATAGATCCTCCATTCATTCATCCAAGCTGATTTGACAGTCAGGCAAACCGTCTGCATATTCTCATCATTGGGCCTTGTTACGTCAGCCTATCATCAGTCTTTGTTGACTCTCCTGCACACACACACACACACACACACACACACACACACACACACACTACATGTCGCTGTGACACAAACAGAATTGAGAAAACCCCAGAGACTATCCCTGCATGAAAAGACTCTCCTCCGAATGGCTCGTGGTATTCAGCTCTCTGCCCCTGTGGATCTGCCCTATATTGACAGAACAGAATAGTGAAGGCCCTTGTCAAAGTATGAGATAGAACAGTGTGGCACAGTTCTCACACTACCTGAATGAATCGCACAAACAATACAACAACACGTCCTTCCCTTTCAAAAGGGCAACATCAATGTGTTACGGCAATGAACTCATTGTATGTGAGGCCATTGTGAAAGCACGTTTTAGACTGTGAAGGTGAACAAATAGGCCATGATGTGAGAGGGAAAAATTCTGAAGTACAATCAATGCGTCTGAAAATACAATCAATGTGAATAACACGGTAAAAGCCGCAGAAGCAGCAAGATGTAATTCTTATCAAAATCTTTTATCTAACTTGTCTACCTCGGCAGCCATACACACAGTGCACAGTGTACGTGAGCTTTCTTTTTAAGTCTGTTCACTGCCTTTACTTATGGATGGTACTGTAATTCAACTCCACAAAAGAAATGTTTATGTTGGGTGTTCTAGGTAACGTACTGTAAAAGGTGAAATGTGTTTGTGTGGAAACTTCAAATGAAAAGTGTAGCAAAGTGCCTCACAAGTCAATAAAGCAAAAGAAATGACAAAGACAGACTTTGTGCAGAATGGATAAAAAGCCTATTTGTGCAAATGGGTGCTCAGACGCACAAAAGTCTGACCAACATAAAGGCAATACTTCAGACTACAGTATAAGGTTTACCCTTCCTGATCTTGCCATGGGATGGAAGAATGGTCAGTGTGTAAGGTGAAGGGTCCAAAGTTCAGAGAAAAAAGGTTTAAGCAGGGGTTGGATCTCAGAGAGGCTTACAGGCTGTGAAACAACAACTCATTTCACCAACAATGTTGACATAAAAAAGAATAGTGTTGATATGTGCCCTGTAGCTCAGTCTGCATTAAAACTCTTACTGTGTTATTCTCATCCAGCTGTAATTTCTTCAGCGTTGGCAACCAAAAGAAACCAACGCATATTTAATCAATTCTGGTAACTGTTTTGAAGCACAATGGGCTGCTGTGTTTGAGAGTATTTCTAGAATCAATTAAAGCATGAGTCAGACAGTAGGGGACTAGATGTTCAATCCAAAGTTGTATTGATCAAAAAACCAATGATGTTACTCTGAATTGATCAATAGCTATTTTCAGCGCCAGCTCAATTCATACTTTTTGTCCGTACTCTACGTAGTTTCACCACCTGCTATTTGTATGGTTAATAATATCAAGGTGTTCTTTTCTTTTACAATAAAGATGAGAAATAATAATTTTTCAAATAACTTACAAAGACTTCTTATGTTTTGTTGAAATCTACAAGAGCTACCCAACCTAATAGTTACAAGACAAACACACAACACCTCGGCTGCTTTTTAATACTGTGGCATCCTCTTTCATTTACTCTGTATGTATGTACATGAGCAACAATTGTCATGGTAAGCCCCATAGATCTGCCGATCATTCGGGACAGTAAATTGACCACCAGCATGACCTCACCATACCAGCATACAGCACCAATGCACCAGCCACCACTCCTATATCAGTGTGAAGAAAAATACTTGAAGTTTAAACTGTGTGTGTTTAAGTTGTTGGGGAACTTTCAAATGATATTTGCCAATTGCATCGGGTCAGAGTGACACAGAAGGCTTATAATATGTAATCAGACTCCAAGCAAACTTTTTGTAGAGAGTTCAACTTGATTCCACCAAGGTGAGGCTTTCCGCTTCCAAGAGATGAAAAAAATACATGATTTCTTATATTTAGAAAAACTTTGTTTGGCCAGTTAATGACAGATACAACTTGAACAAAGAGTTAAGGTTGAACGTTTTTTCTTATATTTTTGACTTGACACTAATTAGTGCTAGCCTATATACTCATTTTTCTCTCAATCTATTTTCATTTATTGTTGTATTTATTTTCATGTACTGCCAGTGAATGTTAAAACTCATTCAATGGACTCATTTCACAGATGCAGCATCCAAAGCAAAAACTGCTGAAAAGAGAAGCTTTTCGGATATACACACCCAAGTTGAACCATATGGACTAAATGAGGAATTAAGAGCACAGACCTCCATCTGTGGAGGGGCTGAAGCGCAACAGTTTGCTTCTAATTTGCAACTGAATGTTATTTGCTGGCTGGATTGAGGAAATTAATTCTTGAAACTACTTAAATCTTAAAGCAGGGTCTCATCAGCATATCATCATTGTTAAACCGTTAAACTAGTCAAATCTGATTCCTAAAGCAGAGTGTCATCGACATATTATCATCATAAAAACTTGTAACAGGTGTCTGAAACTTATTACTGTTTTATTATATGCACGTCCACTGACAATAGCTTTATACACTTTCCTGATTTCACAGGGCCAGAAAAAAGACAACAATAGAAGTAGGATGATTGAATTAGTGGAAGGGGCTGATAACTATGAAATATTTAAATATTCCCCCAAAAAAACACATTACACAATACACAATGTATTCCTTGACTTACATTTAAAAATATAACAACTAGGGAAAAAAATGGAGATCAGTTACTATACCAATGGCATCTTTCTCCATATAAAGTGGCTTTACAAATCTTTTTTTTTTTCAGCTCAAAGAGGAATTCCTCAATATAAAGCGTTATCGGATTAAAATTGCCAGGGAAGATGACATTTTCACAGTTATGTGTTCAGTCTCCTTCGTCGTTTTCGGCTGATGGCCAGAGTGAACTGTGGGGAGGCAGTGGGTCTATGAGATGGAGGGGAACAACGGTGGGTGGGGAAGGAAGGTGCTGCTGCGCTGATGGGACTTTTATGATGTCCTGTGTCGCTGGAGCGTGGAGCTGGAAGGAGGGAGGGATAAGGGCCAAGAGAAAATAAAAAAAAAGACAGTCGGCAGGGACTCCAGAAGGATACGCTCCAGAGTAAGCACCTGGTGGGTCTGGAGGGCTTAGCAGGATGAGAAAAGACAGTGAGAGGGTTTCTAACTTTGTTTCCGTGTATTCCTATTTCAAGATGTGCAGCGTTAGAAACTTTTCTTGCAGAATGAATAACTTTGTCTTCATTTCAGTCAAAAGGAAAAATCATTTAATCGCTGAAATAGAAGTGTTTTCGTCTTGAAGCGTAATGTTTCAAAACAGCTTTTGCATCACATTTATGTCTAACACATAATAATAAACCCAAACATTTATTTGTATTTGAAATACTGTAATGTTATACCAGAGCTCTTGACACTTACATCAGACTCGCCTGTTACATTTAAACATGGGAGACAGATGAATAAAAGAAAGTCAACCACTTCCATCCTCTGAATAAGAGTGAAAAATAAATAGAAATACAATCTACAATTTTGCATCCATTAAACGACTGACTTAAGACACATGATCGTTTCTCATTTCTATCTCATTTAAGCAAGAGGCCATTATAACAATGGTGACAAACTATCCAATCACACTGTGCAGCAGTCCTTGACATCGCTGGAACATTACAAAATTCTGAATGTACAAAAGGAGCAAAAGTCAGCCTGCGTGACACACTTTCCTCCAGTCGAAAATGTGTCACTTCTGTCAAGACAAATCAGCGTCAATCCATCAGGCACTGAAGATTGACATTTCAGAAAACAAGATCAGAAGCGAACATCATGTCCTCAATCATCTATTCACCATTTTTCTTTTCTTTGTCTGGTTTTGTAGAAGGAGATGACAGTTCTCAAAAAGGGGATTTTAATTTGGGCCTAATGTGTCGGAAAAAGGAACAAAAATGTTTGTATTTCTGTTATACTTTTAAATTACTACTGCTTTTTCTGACCAAAATTGGTTCATTTGTCATTGGCTGTTTAGTCTTAAATAATAAGACCTATCTATGGTGTAACCAGCCGTGCCTTCCTCTTTAAAGAAGGTGTACCTGGAAGTAAGGTATCAGTGTGTCAGATTTATTATAGGACCTGTAGTTGTGACTTCAAGAAAAGCAGAAGAATGTATGGCAGACACACTGATGATCATGCTCTCTGTGGATTGTAAAGTTGCAGATGTCAGATTCAGTTTAAATGCTGTGAAAAGACAAGTGTGTTGCGTTCGCCTCACAGAGAGAATAATAGAAGCTGTTTCATGCAAGGCTACCATTGGCTAGGACAAGCAAAAGGAAACACACGCCGCCAGTGAGCATCTCGTAGCCAAGCTAAAGCTATCTGAATTGCCCTAAAGACACCAGTTTTTTCTTGCTTCAATAAATATGGGACTAAAGCAGGGAATCAGCAATGTTAAACTGAGTTTAAATAAATCCACTAAATGTTTAGCCTTCTTTCTGATTGTTCCAACATGTCCTTTCTTCAGCCCCTCTTAAAAAGGGTGAGACTGATTATTAATTTAACATAATAAGCTTGTTAAGATTAATTAACTGTAGGTTAAACTGGCAAGATTTATAGTTAAAAAAAATGTGCTGGGGTGATGGCGAAGGTTGAGTTAATGTGAAGTTTAGATTGAGCTTTATTTATTTCAGTTAATCTATTTATTGAGTTTGGATAGTGCACGTTTATCAACACATAAGCAAATGCATCCATGTAAATATTGGAATTACCAAAAAAGTAGTCCTCAGGTAAAAACAAACTTACAATTACAGGAAACCTCAAACTACAGTCGACATCTTACTCACAAGCAATTTTACAAACTAATTAGAGACAATAATCGCATACAAAATTGCAGACAGATAGACTGTAAAATGTGGATTTTCGGCTGAAAAAAGAAGACTGTAAGGTATACAAGGCTGGAGTTTGCTAATGGAAAAACCTTCTGTTTATGACTGTAGATGCAGCCTCGCCTGCAAGCCTTTTCAGCCGGCTATGACAGTGCAGAGGAAAACAGCCTGTGTGGAAATCAGGGGGTGGAACACAATCTGCCAAAATGCAATCGTATCAACAGTCATTTAATGACAATTATGCTTGATTCATCTTTATTAAAGACACCTTCATGCAAGGGCAGCTTAGAACTCCCTTATCGGAAACCATTTCTCAACACCTACTCAACAAGTTGCTTGTCGTCCGGTAGGGCACATAAATTTAAGTTCTTGGCCAGAATTCCTTCATCATTAACCGCTTGCTACAACAGAAGCCCTGAAAAGTTGGCCAGAAATATTGTTGTCACAGCCAGCCCAGGATTAAAGAAAGGTAAAACTGAGATAAATGTCCACAAAACAGACTTTCATAAAAACAAGTCTTATGAAGGCATGTCAACTTTTTATTTTCACTAAACTTTAAAATGTAGCTTAGGGTTAAAGTTGTCAGCTCAAGGGAAACACGATTTCTCTGCATCACATTAAGGTTGACGTGGTATTTTCAGGGGTCACTGAATAAAGCTAATCAATGACAGATGAGTCCACAGATACAACGACAAGTGTGCTACTCTAATCTAGCCATCAAATCAGTCCTGTGTATGTGTGTCTGCTGTCTACCTCTATCTGAATCATTAGTGTTTGTTTGTTCACCCGTGTGTACGTGATGCACTTAGTGGAAGAGTACATCTCTCGCTGTGTGCAATCTGGAGCCGGTCTGTGGTTGTTGCATTTTTTTTGTCTTATCCCCCACATCCCTCTGTTGGCTTCTCTCAAATGGCAATTTGTAAAACATGGCCCTCAGTTAGACCTCTACCTCGCCTCACAGGCCTTCCCTGCACGACTGCTCCCCTCCCTCATATGTCCTCCTCTTTCTCTCCTCCTCGCATCACTCGTTTCACTTCCTCGCCTGCTTTCTGTCCCTTTCCGGTCTCTCTCTCCTCATTTCCATATACCTCCTGTGCTCGTCGATCTCCCTCTCCTTCTTTATACCCTTCTGTCATTCTGTCTCTCTCTCATTTGCCCTTCCTGCTCCATGTGATTTTTCTTCTTCATTATCTCTTTTTTCTTCGTCCATCTCTGCTTGCTGCACTCTCATTATCGCCACCATCTCACCCGTCTGCACTTTTTCATTTATTTTTTATAAAGCAACTCAGTCTCACACACATAATATAATTAAGAGTTGGTTTCTCTGCATACAGAACTGTACTGAACTTCACATAAAGATAAAGACACTGTCAAATCTTTACTTTAAAGTGCATACTGTATGAACCGCTGCTCACTCCATTCCCTAGAGGAGTATGCTGCGAACAATGCAAGTTTTTGTGCTTTCCCCTGTCGCTCATGTGAAATAGGAACAACCTGCAGAGTGGTTGGTTGACATATTGTCGGAATAACACTTTGGCCTTAAGAGCTGTCAGGGACAAACAGAATCGCTGCTAGAAAGATCCAGGGGAGAAAGGAAGTCTACCATGACTTCAACATGGCTACCATTGAGTATGCATGCATACCACTTATAAGAGTACATATTACCCTTATGGTGCCTTGGATATTGAAAGAGGAAAAGTGGAAGGACAGACCATGGAGAGGATGGCGGATAGTGACTAATGAAGGGAAGAGGAAGAAAACCCTGCAGGACAGAGGAGTGATGAACAGACATGCCGACTCCCTTCTCTCAACCTTCCCGACTTTAAATTACTTCCCTCCTCTCCACTTGTCTTGTCTCATTTTCCACCAATAACGTCAATTGTTTACCCTCGCCTATTATTCAGCTCACCTCTATTAAATTTGTTCCAGCACTCTCCGGTATTTTGCATTATTGGCCAGATGCAGCCTTCGTCCTCTAACACCGAGGTAAACACTCCCTCACTCCTTTGTCTTCATTAGCCGTCTGTCCACCCCTCGAACATGTCCCTCTCTCACCCCTTGACCGAACCATCCATTCAGCCACATGCCGGCACATAAACACAAACACGTGTGTGTGTGTGTGTGTGTGTGTGTGTGTGTGTTTGTGTGTGTGTCGCCGACCATTTCCATGTCAACGTCAACATGGAAACCGCCCCTCTCTGCCTGAGGTTTTTGGTCATTTACTTTTCATTTGCATGTTTCTGGAGCAACGGGCAGCGATTGACTTTGACCATGGCGAGGAAACTGACGTGACCCTGCTCATTTCTCTCGCTCTCAGCGTGTGCTTCCTTTTGCTGAACCCCTTCACAAAACATTTTTGTCATTTAACCTCTTGACTTAATCTCAACTCCTTCCATCTTTTTCTGTTCATTTTTTGCTCTCTTTCCGCCGAGAATGCCATCTCCTTTTTCTCCCCTCCTCTTTTCCTTCCTTCGCTGTTTTGGAAACAGATCTCTTTCACTTTCTTAAATTGCCCTTTCTACCTCCTTGTTTTCTGTTTCTCTCATTTGTAAACATTTTCAACCAATCATCTCCCATCACTCTCAATTTCAATAACAGCCATCTGAAAGGAGATGCAACTGTTAGCCTTTCATTCCGTCACACTTGCAGCCTATTTGCGATTGGACAAAGAGCTCCCAATCCATTTCCTCTGCAGACAAACACAGCTGCTGCTAAAAACTCATGCGCACACACACACACACACACACACACACACACACACACACACACACACACACACACACACACACACACACACACACACACACACACACACACACACACACACACACACACACACACACACACACACACACACACACACACACACACACACACACACACACACACACACACACACACACACACACAATTTAATGGCATCTCCAAAAAAAAAAGAAAGAAAGAAACATCCTCGCACAAACAGACACATGCTCTGTAAACATGCATGTACACACAGCTAATGCTATTTACACTCCTGCAGACACAAGTGTCCCCAAGTAGCTGTGAAATTAAACTTCTTTTTCATACCGAGATGTTGAAAAATCTTGTGAAAGGTTACCTAAACACAAAAGCACCCGCCTTCTTTCCTCCGCTTCTGTCTTTTCTTTTTGCCCCCATCATGAGCGTTTCCAATTAAACAAATTCTCCACAACTGAGATTAGCATCACTAATTTGCTTCGTCTCCTCCACAACAAATTTCATGCCAGCGTCAACAATGTGGCAAAGTCAACTCCCATTCGCTGCGTTCTTTGAGAGCAAAGGGCAAAGTTAAAATGATATATGGCCGTCGAACAGCTGTGTGTGCTCACATCCTCGGCTGTGGAAGGTTTTCAAACCGTGCTCAGGTTGTCCGCTGTAATTGGCCGTGCTGTTGAAGAGCAGAAGTGTTCACAGGCTTCATTACTGGCAAGCCTACATGTGGCATGTCAGCGTGGCATGTCAGCGTGGTAGGAATCAGACAGCGATAGCAGTCACTACATTGAGAAAATGTGTGCGTCCTTCTCTATGCACACTCCTCTGTGCGTGAGTCTGCAGAGAGATAGGAGAAATGTATGTGTGGAGAAGTTTTGTGCATGTATGTAAATTTGTCAGTGGAGAAAGTATTCAGTGGTGTTCGAGAGTGTGTTGGTTTTCTTGGTTTTTTTACTGCTTTTGTGTGTTCCCAAGAGACAGACAGAGGGACACTGTGCATGTGTCAAAGAAAATAAAGGTCCTCATCTGACATTTTAAAAACTCCAGCCAGCCAGCGGAGGACAGAGAAAGTTTTATGAAAACAGACTAACAGTCCAGCAGAGATGACAGACACTGAGACAGCCAGAGACAGACAGACAGACTGAGACGGGGGCGAGAGCATTCAAAGAGAGGGAGAGAGAAAGAGGCAGAGAGGGAGAGAAAACACAGCGGGAGGAAAAAGTATTCAGAGAGCGAGAGAGAGAACAGTATTCAGAGAGTCGGGGGGAGAGAGGAAGGGCCTGTGCAGTTTCATTGATTTGAAGCAGTAGGAGGGGAGAGAGCGGGTACAGGGGGAGGCTCGGAGACAGAGAGGCTACTGTAGGAAAATGGCTTTATAATACAGTTAAAGAGCAGAGCAAAAGACACACAGTCTGACACACAGACGGGTAAAAAGGAACAACGCAGAAGAATCAGAGAGGAGGAAACCAATGGCTTTATATATTTCTTTGCAATTCACGGTCATGTTAACAGCTGGAGTTGTGTTATAAAGAACATTTCCAAGTGACACTTTTGCGGTTTTCCAACACTTCAATCCTCCCACTCACATGCTCCTGTTGATGGTGAAGCAGTCAACAACCCATTTAATGGCGCTGAGGCTGGAATACAACAGTATGTCAGATTGTTTTTGGGTGATTTGTGAAGCTGTTTAATCTAATCTCAATTGCGATGTATAAAAAATAGTAAAGTGATTTGCACAATGCACATGTGTGAGGTAGATGTTATCATGCCAATAAAGCCGGTGAATTGATTAACGCTGAGAGGAGACGGACAGGGAATGATGGAAACCTGTGGTCAGAGAGAACAAGATAAGGAAAAGTCAGACGTAAACATTTGGAGGATTTGAGGGGAAAAAAATCTATATCTTTCTTGCATGAAATAATTCCCTTACGTTGATAGTAATGAATAAATCCCTCTAATAAGTGTCAGGAGTGTAGCAGAAGCCTGCGAAAGCTTCTTCCTCGTTTTCATTGTGGAAGAAAAACTATTAAAAACGCATCATGAGCAACACTGTGGCTCGGGGTGACATGTTACCTCATTACCATGAAAATGGGCACTAGTTTATTTTGAGTCAATACCACATACATCATCCTGCTGCTCTGAATGCAGGCTATACGGCATTGTATGAATGCATGGCTAAAAATAGTCCCTCAAAATGAACCGTTTGTTCTCGCTCCATAAAATACGAATTTTCAAACTGTTTAAGGAAACAAAACGGAGCCATTGGTTAGAATCGACGGTTATAAGTGAAAAAGAAGATGCAAATGTAGCCTACATTTGCCTGATTTGTTTAGGTGTTCTTGCTTATTTGTATAATCCAAATTGAGATGTACTCATAATATGATTTTCGCTTGTACCTTGGCAATAAGAGGATTTGATGTTGCCAGTGGAGCATCTTGTATTGATTTGAAGAGAGGTGATGTAGATCCAGTGAGTGGGAACATGTTTCTTAAGAGAGATAACGATTGACAGTATTAAGATAATGAACTTTGTGCATTTAGATAGATTGTTTCATGTAGTTCATTACTTTGGCAGTATTGTCTATTTCCCCCCAGTTACACATAGTTGCATTAAGGAACATGCATTCGTAGAGTGTCGACATGCAGGAGTGCAGAGTGTGTCTAAGTAAATACAACACAGTGATTGAGCGCGGTAATGAGACATCCACACGGAACGACGGAGCTGTGAAGCACAGAGAAGGTCTGGTAGATAAGTGGAGCGAAAGAAGAAACGAAGAAAGATGAAGAGAGAAGCTCAGCGCATAAAGAAGAAAACAGGCTAAGTTGGCACTCCATCTGGACCTGGGTGACCCCGTGACAATGTGACTAATGGCCTTGAAACATACAAGAACCAGGAGAGGAAGCGGTGACAGACGCACACAACAAAACACGTAGTCAGTGTGCTCCATGGATGATCAGACCAGCTCCAGAAGAAAACAAAGGGGGGAGATGTCGGGTAAAGGCAGGGTGGGGGCCATAAAGAACATAAACACACTACATGAGGAGGAGTTAGATTTGTCTACCTGTGGAGAAAAATGAGCAGGGATCTCTCCTTAACTCTCGTTTAGGCTGCTTATAAAATGTGCTTAATGAATCATTTGAACACGGAAGAAAAAGAAAAAGCATCTCCAGGCGTCTTAAGTCATTTTTACCTGTGTAACATCCGGTGTGATTTGCGACATTACTTTTCTTCAGAAACGGAGCATGCTTTACTGCACAAAGAGGTGTCTGTTCTTTCAGTGCAAACCAAGATGAAGCTTTCAGCGCTTGGCACAGTGGCAGATGGTGGATCACACTGTCAGGCTGTACTGCAGAACACATAATCCACTTGTATTTTGTTAAATTGTTGCAGCATAATCTTACTTATATACATTGTTCATTGTCATTACCAGATGTTGAGTTGGAGAGAAGAGGAAGGACACAAAGGAAGATGTGAGAACATCTGGAGTCCAGGAGAGAAGAGAAAACAATGGAATATAAAAAGACTATTTCTAAAAAACGAGGTAATATAATTTTACAGTGAAAGGCGAGGGAAGTATCAATGTGGAAATACTTTGCTATTGTGCTTTTGCAGCATTAAGTGGAGTATTTATCTTTCTGACAACTTGTTAGTTGGAAATCCTAGATTATCTGTTCCCCTCATACATCAACAGGCTTGATGCTTTGAGGGCTTTTTTTGAATAATTTGTGCCACTTTCCGAAAATGCTCACCATTTTGGATGGAGAGCAGCAAACAAAGACACGACAGTTGTTGGTGTGTTCATGCACGACAGAAGTGACACGCCAAAGACATAACTTAAATACAATCAAGACGAACCAGACAAGAGATGGACTGTGTTTGACTTTTACAATTTGCATATTGTATTTCAAAGCACGTGCTTCTATAATAAAGAAATGTGAAATGTTCTTTTCAATAAATGTGTGTCGGATCGAGGTCCACCATTTGCGTGATTTATTTCAAAATCATCCTGTCTGAATCAAACAACTAATCAGATTTAGCTTGCATTTAAGTAGCCAATCACAGGGGCCGTGTTAAAACTAGACTCATCAAGCTTCTACTGTACCTGACCTGGCTTTGTCTGTCAAAGAACATAATGGCTGTTTTTAGGGCTGTGCATTGATCAGCTTTTAGTGATTCTGTCCTCTTAGTCGGACATGGCTGAGAGGAACAGACAGTTAGCAGTCTGGTGTGCTGAATTGGTAGTGAAAAGTTGTTTTCATCGGCTTGTTCATGTTGCTTACTGCCACGTTACCTTTTTTTTTTTATAAAAAAGCTGAAATATACAGGAAATGCTGGAAAGATCAACAATCTACCAACACTTGTTAGAGTAACCTTATTATTTTGTCTTTCTAAGAGAGCTGCACATGTTGTAGCAGCTCGGGCTAAGCTAACTGTTGATGAACACGCTGTTAACCTGATGCTACACATCAGCTATTTTTTGTGTATGGGAACAGTTGGTGTCCAAAAAAGCAACCTCATTCTGAGCCTAGCTGAGAAATGGAAAGTATTTCAAAAAGTATGAAATGAATTTTAAAGTGACTGCTTTCATTAGCAGTTAGATTATTTTTTAAATCATTAATCAATTACAGAGCACATTTTTGATCCTCCGAGGGGATCAGAACAGAGGCAAGGCGAGATATCCAACAAAAATGAAGAAAATGTGCTTGTCATTGAGTGAGGGTGAAATTTAAAAAGAAGATGAGGAAAGAATTAAAATTAATAGAATGATTGATTGGTTGGGTCCCAAGCAGAGGTTGTATAATTTTTATTCTGCATATTTTCTCTCGTTGAATTGCATTCCTCTGGACATATTTCCACCTCATTTTCAATCACTGCATCATTTTTTTTTCTTACCCTTCTTACATGATTTTCTTTCCTCACTGTCTCATGTTGTCAGTGTGTGTCTTTCTGTCTCACTGTATATCTTCTTTATCATCAAATCCATTTGAATTCTCTGCTTGTCTTTCTTACAGTGCGCCGTCTCTTTCCTTCAGTCAAATTATACCAACTGTATTGACAGTGTCAGTTAGAGATGTCTCGCTCCCCGCCCACGTCTGCAAACATACCATTAGCTAAGCTAGCATGGATTGATGCACACTTGCGCACACAGACAACAAGGTGGTGTCTCAGGGAACACACTGTTTCACTCATGATCAACAGCGATTTGTCACACTCTTCTGACACATTCTCAAAGACCCTCGTGCACATGTTTCAAGATGCCACATGTCAAAACAGGTTGCTTCAAAATGACAGAAAAAAGCTCCTCCCACTCCTCAACTTTCTCTCTGTATTTTTTGTGTGCTTTTTATTCAGATTCCTTCTCTCCCACTAGGCCTCCTCTCTCTTCTTTCTCTCCCTTTGTCAGCCCTCTTTTACTCTGGGGAGGCAATTACTGTTTTCCCTTGGACTAAAACTAATTAGCTTAAAAACTCCCACAAATAAATAAATCCTTCTGTGTGAGTGTGTGTCTGTCTGCCTGTGTGTGTGTTTGAGTGTGCAGACAGTTTGCATACCTATGTGCTTGTGCGTGCGTGTAAATGAGTGGGAAATTAAGTTGAATATATAAATAGTAATACTGCACAGATTCAGGCTAGTGCTAGCCTAACGCCTGTTAGAGTTTGCCTCCATATAAAAATGGTCAAATCGATCAAAAGTGTGCACACCACGAGACATGCACATCTCTGACAGCTTAATTTTGATCAAACATGAAAAGTGTACACACCGAGCAGCCTATATGTACGCTATCTGACAGCTCATTTTGCTCCAGTTGCAGGGCTCCTGAAAATACAAAGCCGGTCATGACAGCCAGCTGTGTCACTGAGACACTTCGACTTGTCATTTATAATGATTCACGGATACAGACACTTTACCTTTCAATCAAAGTTCCAGAAAAATATTAAAATAAACAGAGTTGCAGCTATATACAAGCTCAGATGGGGGTTGGTCCTCTCCGGCAAGAAAACTAACTTATCACACAGGAGGCTTTATTATAAGTCGGTAATTGGAATGCATTTAAGCTGGTAATCACCTTACGTATCTCGGCTCAGGTATGAAAAATTCATGGGTAAATAAAGATTAAAATAAGAAATCCAACGCCTGACATACGGCAATGAAAGAAAACAAGATTCCAGGTTGATTTCTCTTGCAGTTTGAGCTTCTTTTTTCATCTTTCAGCCCACGCTTTAAGGGAATTCATATCCCACACATACACATACACACACAGAGTAATGCATGTGAGAAAAAGCACACCTATTTCTTGGAGTTAGGCATCCACATACACACGTACAGAGACGCACGAATAATTCTTGATTCATTGATTCCTCCAGGGGAAGACGAGGTTACTCTTAGTAATAGCGCTGTCTCTCTGTAGCCAAAATGAGCATCAACAGAGACACACACACACACACACACACAAATGAAAACACGTGGCACCCTGGTGGCGGGGGTAGCGTGTCCCATTTTTTAATAACAAAAAAGCTCTGGGGAGCTGTGTGTGTTGATAGCTAAATGACACTTACAGGTTGATGTGTTGTGGATGTGGCAGAGAAAAAATAACAGGCTGCCAGGCACAGGGGGAGCGAGGCCAGGCCTACATAGGGAATTCATGCAGCAATGAGGAGCTGATTAAAGCGCCTGGCAGAAAAACTGGCAGTGCAGCAGCTAGACACACTAGATCAGGGCTAGCCAGGGAGACTCGGTTCGCAGTGTAACAATAATAATCCCTGCAGGCACAAATATTTCATCTGAACAGCCTGCGCTTCCACCGGGGGTCTGAAGTAACATGTTGAAGAGAATTTTGACTGATTTTAAATGCTGCAAAAGGCTTGTTTGGTTAAACTACATGGCTGCCCTAATCAAAGGATCACTTGTCGGGAAAACTCCAGTACAACCTGCACACATGAGGCAAGTCCTGAAGGAATCATTTCCAGGTCGTACTAATGAAAGCAGGAGCCCATGATTCAATCAACAGGAAGTCCAGTGTGCGCACTCAGCATCAATAGTAGATAGATGAAAATACAGCTTTTTAAATTTGAAGGCCTTGAGGATACACATATTTGCAGCCTACTATGAAGTATTAGTAAATGTAAAAGGAGTGTGTACTTTAGGACAGAAATAAGAGCAGAGCACTCACCTGATCACATCAAAGGAAATTAATACACACTTACTGTAAGAAATAACTTAAACAAAATGAACCTGCATGGGGGCATGCAGGCATTATATCAGGTATTAATACAGTAATGAAGGAAGGCCATTGTTTGTAATTGTATTGTAATTTACTGATCTCTGCAGGATGTGTCTGACTCCGCTCAAAACAATAACAATGATTGATTGGGTTTGGAGAAAACACACATCCTGTCATCTAATTATCGAAAGCAGCACCTAAAAACAAAAGAAAACTGAATCACATGGTTGAAGTAAACTAGTTCAATCATTCTAATACATGTGGGGAGCATTTACATATTTAAAGCAAATGTGAAGAACGTTTGGTTCTTTGTTCATCTTTGCAACTCAAGTGGATGATACAGGTAGTTATACCTCTTTGCAGGTTTATTCTGAAGTACAATGACTTGTTGTTATTTTTTTAAACCGTCTACGTTCCACTCATTAAGGATCTAAAATAGAAAATAAAATAAAAATGGCACTTAAAGTCTGTCTGTTGAAAATTGATGTTCCATAACTACATAGAAAAAGTGAATCTTGTGTGTTTGCTTTTGTAGATTATTTACAGGTATTAACAACAGTTTCGGGCTCTTTCATATAAGAAGAAACAACAGCTGAAAGGTAATCTATGGGTCATGACTGTAGACTGTAGTAAGGGATAGCAACACTGCAACTCCCCAAAAGCCGAAATATATGGAGCTCCCCCTACTGACTGGCTGCAATAGAAACCACAAGCTCAGCCTCTTTCATGTTAACAAATGGGACATTGGTCAAACTACAAAACTATCTTACATGTCAAATACATTTACATTTGTATAGCCCATTTTTGTCATAGTTCATCATACTAATTCATTGTCAAGTGTTCAATCATCTGATAGTTTTAGTTTTCAGTAGTTATTTGATGTTATGATTGAAAGTTCTCATGATGCATGTGATTCCAAAGTGCTTTGTCAACCAGATAAGCAACGTAGAGGTTGAACAGGGAGGAAAAAACATAACAAACATGAAGACTCAGTGAACTTTCTATGACTGTACAGAATGCGTCTCCTTCAAAGACTCAAGGGATCTTTGGCGACTTATACAGTAAGTTTAATGTGTTTTGTTACTGGTAGTGGTGGGATGTTTACTGTGCAAACTCTTTCTCCTCGGACATAACCTGCACTATATGTCAGCGCCTATGAAAGGTAATGGCTTCACTTTTGTACAACAGGACTATTGTTACAGCCAGTGATAATACAGGAAGCATGTGGAGCTTTCGTGCAATTTTTCAAATAAGTGGAGTTTAGATTCTTATATGTGAACGTACTCAATCTGAAAAACTGTTTTACAGGCAAAACCTGCAATCTGTTACTTTGTTGCAGTGTATCAGTATGGAGAGTTCTGCAGCTCTTATGAACAGATACACACACTGACAGTAGCAGCCTGAAAACAAATCTTCACAAATACTGCAAAACCCTCCAAGCACAACGGCTCCCGAGCTACTTGATCATGTTAGCTATTCAGTGTATGTTTGGCTCTATTAGTTTCAGTTGGTATGTTTGTGCTGAGCATCTGGGGCTCAATAAAAGGCTTATACAGTATATACTGTACTGTGTGGGACATTGTGCCACAGAATGTAAGGATTAATGGTGCAAAGGGCCACATGTGTTGCCTATAGCAAAATATTTGATGATATTTGATGTGTGCATGTACAGTATGTGTGCAAAAAAAAAAGAACTTTGCTCAGTGGTGACAATGTGTATTACTCACATATGATTTCAAAAGGGAGAGCGAGGTGGGATTTGTAGAGATGGAGGGGGTGAAGTGAAGCGGGAAAAGGGGAATGTAATGAAAGAACATAGAGAAGGACTCAGGCTGTGTGTGTGCATTTGTGTGTGTGTGTGTCCTTGTCTGTCTTAACCACAGGTAGTATATCATTAGAGACAGAAAGACAGCGACCCTTACTTACTGCTGTGTAGCCACACACACATGCGCACACGCTTTTTCTCAAATTCACAGCCATAAACGTGGACACACACACGAACATGCACACACACACACACACACACACACACACACACACACTAACAGAGCTGTCAGTCCAAGGGTGCAGTTACTCTGTCCAGCAAACACGGAATACAATTAATTGCATATCTGCTATTATGGATTTTTAATCTCTGTCCAAATCACCATTATATTTAACGTCATTGCTATCTCACCTTGACAAATGGTTTTAATAGAGGAACACACACACATTCTGACACACACACACACACACACACACACACACACGCACACCAGCTCCTTATCCCACTTTCTGTTCCCCCCTCCCTCCCACCCTCCAACCATATACATCTCCATGGAGACTGCCGCCTGGCAACAGCTGGAGGAGAGCCAGTTGCCGCGGCGACAATAACGCCGGATGTCCCCCACGTAAAGACCCGCGATGTCATCAGGTGGCCAGGATGGGCAGGCCACATGATGACGACTCTAAAAGCTAAACCCTCGTCTTCTCTTTTATCACCGCCGTCTATCAGACTTCGGTCCTCATCAGTAACACACTCTCTCTGCTGTTCGTCTTCATTAGAGGTGTTTCTGAGCTGCCTTTGTTACTCTCTCTCTTTCACTCTCTTCTGTCTCTTTCTGTCTCTTTTCCGTCTTTCTGCCCTCTTTCTCTCTAATTTCTCTACTTTTTTCTCTGTCCTGACCCACCTCAGTTCAGTTTACTTCATTGAACTTCACTGGCGTGTTAACACTATCCTTACATAAAAATGCAAAGCATATTGCCTGTATGCATCTCCATTTAGATTAAAACAGACAAGGCCGCTTGTCTTTTATTATAAAATCAGTATTATGCTAACATATTCAAGAAAAATAATGTTTACTTCATTCATTCTTCAAAAGTTAAAAAGTGTATAGTGTATATCCAACAGCACTTAGAAGGATGCAAGATGTGTAAAGGTGCCTCCATTAGAGCTTTACTTTAAATACATTTGATCACATCCTTAAATTAGCAAATAAACATACATGTATGTATCAATCTTGCTTCATGTTTATTTTAACAGGGACACATGGAATAACCATTTCTTCAAGCCCTGTTTCCACCGGCAGTTCAGTTTGCTTCTGTACAGTACGGAGAGCATTTATTAATTTTTTTTTTTTTTTACTTTTATGTCAAAAGTATGGAATGGTCCCAAAATAACCAATCTGCGTCATGCTACTTTTTTTTGCTACACTTCTGTTCGGGTGCCAAGCAAACCCATCCAACCCTTAAAGGTGGGTCTAGACACACTGCAGTCTGTTGATTAGTCGGAAGGATCAGCACTTCCTGTGCAACAGCTGTAATAAAGGACAAACACAAAATGCTTTTAGCCGTGGTTAATTTGCAAACAAATGTTGTAAGAGACTAAATGATGCCAAACATTAAAATCAGGATTATAAGAGGATGCACACAGACTTTCTTCATTGTTACTTAAACGCCATCACAATATATGATGTCTATTTTGTTAATATATATATATTTTTGCTATGACAGTTTTTTATATTCACAGTGGCCCCTTTTACACTTTTACTATAAAAGCATTACTATGTAACACTTTCTGAATATGAACTATGCAGAGTCATATAATCTATATACTCACACCAAGCTGTTCTCTATAGCCTGATAACATTGTTACTGAGGGAAACTTGGTTGATTTACTAAGATATACTAAATGTTATTATCTTCAGATATCTGTGTTTCACATTTGTGAAACATGGTAATTACTACTTCTGTGTGGATCTCTGAAACCTTCCCTAATGTTCAATGATCTGCCTCTTTAAATGCTGCAAAAAAGCTTTTAAACATGTAACAGCTCTTCACTTCTGCTGCACATGTAAATGAAGAGGCGCTTGCTACAAGGGTTTTTTTCAACTTGAGCTGAAAATTTTTAGAGCAATTCAGCTTCCATCATGACTCCTGAGGTCTTGTAATGCTGACCGACTATGTTAACTTCTCTTACGAACATTTGCAGAGGATATTTTCTATATCGTCTACACAGCTTGTATTGACGAACGCCTGTTTTTTTAAACTGGCAAAGGACGTCAAAGCCAATAATCATATTCTCAGACTGCTGTTTTTGCTGTAGATAGAGTCTCTATGCTCTTGTTTTTCTCTTCTTCTACTCTGTATTCACCATCTTTCTCGTCAATACTAGCACTGCCACCCACCTCTCTCTCCTCTGTACGACAGCTGTCCGACAACTCTGCCTCCGCTTTATCATGTCATACATCCAGCCCTCTGCCTTCTCCTCATATGCCTCCCAACAATCATTCCCTGCACATTCTCTGCTCCAATCAAAAGTCAGGCCTCAGCAGAAGCTCATTTTATTCAAACACAGACAGAGGTAGAAAGATAAGCCCAACGTGCTGCGCTAAACAGTGCAGATAACCGCAAAGGCCACTTTGTATACACACAGACACACAGGCAGCAGGACATTAGTTTCCAAGACCTTAAGCCACCTTATTAACCCTTAGTTTTATGTGTCAACCTTAGCCTTAACTTCTGATAAAAAGCATAAAATGGAGTCACACCCCGAACACATGTTCCTGTGACAAGGGTCTAAATCTTAATGAAAGGCTCCCACACAGAAAAAAAAACACACTACCACACAAACCTAGACAGTTTTGCTCTCTGTTATGGTTGGCCGGTGACCCCAGGAGAGAATGTGAGCAGGAGGAAAGCAAGGAGACAGAGAAGTAAAGCCCGAGAAGAGAAACAGGCGTGTGATGAGAGAGGCAACAAGGCAAGACAGAGTGGTCCTGCTTCAGTTAGCGCGCTAACGTGATCTGAAATACTCCACACTCAAAACAGCATTAATTATTAAGGCGGCACTGTGCCTATAGCTGAGCTAATGCTAAGTGTAATGAAGCTAACGCTATAGTGGAAGAGCTGCTGACAGTAGTATCTAGTTACTGGGCTAGAAGAGATCAGCACGAAAGGGTTTTTGAATTAAGTAATTTAGCCTTGAGTAACTAATGCCCCTGTCCTGCAGAAGCGCTGCTGTGCATGGGAAAGTGCATTTTCCGTTTGCATACTCTGTATATGCTAAAAGATACCCAAAGAGACTTTAAGAGTTGTTTTTCAGTAGCTGTTTAAATGTAGGCCTGCTCCAATCCAATATTTCTGACAGTTTGGGGAATTCTTTGAAGCAGCTTTTAGTCTATCCCGTAAAGAACCCGAATCAACAGGAACTAACACTGAGCAGTGTAAATGAATAAATGAAAACGCTGATTTTTGGTGCCTGGGTTAATTATGTCCCTGCTCTGTTGAAAATTTGGACATATTAACTTCACAATTCCATAATACAGGATACTACGTCCTTGTTTATGAAGGTCACAGGCTGAGCAATCAGGAAAATGTGTGGGAAAAGTGCGCACAATTGGACAGAGTGGATCTAAAGGTGCAGTTTGACACGTGACACGTATGATATTGTCGGCATGTTTGTGTGGGAACTTGTATTGCGGGCGATTTCTTGGCCCGCCTGTGCGCCGTCTCGGGGATTAAACGCCGACTTTGACTCCTTGGCCCTCTCTGACACTTCTCTCATCCCATTTTCTCACTCGGTCGACCCTCTTCCATCTAATCTCTTCTTCTTTCTCTTCACCATGGGTCTTGTTTTTCCTTCCACTCCATTTGTTTTCTGTCCCTTTCGCTCAGCTCTCCTGTTCATCTCTCTCTCTCTCTCTCTCTCTCTCTCTCTCACTCACTCTACTGTACTGTGAATCCAAATGGCCTCACACAAATTAAAAAAAAAGAACTCACACCACCACACTAACACACATGCATACTCAGGCTGCTCCTGCTAATAGGATAGTTGGACGATTGATTGCCTCCCATCACTAACATTGGTTAAATGTAGATAAGAGTGCACACAATCAGGTGCAAAAGCAAGAATACACACAAAAGCACATAAACAAACCTCACAGGAACACATTTGTCTTATTTGTCATTAGGCACAAACGGAGGAATCACAACAGCTTAAATGTGCCTCTTTCTTTTACAGCTACTTATTCCTTCAGCTCTTGGGCTCAGCAGGCTGAAGCTGAAAATGCAATCCTTGGCTAAGATGTAAGATGTGACTTAAAAAATGATGCGGACGTAGCGTGCAAGTCAAGTAATGTCAAAATGAAAGTATGTGCAAAGCAACAGAGTCTGATTTTCGATCCCATGTTGACTTCAACGGAATCAATCAATAAGAGATGAACTGGAGAACCCCCCATCCCCAACATACTATCAGCTGCTGTTACAGTCTATCCAGTCTATTCCGGTATGACCATTCAGAAGAAAAAACAAACGCTTTTATAACACTGTCCGCTTGTTAAAACTAGTTCTGATGGATTGCAGCCCCACACTAAGTGTCCGTGTAATTTAGCTTGGTCTTCTGGCTGCAGGTCGGCCTCTGGGTGAGGACTGGATGGTTTGTTGTGCTGTGAGGTCCCACAGAGAGCAAGGCCGAGGTACTGAGAGATCAGGGCCAACCCATCCATCTACTGTGGTCAAACACTGAGACAGAGATAGTTGGCTGAGCACACATAGACACACACACACACACACACACACACACACTCTGCTAGACACAGAAAACCCACACAGACATTAATAACAGCACATCCAGCCATGGCATTCAAGCCTAATTAAAGTACAGCTGACACTTCATCTGAGATACATGGGTATGCTTAGCAGCTCTGCTGATTGTGTGTGTATGTGTGTGTGTGTGTCGGTTAGAGAGGGAGTGACGGAATGAGAAAGTGTGTGTGCACTTAATCTCTGAGCCTGTTAATGTTTGAGTTTGGTGAATACACATGGGAGACAAGTCTGTGTATGCAAGGCTTCAAGAGCTCATTACTACATTTGTGTGAATCAAACTCTGTCTGAAAGGATGTTTGAGTCCTGCTTGTCATAGATTTGTGTGCATGTGCTTGTGTTTCAATGTATTAGGAACTAATGCATGTTGGTGGCTCTGTTGAAGCCCGTTCTTGTCTTTAGGTGTGCATTTAACTCGTGATTTTAATCTTCTTTTTGCATTACATTACGTTTTCTCTTTGTCAGGATTTATTGTGTAACTTCTCTTCTACCCACACAAACACTGTCTTCCTGAAACAATTCTTTAATTCAAGCTCCTCTTCTAAAGCTGCCTGGTTGTGTCTCTTACTCCTCCTGTTCTTGTTCGTCTTTTCTCTGTCGCTTCTCCCACTCCTCCTTCTTCTTCCTCTGCTTTGCTGTCTCACTGTCATGACAGACAGACTGACAGATGCACAAAGACAGACAACCCCCTCTGCACTTTTCAAAGGCCACACATAGATAGAAACAAACGCACACAGACAGGCTCATACGGACTCAAACACACACACACACACACACTCACATACACACACACACACACCACACACACACACACACACACTCACACACTCACACACTGCTTGCATGCAGTAAGCAGTGAGTGACATGAAAATACAAAAACGTGCACACTTTCAAATCATGAAGAAACAAAAGACTTTCAAACTTTCAAACAGGCACAAAGAGGGAAATAAAGACACAAACAGATATAAAAATAAATAGGCACACACACACACACACACAAACTCCTACACAGGGCTGTACTGAACATGCATGATGAACGCTGATGAGTGGGATAGTTGGAGTGTTAGAATGCAACAGCTTTACAATCTGACCATCAGGACTCGCTGCGTGAGATGAACCAACTGCTGACCGTCTGTGTGCTTTCTGTGCGTCAGACTACAAGCAGCACAACAACATCAATTATAAAGCAATGCAATCATTTCTGAAGAAATATGCAAAGGTTTACAGCATGTTAGTATACATGTGTATAGCACCTGCAATTATGACTGCAGCTTAACAACAATACCCAAAAGTCTGCAAAGCTCCTGTTGGGAGTTTTTAGCTTGTGTTGAAACAAACTGAGTGTGATGCTGATGTCTCTATATGAGCTACAAAAGCAAAAAAAAAAAAAAAAAGGGCTGTCAACAACAAGGCTGGAAATCTCTTGTAATTTCTGATTTATCCCTGGGTAAGTGTCAGACAAAGTGAGTTACATCATAGTGCAGAAACAGACTTTGTTAAGTCCCAATGAAATGAAGCATAAATGTAATCCAACATTCTTGTGTGATATTTTTATTTATCTGCCAAATAACTTATTAAAATAACCTTTTTTCCTCTGGCTGTAAAATGTTTTAAATGTCCCATGACTCATCCTGCATTCAGGAGCGTTTATTCATTTTTTGAGCAATTCAAAAGCTTTGTGGAAGCTAAAGATTCAACCAAATTCATCCCGACATTATGTCCTCCCTTCTACCTTGGTTGGTTCCTTCGCGTTTCAGTTGGAAATACGCCACAACACGGGAGTCAGATTATCTCAAAGTGAGGTTTCATGGGGACTTTAACATAGATCTTAAAGATGAATCAGGTTTAACAAAATATTTACTGAATACTCACTGCATGCATTTCATATTTTTCAATATGTCCGCTAAGCATTTATTAAACTGAATCCGACCGCCACACCAAGACTTTCAACACAGCAGTGTGCTTTCACATCATTGCATTGTGTGTCACTATTTGTCGGCTGTTACTCAAACTGTCACAGCAAATGCCCTGTTGTTATTTCAGATCTGCTGTTTGTTATCCAGCCTTAGAATGTGAATGTTACTTTTGGTACACAGTTAGCAATGTGGTACACAATATAAATATTTCACTGTGAAGGCAGAGCAAGGCTTACTTTGATGATTTTTGTTGACGGGGTCAAGGATAGCTTACATTACCAAGGAGTCTATATAACAATAGATTTAAATAGATTGGTATCTCTTTTTCAGAGTCTTTTTGACAAGGACATGGTAATGTCTGTAAATGTCCTTTCAATGTCATACGAGAAAGCAAAACAATGACGACTGTGACCTATGAGTCTATACAAAGCTATGCTAAGTTTGAGAATCCTTTCTTTGTGAACAGTGGTAGGGAAAGAGGAAGCCATGCAAAAAAATGTAAGATGAAGACCTGCAGAGGCTTCTCACAGTGTGGGCAAACCTCAAACCATAGAGGGGTCAAAGAGGGCAGCGCTGCAGCATCAGCACTAATCACCGACGCTCACAGCTGCTCAGTGAGTGTTTGTTAGGTCTGTATTTGTACATGTCTTACAGGAAGAGCATGTTTGTGTGACATTGATTATATGGACATGTTTTGCCCAGGGCTTAGGAAAAAATCATCTGCCATGGAAGCTGCACTACACTGTGGAAGAAACACTGCCTCAAAGTTTTTCATATATCAGTGACCTGTTCTCAGACCATATGAAAAATACATTGGGCCCAAAACTAAACAAAATGGTATGGCTTTTTGCAGCAATATCTGGCTAAATAAAACCATTCAATGAGCGTTCAAAAATAAAATTGGCGCATTCTGTGTTTTGTAAGAATCTCATTCACTGTTGCACTTGAGCCTGCCAGTTGGTATTGAGTTGCAAAGCAATTGATAGGGCAATGCCGGAAGGATCCTCAAGGACATCGACAGCTACAGTTATACCCTGCGTTAAACAGTGTCCATTTGCAAGAAGTAGTTTGTTTTTTTTTGTGCTCAGCTAATACAACCAGTTTAATGTTTATTTTTTTACAGAACAGATTAAAAGATCAATGAAGAGAAGGGAAGAACTTTATGGAGAAGGGTTTGGGTAAAAAGAGTCAAAGATGCATTTTGGTTTTGTGCAACCCAGCAATTTCTAGACAAGCATCACCTAAAATGTTGTTCGTTGGCACAGAGGCAGCCAGTGCAGAGATGCAAGAACTTATGAGATGTGCTTGCAAGATATGTACTTTTTTGTTGGGTCTCTGGCAGCTGTATGCTGACAAAGCTGAGGTTGTCAGAGTTGGGGTTTTTTTTTTTTGGGGGGGGGGGGGGGGGATTGCCGGGAGATAAAACTATAAGTGATCCAACCTGAGGGAAAAGAAAGCATGGACTAGTTCTACGGACATGAAACCTTTTTCTTGGTATGGTTTCAAGTGAATCCAGACTTTGTAATTTATTTGACACTGAGTTCATGCATACTCTTGGATTAATGAAGTTTGGTGTTCAGAGACAGAGAGTCAATTTGAGGACTAACTTAGAGCCTTATATCTTTAAGGGCATGTGTCCATTAGTATCACTTTTGAAGTGACCAAGCCCATTTTCAACACAAAACCAATGTAGTTAAGCATTTTAGCTTATTAGCGTTAAGTGTACTGAGACCAAAAAGAGTCTAAACACTCAGAAAATAGTTAACTTTTGGGACAAGACCCCACTTGTTATCAACTTCTTCCTGACCAACCAATCAAAATGAATAAAGGGCAGGGCAGCAGCTTTCACAACAACAATGATAACAGAGGAGAATCCCCACTCACTCTCCCCGGGTTCTGACTCCTTTATCTGTCCTATCTCTAAGATATATGCATAAAAAGCCCAAACATAAATCTTACATAAAAACGCTAATACAAAGCATACATATATTTAAAAACAGACCCAGTGGCCACTCCGGGGGGGGGAAGTTGAAATTAACTAAAGTAGACCAGCAACAATGAGGTCATGACGCTGTCAGCGTAAAAAAGTGCACAACATTTTGTGCAAATTCAATCAATTATCTCTTAAATGTCTGTAGAGAAATTATCTCAGAGAAGCATCAAAGAATCAAAGTAAATGCGCATATCGTCTGCATAGAAGTTGGATTGCGTTTCTACATTACTGGCTCTTGGAAGCATGTAATGTTAAACAGAAGAGGTTCAAGAGCAGACCCTTATGTAACCTGACACAGCACGTTGGCCCATTCTTAGTAGCTGTAGCGCATAACAAGTTGAAATGATTTCCAAGAACAGGATAATGCTTTTGCGTGTGAGACTACCTTAAGTTGGAGTTTCGATCAAATTGTCTTCATGTACATAATGAGAGCCACTCCAGGTGTTCACACGCATACTCTGTCCATGCAGAGACCCTCACTGTGTGACGACAATAATATGTCTACAAGCTGTTCAGTGCTGCTTTTCCCTCAACAAGCAATATGATAGCTCAGTCATTTCTTCTCACAAGGAGACACTCTCACATGGAAGTACATGCAAGCACTTGCACACAGGAGCCTGAAAACTCATCACAAAGGCATAAAACTCACTGCCTAAGCCTGTCTCTCTCTCTCTCTCTCTCTCTCTCTCTCACACACACACAGTGTTGAATCCACCTATATCCTTATTTTCCCATCTAGATAGAGTAACGCTACAGTAGCCTCCAATTCCATTTTCTGCACTCTCCCCCAAAACTCTCCCCCCTTTTTTTTCACCATCTCTGTCCCTAACTCCTTTTGCACTTTCTCTCTCTCTCTTAACGTCCCCTCCTCCACCCATTTCGTAGGCCACCTCTTATTTTCTTTTTTCACTCCCAATGCCGGTCTGTTAACAGCTCCTTGTTGCATTCACTCCCCATCACTCTCTTTTCTCCATACAGTCCATTGGGGTTGCAGACAATAATCACAGTACAGTATGTCGAGGGAAGCTAGATGGACGGAAAAGAAAGACAATATAGACTGTGAAACAAAAGGAGGCACCAGGGAGAGAAAGTTCTATTCTTACATCATAAAAATCAGGGTAAAATAAATTCGCTATCCATTTGTAAATGTAAACCCATTTATTTTCTTCTCTTCCTAAAACATTCAGATAATCCAGGCTCAGCTCTCTGAGGAGGAGTGGAGGTGGTGCAGCGTCGGCTGCCAAATCTGTTTCAACGCGCCACAATCTCAGAAGGGATAATTAATCAGAGATTGATGCATTAAACATGAAGTCCACATTTAATATACACTACGCCTCCATTTTGACATTCATTGTTCAATACTGTGGCAGCCAATACATTTTGTTGAGCTGTTGCTGAAATAAGACATTCAAATAGGCTTAAATTCGGAAAGTACATTTCCTGTGACAGGAGAGTAATGATTGACAATGACATAAGGATAAGAGGAAAAAAATCTTCTCGACTAAAGCTCTCTGAGTTCTGACTGGGTGTTTTATTTTTTAACAGCATGGTAAATAATTCTTCTGCAGGCTTTCTCATGGGACAAAAAGGTGTTGGGTAAGCTTTTCGAGGCTCATTAGTTAAGTATTCGTTATCAAGGGACTTAAAGGTTAGTCTACTTTCTACATTTCTCTGAATATCAGGGTTATTTTAAATGGCAAATGGTTGGTGTATCCTGTATGCATGGCCTCAGATTTGTATGCATGTTAAGATGCAACCCTACATTCAGTTACATTTGTTTTTAAATAGGGCCTGACTGATATGGGATTTTTGAGCCGATATTAGAAAGAGGAATAATTTGATAGAGATATATCTAACCTAACCCAACCCTAATACAGGGTCGATCATATCGGCAAGAAGATTCATTGGTCAGGTTCTAGTTTTAAATGATTTATTTCAGGAAATCTGACTAATTTGTAATGTGAACCAACCTTTTGAAGCCTGAAACATCACAAAAAGGATCAATTGTGTTAATGTTGGCTAATATAATCTTTATCACTGTCATTCAAATAAATTGCGATAAGGCCTGTCAAACTTCGGGTTGGTGGCATGCTGTGCTGAGCTTAATTGTGCATGACCATCTTCCTGACTTTGCAGTGTCTTTTAATCACACTATTTAATTACTGTTTATCCATTTAGACATATTGCCTCCCTGTCTTGGCTTATTTTTTATACACAAGAGAAATATGCCCTTGTAACATGAAGTCATTCTCCATGCTTGCCAGTAAAGGAAGAGTAATTAACACTAACTTTGATTCATTTAATTTAATTAAGGGGGAAAACATACAGCCAAGAGGAAGGAAGAGAAGAAAGGAAAGGACTGAGGGATGGTGGAGGGTGATCCAGCTAACAAGTCAAGAGGGATGGAGGATGGGGGAGAAAAAAAATGTCATGCTGCGCAAAGAGGAAAACTACAGATAAAAACAAACAGCAAAAACGAGAAATGGAAAAAAACAAAAAAAAACAAAGACGATGTGGAAGAAAGAGGGAGGGGGTGACTGAAAACAACAAGAAAACAGATTAGCAAAGAAAAGAGAGCAAACAAAGAAATCAACTATGAGGAACGGAGCAGAACAAGACAGGAATGGTAGAGGCGACGAGTGTGAGAAGAGGCAGGTGTAGATGAGGAGAGGCAGAGATGAGGGATTACAGAGAGATAGTGTGCGGCGCAGAGATGCTGCAAGAGGTCACTGTGCGCTCTTATTGTCTTCAGAAGACAATCATGGCTCACAAAGAGTCTGTATGTGTGATGGTGTAATGTGTAAACATCTGTGTGTATGTGTGTGCCGACAGTTCCTCTCTCAGCAGAAGGTGTGAGGTTACTCAGGAGGGGAAAGCCAAGAAATGGTCGAGAGAACAATAATGTGTACATGAGCTGTAAATCAAAGAAAAGCACACAGAAACTGACATTTACATTTAAGGCACTCAATCAAGGCTGTTTCTTACAGTGAGTACATCTAAAGTGCCAAAATTCATATCATCAGAGTATCGTCAGATGGAAGGAAGCCAATAGAGTGAGATGGACGTATTGTTTGCTCCAAATATAGCAAAAATAGGCAATATTTCAAAACAAGCTGGATTCTTGCCTGGTGCAATAACGTGAAAGACAGTCAAGTCAGTCAGTCAAAGCAAAACAACTTTTCAAACATCCATAAATTCCTCCCTTCAGTTAGTTTTGTAAAGGGCAAACATTTTTGCAACGCGGAGGAGCAACTCCCTGGGGTACAGGGAGAGGGGTTAGAAGACATGAGGTGAAGACAGGACGTGAGGTAGGGGGAGACAGGTGCTTCCAGAAAACAACGCAGAATTGAGTAATGGTATTTTGGATAACTGGTGTGTTCCACGAAGCAACACGGTCAGCATTTGGAGCCGCAGCAGTGGCTGTGACACACCGCTCTCTGAGGCAATTAAAGTACTCTGATACACAGCCACAATTTGTTTTTAGACCTGAACTCTTTCTACAGCCAATATGTAGCCTGCGTGACAATCATCACATTTGAAGTTTTCTTCAATATATGAAAACAGTTTTAGTTGTCTATAAGACTACACGCAAGATGGCAGTGTGTATTTCACAGTGGTTGTATTGCATTTTTAATGATGTTTTTCACCCGGGTTAAAAAATTCTGGTTTGCACTCAAAAAGAGAGCTGTCACCTCTCTAGCTACCAGTCCAACTATCACATTTTGGTCCAGTCTTGAACTTGAACAGGCGACCTCTCAGGTTCCCAAATCAAAGTCTATGACTGAGTTACTGCCGTCTGTATCAGTTATTGATGTATTAATATTGGACGCTTTTAAAGCAGAAAGTGCTCACAGATAATTCTAACTTTTAAAGGTTATAAGAAGACATGGTTTGTTAGATGGTCGCAGCTTTCTCTTTTTTTTTTATTTTCTATATATTTTATTAATCCCCCAGGGGGAAATTTTGGTTCATACCATGTCATTCTAGAGACATGCGTCTCACACACACTGGCCCAAATCACACACATGCACAAGCAGGACGTGTGGACATGCATTAATGGAGAGATGTCAGAGTGCGGTTAAAGCTCACAGGAGGCGCCCCCTGAGCTGGTGGCTGTTTGGCACCTCGGTAGTGCTCGAAAAGTGGTCTGGCACCTCTCCAGCTACCAGAACAACTTCCATATTTTGATCCGCATAGGGACTTGAACTGGCGACCCTCAGGTTCCCAACCCAAGTCCCTACGGACTGAGCTACTGCCGCACCAATTTTTGTGTCTTATATACTTTAAATAACCTCTGGGATACAGTCAGAACACAACCATTGTGTTACCACCCAGGCCTGGGGGATACTAACATAAAAGTCAGAGAAGCAAGGACTCCCTTGAAGTACAAACATGACTTTGAGTGATATTGTGATGCCTTTTTTTCCTACAAACTTTAAGTACACGTTACAAATAGCAACAACTAGCTTAGGCCAACATAGCATTCTCCCCTAGCACCACATGCTCTTGATATAGTAACGTGATCACTTTCCTGGCATCAGCTGATTTTTAAGGGGTCAAGAGTTATGGTACATTCACTGCTATACTCGCTGCCTTCAACTTAAATGTTCATTTTCATAAACAGAAACTTTTCATGTTGACTGCCTGAACTTAACTATAGAAATAAACTGAACTTTACAATACAAACTGCAACCTGAAGCTTGGTTTGAAGAAGTGCCAATTAACATCCAAAGGAAAAAAAAAGATTCACAAAAGACATCAGATAAGTCTTCATTGAGATTCCTATCAGAGGTAAATTTTCCTCCTGCCGTCGGTCTAAACGCTCTGTCAGGTGTGCAAAGGTCAGAGCCACACTGCCCTCACAAAATATGGAGAGAAAAAAATTGTCCTGTATTCTTAGAGCAAGGATGAATTATAGAAAAGGTGGAAAAGGTCATTCTTTCCCCTCAGCAGCAGAGACGGAGACAGAGAGACGAGTGTCGGCAACAGTATGTGGATTGATTAATTAAAGATCTTTATCTTTCATTCCACTGACAGAAAAAGAAAGAAGCGACTGTGCTCCAGAAAAAGACAGACGATTGGATAAAGTAAGAAGGAGAGTCAAGTGAGGCTGTGAGGTAAACCTATAGAGTAATGGACAAGAAGAAGATGGAGCGATGACTATTCCGGAGGGGGAGATGGAAAGATAGTGTTGAAAAAAAAAAGAAAAAAGAAAAGAAAAGATTTGGGGGCGAGACAAGATAATGAAGGAAGCTGCGGAAAACAGAATGACAATATTTGGAGGGAAAGGGTGAGGATCTTTTTTTTTTTTTACTTTTTCCCTTGATGGAATGATGAGAAGTGGGAGGCGGAGAAAAGATCGGAAACTAATTAATGGCAGAGACAGGGAAGGAAGAGGTGCATTCTGGGCTTGTGTCACTGAATAAAGAGAGAGTGAGTGTAGAAATGTTCACAGCCTCTCTCAATGGATTTTAAGGCTGCTGCTACTGTTTATGAATGTTAAAAACACTAGCGCCTTATCCCAGCAGTAAATACAGCCTGTAATGGTTGCTTGCGTTTACATCAGCATGCAACAAGCGGTTACAAATGATCCTCATTTGCACGCCACTTTAAGTGTTCATTCTGTTTGCATTCGGTGCTCCTATGCAGTCAGGTAAATAGCTTCATGGACTCAAACACCATATCATTGCTACAATTATCCCCTTCATTACGCTGTCATATAATCCCACACTTTTGCCTTTTACAGGAAGTGTAAACTACTCTCAGTTTATATATAGAAAACATCTGCTAATGGCCGGTTCCACAGCTTCAGTGCGATAGTTTAAATTGCTGTTGGGCTTGTGCAATAGAAGTGATGTGCTAATTGCATTACACAGGATCTAATGTTGGCGAACACCACCTTATGTCATTATCTAAGCCAAGCCTTTATGCGGCAATCTGACAAAATTGGAGTGTGCGCCATGCTGGTCTGGCTTTACTGCAGCCATCAAACAAAACAGCGTTGAAAGATGTAACTCTAATATTCTCTAAACACATAATCAACAATGTCAACATTCCCAGAATATCTCAAATGTATTTCACCTACCTGCATCAGCCCAAAGAAATGCAAAAAAGGCAGTTCTGGGAATTAACATCATGAATCTCTGTCTCAGAAGTGCTCACTAAGCAGCTGAAAAGGCACAACTGTACCAACAATCAATGTTTATACCGATGTCTGACCTTGCCTCACCTTTCAGTTCTGACATTTTCAGTTATTATGTCAATAACATCTTTCTGAAAGCATTTTTCTACCCCTGAAAATCTTGCGGCTCAGGCTGGAGTGTATGAATATGTAGCTCTCCATCTGCCCCGAGCTGTCAGTGTGTTCGGTAATGAATGACATTTTGAAATTGGGTCACAGGTGCAACAAGGTACTTAGGATTCAGGTCAACATTTGTTGACCTGTGCGGACACAGGCTGTCTGAATAGCCCGGGTAATCAGAGTGTAGGTTGAATAAGAAAAGTCATTATGAAGACATTACAGGCAGGCAGAGGTAGATCTGTTGGAACTCTGAACTCTCCTCTCACGCTCTTGTCTCTCAGCTCCTCCTCCCCGGATTCACACTTTCATCCCATTCCTTCCTCCCTGAACTCTTCTTCGTCATTTAATCGCCACTTTTCTTCTTCCCCTTTCTTCGTTTTTCTCTCATGCTCTTGTGTCTTAGCCTCTCAGGTTATCTCATTCACTGCTGTTCTATTTGCGCGGCAAAGAGATCACTCGTTTACATGCCTCTCCATCTCCATTCTCATCTTTTCATCGTTCATCTCTTTCTGCTCACATCTGTCTCTCACTCCCCCTCACTCATTATTCGTCTCTCTCATCATTTCATTTACTCCTCCTTTCTCTCTTTCTGAATCTTGCCTTGAGGCATATTTTTCCCAGCGCTGAGTCCTGCTCTCATTTCCATTCTCAGTACTCTACTCTTGTGGTGGCATGTAATGGAAATTAAATTACACACTTTTTCATACACAAAAAAGGGTAAATATATAACAGTGAAAAGTCTTCAGTGTTGTCACAATGATCGAACAAAAAGGAAACAAAATATTGTAATAAAAAAGGCAGAAATTCAATAATTATTGAACTTATTTGCATAATGAAATGCAATCATTTACATATTGAGCTGCAACACCAATTCAGCTATTGATGAATTTATTAAATGAAAATCTCCAGAAATGCTTAAAATCAGTTGAATTCTTTCGTAGATTTTTTAAGCAAAACAAAATCTAATTGATCTCGTCCTACCTTCTGAATCTGAAGTACTTTCTACTTTTCTCAACATGTTTGAGAAGAGTTTTCTGTTTTTATCAACATCTGAAGAGTTTGGGGTTCTGGACTGTAGTTTGGACAGAATAATCCATTTTGTAAATGGAAATGTGACGAACGCTTTTGTGAAAAAAAACTTGCTGGTTGCAGCATTTCTCACATCCCATTGTTCTCGAGTCACCTTTCTACCTCTCGTTTCCCCCCCCCCCCCCCCACTGCAGGGCTGGTGCCAGGTCTTATTAGAAAGTGTTGGCCAACACTGATTTCTCGCTGAGCCCCTGCTGTCTCTCTCCCTCTTCTTTCTTCTATCATGTCCTGACCTCTCACCCATCTCTGAGAGAAATACACCTGCACACACGACACGCAATACATTGCCCATGAGCAGAGGTACTTGTGTATTTGAAAATAAAAAAATCTCAGTACAGGGTGGTCTCAAACACACAAAACCCTACCCATAATTCATTTGAAACTGCTGTTTGAACCCTCAGGTTGCTGATAAAACTCCACACAACACAGCGAGCATCACCTGCACACTAACACACACAGACTCACACAAGCTCACACAAACACGTGCAATCCTCTCTGCACACAAACTCACACCAAATCCCTCTATACACCCTGTGAGCGCAGCTAATGCCTGACCCCTCGGGCTCAGACAGTGCACCACCAACAACCTGTTTCTGAAAACTGGTCTCAGATTCAGAGCTCCTGACTCCCTCCTCACACAGCCTCACTGTGGGCCACCTACTCAAATTGGTAGCCCGCCAGCAGCAAGGTCAGGGTGGGGGTAACACAGATTACACAGGCACAAAATAAACACACCATATCCCCTATTAAAGCTAGCCAAACCTCAACCTTTTTTTTCCCTTTTTTTTTTCAGAGTGTAATTTTTGGTCTGGGTTCCTAAAAAGCTTACTTGTCCGGTTCACTGAACAGATCTTAAAAGTTTATAGTTGAGCAGGATGAGGATCTGCTGCCTGAAACTTTGAAATCGTCTCTCTTGAGAATACGCCCTGTCAGTTTGATCAGTTTGATTCCCTAAATTGGACATGAGTTTATAAGTACCTGAGTTCGGATGAATGGTGTAAAAAATAGATTCCCCGACCCTATTTTACTTGGGGTATACACCAGTGTTTACATTGTCGAACAGTTGTGTTGTAGAGCCTAAAGTGGATTGTGAGATTGTCGGACATATTGGTGCAGCATCAGTATGTGGCGCTGAACTGGACTGTTGTAGTGAAGAGGAAACTCAGCTGAGACACAGCTGATTTACCAGTCGATCTACGCCTCGAAGCCTCACCTAGATGGCCATGAGCTATGGGTCGTGACAAGAGGATCGCTGGGCTCAGCCTTAGAGATAGAGTGAGGAGAGTGAGGAGCTCAGACATCAAGAGGGAGCTTGGAGTACAGCTGCTGCTCCTCCCCAATGAACGGAGCCAGGCAACTGATGCCTCTCTTTGGAGGTCTTCCTGGTACATCCAACTGGGAGGAGACCCCGAGGTAGGCCAAGAGCTTGAAGAAAACAATGCCTGGGAGAGCGATGTTTGACTAACTCAGGTTTGTAGAAAAAAAAGAAAACCTTTAACGACAACAGGCTAAAAGAAAACGTCTGAAAGTGTAAGTTTATAAGATACTTATTAGACAAAGTTTGCATTCTTCAGTGAAGGCTCACCAGAGGCTGGTGTGAGCTGTATACTCTCACAAACAATCTTGGAACCAGAAGATGAATGAAATGCACATTTTAGTCTTGACTTTTAAACCATGCGTTTAAAGGGTATAAATAAGCCTTTCTAAATATAGAGTTAGAGACATTGAGCTTCTTATTAAACTTTTCAAGATACTTTTTTTAAACTTTTATTGGGCTTTAGGCAAGAGAGTAAAGAGTGCGCTGCGGGAAAGCAGCCACAGGTCAGATTCGGACCCAGGCCGCCCACTTGGAGGACTACAGCTCCCATACATGACGCACTAACCACTCGGCTACCGGTGCCCCTTACAGGACTGTTCTTGTTCATGTCATCTTTTTCTTCACATTGGAATTGTCTTAGCGTGGCAGTTCTTTTAAACGTCTTTATTTGTGTATCCTTATTTTCTATTCTAACCTTGTATTGGTCCACTAATACAGTAATATAATTTTTGGTGCAGCTCTCTTTTGATTTCTTATAACTTTTAAGCGTACTGCTTTTCTCAGTTCCAAGAAATAGATTACAGTTTTTTTCAGTGTTGTGATTGTTGAAAAGCAGAGAAAAGGATAATTTTTCAAAGAATCTATTCCAGCTGCACAGTGAGTGAGATTTCTCGAGTCTGATAATTACATCTGGGAGAAGGCCTGAGGCGTCAGCATTAGACTTTTGAAACTTGGTTATAATGTGATGTGGTGCTGGTTATGGGCAGACACACAAGGGTTTGGGTCTATACATGCTCGTTCTCCACCCTGAGGACTGGGTGGCAGCTCTTTCATGCTGTCCTCTCGCTGTCATCGTCATGCACCCACTCACGCGGAACCCAAATTATAACAGCATGAAGCCATGTGAATGCATGGATTTGTGCTGCATGTAAGAGAGAGAGAGAGATGGGGAGGGGGGAATGACGAAAGGTTAGGGCTAAAGCACGTCTCTAAATTTGGCATGAGCTCAGATCAAAGAACTGCGATGGAGGAAAAAGAGAGAAGGAGGAGGGAGAGAAGATACCAGGGCAACAAAACCCCAGAGTTCTCTGCTCCTTTCTCTATCTTTTTTTCTGTGCCATCATTTCCCCCCCTTTTTATTGCTCATTCCTGTCATAAACAGTTCTTCCTTACTAGGCCACATTTTAAAAATGCATATTTTATTCCTTTTATTTTGGCCCTGCATCCACATATTCAATATTTCTTGGAAATGGAGTTCGACAAATTAGAAAATACTGGCTTTGTATTTTCAGAAAGTGGAACATGCTCCTCTTTCAAACATGTAAACATTGAAAAGGTTTGTGGCTTTTTGTCCATGGGATTTTCCAATTAAAAATCCCAGTCGGGAAAATGGAGCTTTAAGTGAACCGAAAAGTAGACACTTGGACACGTGTCATGTTGGACATATCATGTAAACATAATGTTCTTATAAAGAAAGAAGTTTCTTCAAATTCTGTCTCTTCGCTCTCCACTCGGTCTGCCGCCTTACATCGTCTCTCTTCTCTCCCAACCTTACTGCCCCATCACAACTCCCAAACCGTTATGTAATTCATCACGCTCCATCTCTCCCTTTTCCCCTCTCTCTCGCTCTCCGTCTGACTCTCTCTACACGGGTGGAACAAATTGAGATCAGTCGGACTAATGCTGAGTTAGGCCCTTCGTCGCTCTGACAAAGCTACGGCGTTACCCCTCTCATTTAACCAGCTCTCTGATCCATGGGCTTACACACACACACACACACACACACACACACACACACACATATACATGAGAGGGTACACTTTATCTCTATTTCTCCCTCTTGAATACTCTCTCAAACACACACATATAGAAATGCAGACAATTCATAAATCCAGAGCTTCCTGTGCATTCTTCCCATGCTTTAGTGACATTTCAGCTCCAGCTTGTTGTTGCCTTGAGTGTTTCCAGCACCCAGGTCAATTGTGCTATTCTTTCGCAAAGGCCGAGAGGAAATTGCTTAACTGCCTGAAAGTTGTTTATGAGCTGTTGCATTTTGGCCTTCAAGGATTTATCATTATTTGGTAGTCTTTTTCACATGAATCATTAACCACCGACCTTACATAAAACAATCGCCAACGTATTCATGCCTAAAGTGTAAGCATTGTTTTGGCTGGGGTGGACCTCAAGTGCTCTCAGTTTGTTGTTGGAACAGGCCACCGCCCCGAACAAAATAGGCATGGAGGAAACACCACACATTGTTTTCTTGTAAAAGTGTTCGCTTACTTGAAGGTTTGCCTACAAACACATTTAGTTGTGCTTCGTTGAATACAAATGTATCCGAAATGCTAGAAACTCAGAAAAACAAACAGGAAGGATCCTTTAAGAGAATTCAGTGTGAAAACACATAACAGGATTTACCCTCATTATCACCTCCAGCACTGCTTTTCTTTGTTTTACCACCAAACGTGTGCGTGTCCTTTTCTAACACAGTACGACAGTAAGAAAAACACACACACTCAAACATTGCAGCACAATAAAGCATTAGCACGATTCTTGTACTTCAATCAGCCAATTAACCTGGAGCAGAGCAGAACAAAAACATTTGGCATTTGCCAATAGGGCAGCAACCTTCCAGTGATAATTACTCTTGGAGACAACACACACACATACACACACATACAAAGGCTACATGTGCACGTACACACAGGCACACTCCCACCAGCGCAGCATCAATCACAAATCATGTTGGAGACAATGGCGGCTATACTTCCAGCGTAATCAATTATTTATCCTTGTCCATGCATGAGCGGTCTGGAAATGCAATGCACACACATAAACGCACACAAATAAAGACACACACAAAGTGATTGTTGCCAAAGTTGACAGCAGCATGCTGACAATATGAATGGTGTGATTCTGAGCAACGCCCAAGGGCATCGGAGTACTTCTTGAAAGAGGAAGGCCGACACACATTCTTTTATAAAAAGCGGTGGAAACTCAGTCAAACACTCGCTTCACTCAAGCACATGAATACGCCCAACATCATGTGTACAATTGAGACATTTTTCCTGGATAGAAAGAGAGCGCCTCAGTTTTGAAATGTCAAGACAAAATGGCGTGACTTGAAAGAAAACATCAGAGAGTGTTTGACAAATGGAGAAAAAAGGGGAGAGAAGAAGAAGAAGAAGAAGAAGAAGACGAAGAAGAACAAGAAGAAGACAAAGAAGAAGAAGAAGACAAAGAAGAAGAAAAAGAAGAAGAAGAGGAAGGCCGGCGAAAGAAGAAACAAAAATCCCATGTATATTTGATTGAGAATTGAGAATGCAAGGAGATGAAAAAGGAAAATGAGGAAAGAAGGAAAAAGATGGTGGGGAGTTACAGTAAATTGGCGAGGCCACTTCTGAGAGCACGCTCTGGGGGCAGTGGGAGGGAAATGGAGTGAATGACAGAATAAGAGGCAGAGGCTTGGGAGTAGCGGGGAAGTGCAGCAACCACAATGAATTGTTAGCTGGTAAACGACTGTCACTTTCTTTGGAGAGATAAACAGATTTGACACCTCCGCCTTCTTCCTCTCTCCTCTTGTCCCTTTCTTTTCTCTGACTCGACATGGCCTGACAACCCTTCAAAAAAAAAAAAAATCACTTTCCGGCTCTCTTTCTCTCTCTCTCTCTCTGTTCCCTGTTATTCGTAGCATCTCTCAGTCCTCCGCTTTTCTTTTTTCCTCTCAGATATGTGCGACACACTCGCCCTTCCAGCAAAAAAAAAAAAAAAGGCGGCATATGCGAGAAGAAGAAAAGCGAGAGAATTACATGAATACAGACCCTATTTCTCTCACACTTCTTGTCTCTTCCACATTTGTCGGGGCCCTGTGACAAGATTAGATGAGGAAAAAGAGTAGAGCAGGAGAGGGGTGAAACTCAAATGAAAGAAAGATCTCTGTTTCCCGACAGCTGGAAGAGATAGAAAAGAGGGAGAGAAAAAAAAAAAGAATAGAGAAGAGGAGCATCGGAGATGGAGAGTGTAAACGACACACAGAGGAGGATCAGAGAGGAGGAAGACATGGAGAGCCGGAAAGTGAGAGATCAGTAGAGGAGAGGAGGAACAGAGGACTTAAAGACATTCGTCGATGCAGGAGGCTTGTGATCAGCTGTCACTCGGGATCTGTGGGCTGAGCTTACGTGCGCATCTGCCCACACACGCACGTCCTGTATGATAGCAAAAACACATACACACTGAGAAAAGCTTTCACAAGCTTATATTAGGTTAGAATCCTTCCCTTCAGAATGCACAACCGACCAGGGAAACAAAGTCACCAAATTTGATCATTCTTTATGTAAAACAAAGTCTCAGGTTTTTCTATCATGATATCAAATCTGTTCACAATATACATTATAGTTCAAATTTAAGAGAGATAATCCAAAAACCTCTTGTGTTGGAAGTGAAGTTGGTGCAAAAGTGCAAAAAACGTTTCCTCCATTGTCCACTTGAGGCTGTCTCCAAAAACAAACCAAACCAAAACCCCCAAAATACAAAGCCACCATCAGGTGACTTGCTGTGTTATAAACTGAAATGATTCAGCTCCACTTTTATTTGCAAGTGTAGCGTGTTCTGTGTAATCATTTATTGATTTATTTGATGGTAAGAAGGTGGGAGACGAGATTGTTGTTGGGGTTTTTTCCCCACGGATGAGTGGTGTGGAAACCAGGTTTTTTAAGTCACAGCGAGCGGAGAGCAACAGCGAGTCTGTCAAGTTCAACAAGCTCACTTAGCTTCTTTAGAGCAATTAAAAACGGTGGTCTGGTACTTCCACATGTCCCTCATGATTCACTGTGTTGGAATCATGAGGGACAACTTGCTAATTCTCAAGCTGATAAAGTTGTCACCTTAAGTCTGCATTTGTTAACCCCTCGTTCCTCTCCAGCTCCATCCCTCTCCTCTCTTCTGCTCATATGGTCACTTCAGGCTTTAGGAAACAAACACGGCAGCTGCCAAATGCCAAACTTAAGGCGTCATCCACGCAGTCAAGATACCAGCGGGGGATGTCACAGTGGCTACATGACATTTCAACACCCACAGAGCTGAGTGTTTCAGGCCTTTCAGCATAAGAGAGAAAGAATGCGTCAGTCTCACCATATCAAAATGTAGAACCTGTGTCTCATTTGGTGGTTATAGTTTGATTTTTTTTCAGTGTGGTTAGATTTTTGGTTCATTGTCAAGCACTTGGCCCACTTATAAACAAATAATTTGGTGGAGAAGTTTTGACTTTAAATTAGTTAGAAACGCGTGCAAAGTGTCTGGAATGTTCAACACAGAAGTACATTTTTAGAAGAGGAAATTGTATCGGCGCCCAACATTTTTAAAAAGGCAGGGTTAAAAAAAAAAATCCTGTGGTCTTCCCAGATTAACAAATGGACTTTATCATTAGCCCCAAGTCCTCAGAAAATACCTGCTCCATTATTTTTGCAATTGGATGACAATAGAAGCATCATGAACATTAGATGGGGAACAGAAGCTTCCTCCTGCCTTTTCTTCTTGTATTTCTCTCAAGAGCATTACTATCATTCACTTTGCTCACAGCAGACTCATCTAAGTCACTTAACAAAGAAGTGGAACGCACACCTGAGCTCACACAACCATTTGGGGCCGACCCTGATGACAGATGAGATGGTAGGGGCAAAAAGGAGAGACAAGGCAACAGCAAAAATAAAGAACAGAAGCAATCGCCACAATAGACACAAAAAAAAAAAAAAAACGCCTGAGAAGAGTGAATAGAGAAAGTCTGAATGCATTAGAGCCATATGGTTTGTGTGTTCTCTCCTTGTGATACGGGAAGATGTTGTTCTGTGATAGTGAGGTCTCTGGAGGAAAGATGGGAAAATCTAAACAATGTGAAAATTAGGCCACGCAAACACTCTCAGACACACACACGTACCAACAAACACGCGCACGTGTGTCTTCCTTTTCTCTCTGTACCACACAAGTTAAACAGTCAAAGGGGGATCGCGAGATGCACAAAGCACGACTCTGCTTGTCGGCAAGTTAACTCGGGTCCCAACAAACACACAGATCCACACTCTGTTTATGGATGCAGTGTTAGGAATAAATGAAAGCCAAGCATCTAACAAATAAAATGAATTTTTAATCAATGGCACCATTTGAATTAGCACTGTCATTAAGTAAACAGGAACAAGGCAGAGTTTGAAATATTCATGTTGGGCCCTGAATTCATTTGGCTGTTTGGAGGTGTGGTCCCCCCGGGGGCCCAATTCGGATCTGGGACAACACCAAGGGCACCATGATATATATATATATATATATATATACACACACACACACTATAGCGCACATATAATTATAATTGAGAGGAGGCGGGGGATGGGCAGGAAGCAAAATGTTCAAATGTTCTAATGCACTCACAGGGCTTTTTATAGATTTTTTAGGGAGAGAGGGTTAGTTAGCGGGAAGATGAAGGGGGAAATGTAAAGAAAGCCTGGAGAAAAACGAAAGACTGACAGAGAAGAGAGTGAGGGATTTAAAGAGGGAAAGAAAAAAAACAGAAGGATAGGGAGATTAGAAGAAACAAAGTTAGTTGAAAGGGAAAAAGAAGCACCGATGAAGGAGAGGCCGAGTACAACATGGAGCGGAGTGAATGAAAATCAAAGACAAGGGTACAGGGGTGGGGGGACGAAAACGGAAAAGAAGACAGCAGGAGAGGAATGTAATTCATACTGGGATCATAAGAGGGACGGATGACTGATAGAATGAAAGAGGATGCTGCTGAGAATAGTAAAGAGGGTATATGTACAACCCATGTTACAAAGGCAAGACGTGCACCGAGAGAGAAGGTAGATAACAGAGATGATGGAGAGATCATGATGTAAAGCAGAGGGGGTTGGAGAGGGGAAAGGAGACAAGAGAGGTATCAGAAATATAGTGAATGAGAAAGGAGGCTGCGAGAAGGATGACAGTAAAAGGAAACAGAGAGAAGAAGAAGCCGTAGAGTAAAAGAGAGAAAACAAAAATACTGAGGAAAAAAAGAAGCAGAACTGAATCTCCTGTATTTTTCAGAGAGCACCGCGAGGAAAGAGAGCGACGAGATCGAGAGGGAGGTAGAGAGGAGAGGAGAGGAGAGGAGAGGAGAGGGGGGATGGAAAGAGAGGGAACATGGGCGATTGCGTAATGACTTTTAATGAAAGAACCAAATCCCCAGCGGACACTTTAGATACGACTCCTGGGGACAGAGGAGGAAGGAGGGGGACAAAAAGGCAGAGGAGGGGGAGGAGGAAGAAAGAGAAAGAGAAAGAGAATAGAAAGTCTCATAAATAGCAGGGAGGACAAAAATATCTGTGAACACAAAGCAGATTTTTGGGGATGCAAAATGAACAGTGATAGAAACACAAGGTGCATGCATTTGTGTGCGTCTACGATTGAGTGTATGTATGAGGGAAAGATTTTTGAATACAACAAAACACATTACAGAATTTTAATATGTTGAAAGCTCCAGGGGGTTCGGCACTTTTTCTTACAAATAAATCTTTCATGGCCTCCAGTATTTACGGGAGTGTATTTGTTATCTTTCTTTTTTCCTCTTTCTTTTGCAAAAAAAGGGACAAAATGAGTCTTTTTGTGTTCTTTTAAAAATATGATTGAAACATAAACGCATAATGGGCTTTTACTTCTAATCCAATGACTGCTCTCTATGGCTTCCATTATTTCTTTAACCTGACTTAAAGCCCTCTTCAGTAACCTCATTTCGCCACAACCTGGTGCTCCCAGCATTGGAAGGTTTTAAAAATTGAAGAGGCTCCATAATCCATTCATCACAAGTTTGGTCATTTAATCCTCCTGTCCAGATGTGAAAAATCCCTCACCACAAAGTCTGGATTAGTTGAACCAGACTGCCCCAAGCAGCACTCTGTACACTGTGTAATGTCCAGAATAAGAACAGAGCGGGTGATTGTCTGGAGAGTTTTCAGTGTGCGATGATGATGCTGATTCATTTTTGGAATGAGTTAGCCCTGAGACAATGCCGGGTGTGACGTCATAAATGCAGCACACTATCATTTGCTCCTGAACAAGTATACGTTTCTATTGTACCAAAATATCTCCTTTGAAAAAGCAAACCATTTTTTTTTCTGCAGTGTGCAGAACTTTGTCTGTCTGTGCAGCTGTTTCAAGCATTCAAAATAATTACATAGAAACAGTCAGCGTTTCAGGTGATGGTCTCGTTTGCTTTCTAACATTATAAAGCAGCACAGTCGAATTGAGTCTGTTTTATAAGCAACACAATATCTCATCACAGGAGCTTTCAGTCTTGTTAAGAAATGCATGACTCAAAAGAACTGTTTGTGTAATCAACTCTTCTTAATCAAGTCAAAATTACTACATAGTTAATGTACTTCAAATGAGCTGCATTCTTACAAGTTGACTTCTGTAACTGAGTTAATGGTTTAATATTTGTTCTATGAATGTTTCACATTTCTTTGAAGAAGGGTCTCTCTTGTTCAGCCTTCAGAGAGGCTGAGTAGATCAATAACAGGCAGCATACTTACCGTCTCTCTTTCTTAAAGATGTGTAACTATTTATTTACGTTCTTAGTGTCTCACTGACACTAACCAAGCAAAATCTCATCCTTCACAGGCAGATATGCCCAGACATTGAAAGTGCCTCTGTGCAAGTGTGCACACCACATGTGACAGTTGTCCCTGCCTGTTGGTTTTCCACATCAGCAGGGAAAGTGATAACTGATGACTGTTATTAAGGCATACATAAAGTCACACTTTTATGTTATTATCCATGTAGGAAGTGTACTTCTCTAACAGGCAAGCTACAATGCTATTGTTCTATTGTAGCCCTATCTTAATGTTGTTTTTTCCTAAACAAACAATTACATTTTTACTGAGATGGTTTCCCGGCGCTTGCGATTAAATGCTGCTGGCAAAGGATGCACTAAAACTAGCAGATCAAATGTGGCATTAAGAGAGGAAAAGATTGGGTGATTTTTCTTTTTTGGGGGGGGGGGGGATGGACTGCAAGTTGTTTTGGACATCAAATTATACAAATCTTGGCAAATTCAATCAATAATAAGCTAACTGCTTGCCCAGAAACCATTAGACTATTTGGAGGATTGTGTGTGATCCAACCTTTTAAGTCAAAGACTTCACTGGCCTGAGATGTCCTCACTCTCAAGGTCTATGGCTCAGACTCAGACTAACAAGGATAAAGGCAAGAAAAGGCGCACACACGCACACGCACACACACACACACACACACACACTTTCACACTGCTTCTATAAACCGCTTTAAAACACAATAACATGGTCTGAGATCCTCAGTGTCTCTCTCTTTCTCCTTTTTCCCTCCCCTCCAGAGCCCGAGGGAACGAGACAGACCGATGCAGACAGAGGAGGGCTGGAGGTTAGACGGGGGTTAATTTAGTCTTTTAAACAGGACAACCGATTGGATTACCGTCCAGGCAGAGCAGGCAGCCACTCTTTGAATTAAAAAGGACACACCTCAAAAACATAGACAACCAGAATTAGACTCCCACCGCCTCCAAACTACAATCACTATGCAGATCATGAAGCCAAGTGTTTGCAGAAGGCGCACAGGGAGGCCAAACTGGGGTTACTTTGTTTTATCGTCCTCCTGCACCTTAAGCAAATACCAAGTGATTTGTTTTTAAAGTGGATGGGATTGAGCCTCCCAAAAAGAACAAGGGAGAGCACAAAAAAACTGAAGTTGAAAGAACCACCCCACCACACACAAGCACAGACACACACACACACACACACACAAAACACGTCACAACGAGATGAAAGAGGGTTGGACGGGATAGAGGGAGTGATTGATTTTCATGCCGCTGTAAAGCGGATCCCTCTGGAGGCATGGATAACGCGAGAGAGAGAGGGAAGGAGACAGAGGAAAGAGGGGAAAATTGAGATTTACAGAGAGGAAAAGAATAAAGGAGATAATAAAGAACAAGATGCTTTGCCCTACTCCACTTTCCTTTCACTCCCCTGATCTGTCTTCATTTACTTTTTCAATTCTTCCCCGTTTGAATTTCACACGGATGTCTTTATTTTGACCGGAACCCTAATGGAACCTGAGCGCTTGCTGAGAGAGAAAAAGAAGTGAGTGAAAGAGGAGGGAAATGACTGACAGAAAGAAACACGCAGACAGATTTAAAAGTGGGAGGAATGAGTGAAAAAGAGAAGGGTTGGAGAGAAAGAGGTGAATGAAGCGTAAAAGTTAGTGGAGGGGGCAAAAAAGGCAGATGAGAGGGTCCGAAAAACACCACTGTGATTGGAAAAGGGGTGTGCGTGGAGGTGTTTGGCTGCCTATCAATGTCAGCATGTGTGGCGGAGCTTTTGAGCATGTGTGCAGGAGAGGACTGCTACCCAGACGAAAAGAGAGAAAAGAGAGGGAGACGGATGAGATGAAGGGCTTTGCAGCCATGAATGTCATACTAAAAAAGCCCAGTTGGATATTGAGGTTTAGCTTGTGAGGTGAAGAGAGACCGGAAGGAAGAAAGAATGGGAAAAGTAGGAGATAAGAGAGACAAAATAGCGGAAAAAAGAGCGAAAAATTTGGATGGAGTGTCGTGAAAGGAAAGAAAAATGGCTGACACATTCACACAACACCTAAAACGTCTTCTGGAAAAAACGCCATTTCAAAGAGGAGGTGAGAAAGTGAGATAGAGGGGTAAAGGATAAGAAAGTGTGAGGAATGAAAAGAGGATAAAAGTGGGAGAAGTAAATGCATGTGCGTGGCTGAAGGGTATAAGAAAGAAAGGAAAAAGAGAGTCGGAGAAAAGTAGAAAAACGAAAGCGAGGCAGACTGAGTGTTGATATCCCATTTTCCACATAAGAGATGAAAGAGAGAAAGAGGGAATTAGAAAGGAGTGGGCCGAGAGGAGAAATGAGCTGGTGATACGGAGAGAAGAGTGCAGAGAGGGGGAGGCAGGGAACAAGTGAAGAGGGGTTGAACGGAAACGCAGGGAAAAAGAGAGACAGGGGAGAGTTTGATGCTGCTAATCAGCCGTGCGGGGGATGTTTGTGACACGGTGGGAAGAGTTATCATTACTGCCATCTAAAAATAACATTGGCATTGGGCGACTGTGGGGTGAGAAAAATGGGGAAAGAGTGAGCGGAGGAAGGGGTAATTACAGCAGGCCTATTAACATGCACGCTGCTCTTATTAAATATTCACACAGGAAACTGAGACTGAAGAGTAATGCTGTTGGGGAAACTGCCAGACAGACAGCCTGCAAGCCAGCCCTGCAAACCTTTTGGACATGCAGACAGAAACAAAGACAGCACCTTTTCCTCCGTCCATTCATTGAGAGAGACTTTAATTCAGACAAGGACACGGATTCACAAAAGTGATCATGCATTCAGGAAATTATTCATTACTCTCATTCAAAAATAAATATTTAATTCAAGGCCTTTTCTTAATGGTGCAAATCAATAGACTTAGCAAACTAAACTAGCCTTCTATATAACTGAATTGAAAATGCAAACTGTACTTTAGCAATATAAACAAAAGGACACAAGGGAATTGTTAAGGGGCATTAAATGCTATTGTGTTTCCTAGTGCAATTAAATGTATGTTTATTGTACAACTAGTTCTGCTCTCTGTTACTCCTTCTGAATACATTTGGGAAAAATTAGATTTCTAAACTGTATGAAGGACATTTCCATTTAGACAATTTAAGACATTTTGAGCCTTTCAAGCAGCCACAGACACTGTGATCCAAGCAGCCAACAAGCTATAAAGCCTATTAGGCGAGCAGACAGACACGTAGCCAGACGGAGAGACAGGCTAATGAACAGCAGGGAGAAACATGGCTCGGAGCCTGCTAATTCAGCCTCGTGTGCTAATCTGCCAATATACTGAGGGGGTGTTACTGCAGAAGATACTTATGTCACAAAATGTTCACATATACGCACATGTCGAGATGCTAAATCCTGCACTAACTCCTGCACTGTCGCACAATCGCACAAGAACAAACGGATGAACATAGAGACAAATAATATTGTCTGTGTAAACACATGCGATGCAAACAGACTAAGAGACATTAATCCAAAGCGACATTATGAAGCAAAATATCACTGACTCTCAAAGCCATCTAAGCGAAGACACACTTCATTCTACACTTACTCCGTGACGTTAATCCTGGCTGACATTTTGACACAAATGCAGAGCAAAATAAATACACATGCGTCCACAGCAAACTCACAGCCAGCACAACACCTCTGGCACTGACACAGGCAGACAGTCTGACACAGAAACACAGATCACACTTTCTCCTTGACTCCACAAGTAGCACACATACGCATACACAACCGCCTTGAACACATACTCATATTCACAAATGTGTCATAATATGCTTCTGCACATTCAGACATTTATGCGTGCATGGAAGCAAAATTATTTTGTTCCTCACGGTTCAAAGTGCATCTGCAATTGCTTGTTCTGCTATCAAAAAGTCCATCATTTTGCAGTAATAAAATGATGAGAAATATCCTACAAATCAAAATTGGCACATTATTCTTTGACATTTTTTGTATTACTAAAATACTTTTTACAGGACATGTGGACAGACATTAGTGGAGAGATGTCAGAGGGGAGCTGCTACACACTGCCTGGCACCTCTCCAGCAACCAGAACAGAACTTTGATCTTTGACCCTCCAATTTTCAATACTAAGCTCTCTACACACTGAGCCACTGCATCTGCCCAATGTAATCATATCCTCCGCATTAACAGTGCTAGACAATCAGATGCAATTTATTTTAAGACGTTTTAAAAAGTGCTCACTTTTATGCAAATTGGAAACTTTGTATAATTTCTTGTTTTTGTAAGCAGCAATTATCAGTCTGTCTGTTTGAAGAATGGTAAAACCGACGGCATATTTTAAAATAAGGGGCACTCAGTGATGAAAACAAACGCATGAATCATCCGCCCCTGCAGCTCTGGATCTCACCTCGACACAGTGTTTTAGCATCTTTCAGCTCACTGTTGTGATCTCTGGGCCTTGCAGCTCTCTGGGTTTAGTAAAGTCTCCCTGCTCTCATCAAACTCATTTCCAGAATCAACAGGCATCTGTTTTCAGCAGAAACCTCCAATAAACCTGCTGAATACAACCTGAAAACCACCTCAAAAACAAACAAGCAAGTTAGCATGTTGTGCAACAGATATCAGATATTTCCAGGACTTGTTGGTCAGAACAGCTTTCAGTTCAGCTTTTCAGTTCATAAAAAGTACAAATTCTGCTAGAAACATGACAAATGGTTCCAACACAAAGTGGCTTTATATCAGGTGTATGGGCCAATTGGATTCTTCTGTACATCATGTTGAGGTGTTACAAAGATTTTAAAGAAATGGTATACAAATGAAGGACTCTTAAACTGGACTAAATCAGTAATACAACAATTTAAGGTTGAGAAGTTAATGTTTGGTAATTATAAGGTAAAGCAGTAACATTAGTGTTAAGCAGAATCCACATTATCAACACCTGCAGTACCTTAAGTTTCCAGTTGAAGCTGGTTGCAGAAGCCTAGAAAGTCTCATACACATAAATTAAAAAATGCCTCTTTGTACAACAGATATAAACATATAGAGCCTGGTTCAAAAGTCAATATTCAATATAAGGCATGGCAGACCAGATTGATGGGCGGTGGCAGTGCAGCTGTTTGTCAGGATCGTTAAGAACAGCCTCAACTCCAGCTCTTTGCCTGTTTATTGTTTATTTATTATGACCCTCATTAGCTTCTGTGTTGAACAGTAGCTATACTCTTCCTGGGGTTATCCAAACATTAGGTTGAAACAGCATTTTCAAAATGGCTACTGACATCAACAGGCTTCAAAAGTCCCTTTGGCAATCAACGGGTGATGCCGCTGAGACCGTGTTTCTTTTACATGAATGAAAAAAGTCAATGGAAGAAAAAACCTTGATGAAGAAGTTTCAGTTTTCATTCAGTTTTTTTTTCGGATGCTTGTCTTTGTCAGACACAGTAGTGTTTGACGGTGTTTCATTTAACATTTGGTTTCCTTTGATGTCATCATTCATAACATTTATACCCATGCTTAAATTTCTTCTGCTGTTTCCACGCATCAAAAACATCCAAACTATTAAAACTAATAAAATGTTAAATGAGGTCGTTTCAGTTAAATAATCAGTCTCTCTGATGCTCTCTTGAGGGATAGCCAGGCTGATATATTTAGCTCAATTCCTGAATAAAATCCTTAGTTTTGTAAAGCACAAAAACATAGCAACATGATTTCAAACACAAAGACAGTATCTGGCCTGGAATTTTTCAATTTCTGAACTCATAAAAGCAAAGTTTTGACTGAAAAACTGGGCTGGGTTCAGTTATGAAACATTTTACAGTAGTGTACAAATGGTCTTATCACATTAAAACATTTACATAAACAGGGAACGGGCATCATAATAGAGAAGTAGTGCATCTTAAACGTCCTCTGTTTTACAAACACAAAAACAGATAGAGATGCACGAGGAACACCACATAGGGCCTGACACATGTCAGTAATGAAAAAGATAGGCTCACATACAAAATTACCCACAGTCACAACTTGGCACACTCACAGCCAGCTCCCAGAAACTAACAAGTACAAACACGACCTCGCCTTGTCCCCGAGAAAAATCACACTGGTGAGCTGGCGTACAGTGAAACAGCTCGGTGCCAAATACGGACACCCACACACGGTGTACCTGCAGCAGGCACTGTCACAGCAGCATGCAAATACAGGGTGAAGGGAAATGGAGAAGGCAGGATATGAATAGGCAATTTCTGACAACACTTAAGAGACAAAATTACAGACATGGCTCTAGATAAGTTTTCTGTCCTACATTGACTCTAAGCACCACACACCCATTGCAACACAAAGAGCGTTGACACACATTCTGATGCACATTATTCCTTAGCTGACTGACGTGAAAAACTGGTTTTTGTTTTAATAAGTATCGCAATATTGTATGCCCTTTTAGGCCTCAAGCAGTATCCACGAGCTGCGTTTTCACCGAGCCTGTTTAGGCATGTTGACTTGAAGGTGGTTTATTCACACTCTGCATTGTAACTCGTTTGCTTTGATCCATTTGTGTAAGTAAACACAAAGCTGATTTAACAGTGCTGTCACTGAATAAGTGCACTGAGAACACCTGTGAGTGCAGGTCGCAGTGTTCATCCTAATGAGCAACGGTGCACATAAGCTTAAACGTCTGCGATAAATTACCCATGGATGATTTTATGGATACACTGAGAGATGCTGGTATCTACTAGTGACTTCCTCTGTTGAAAACAGAGTATGCCTAAAAATAACACATTTCTCGTTCTGCATCTAGGTATTTGCTGAGAAAGTCATGCAGGAACGATATAACAAATCAATGCATAAATATATCCCCCAGGCATAAAACTGTGAGGCATTTTGTCGAGTGTCAGTGTGCAAGAGTGAGTGTGCATAGCTGTCTGTCTTCAGCTAATCATGCATAAAATGGAGGCATCAGCCCCAATTGTATGTGCATATTTATACCTGTATGCTCCAAGACCTCTCTGGGTTGCAGTAAATCACTGTTTTGAAAAAAAAAAAATACTCCTTTTTTTAATCCCTGCACTGAACACCTACTTGCATCATTTGACCTGCAAAAGGAGCTGCAGGGGCTTGAAAATAGCTTCAGACTGGGGCCGGTGGACTATAGTGGTGAGTTCACATGCCACCTGGACACAGGTTGCAGGTGGCCCAGGTAGAAATCAGATCTGTGAGCCCCAAAACAAATCTTTACAGAGTTAGGCCAGTCTTTGTTTAACATTTTATCACCTATAGATGTGGGATAAATGTTTCAGGTTTGTATTGATTTGTATGATCAATCATTTCAGCTGTAGCTGTTAAAGTATTCAAATATCAATATTAATAGCCAGCTATACTGAAATGCCTTATCTTGTTGACTTAATGCTAACGCTGATTATATATATATATACATATACAATTGCATCAGTGTGCAAGCTGCCTGTTACAGTTGCTCCTGTTTGTTTTCTTCAATTCCCTGTACTTTGTAAATAGCTTATTATTTGTTCACATCTACTCTTCAGTACTTGTTTCTTATTCTATTTCAATATTATTCTAATTATACATTACTACATTTCCTACTGTTGTGTTGTGTTGTGTTGAAGAGCTACTGTTATGAAAACATCTCCCTCGTAATTAATAAAGTATTCCTGACTCTGATTCTTTGAAATCTTCTTCAGACCACATTTGGATCGTTGTCATGGCCAAAACTCTCCCGTGGAAGAGTTCAGCCCGGTTTAAAGCAAATCTTCTGCAGGTTAATTTTAGATATGTTCTGATCCCATTAATTCAGCCACTGTTACACATCCATACTGATACTCACCTACAAGTCTCACTTAAACACCAACGTGTAGCGGAGCAGTTTACTACAAGGGACACACTTTCCCACGAGTCTAAGTAAACACAGTTTGCTACATGCCAGGGCAGGCTAAGCATGCCTCTTGTTACACATTATCTGTAGCCATCAGACAAAAGAAAGACTTTCTCTCCAGCTGTTTCAATGAATTACACTGATGTTTGACTTTAGAGTTGTGGTCTTAAACTGCCTCCTTCTTTCTCTTTACTGGGTCTATCCAAGTATTTAAGACAGGTATCGTCTCTTTGTATTTATGAATCAAAGAACTAAGACACAGCACATTATAAAAACTATTTCACTGTGGTCCAAAACCAAACAAAAGTGAGAGAAAAAAATCATGACTTAGCCTCAAGACGAAGATCTCCTCCAACATCATGAAGAAAAAATGCTTTTCGGATCACACGGTTTCTTATGAGTTTCCTGAAGCCACATCAGGCCAATTAGACTGAAGAGGGTCAGGTCCCACTTTTTGCTGTGTTTTGTGTGCTTCAAAGCATCTGCAGATTCCCAGCGCTCACCATCCAGACAAAGACTGGCAGTACAGCCACAGTCCCAGACATCAATTACATAAATATCCTTAAATAAAAACCGGAGGAGAGCAAATGTTTATTAGTGGTTTCCTGATTTAGTGGAATGATCGTGAATACGCATGAAAGTTAAGTGGTATTGTACGAGGAAGTGTGTGAATTCATTCATGTTGTACTACTTGTGTGTATAAATGTGCATGTCTATTCGTCACATCTGGAGCTCCTCTTTTGCACACAGCTGTGCCTCAAATGTCGATCCAATGAGCAGAAGGAGCTGAGGAATTTAACCGGTCGGAGCAGCAAAGGTCAGGCGGATTTCTTTTGAAAATGTTGAACAAACGAACTTGTACAGAGAAACTCAAAATAAATGCTTCCCTTTTTCTAGTTCATAAAACCCCTGAGAAAGACAGAAAAAAATGAGTATGTTCTTTTCAATCTATGTACAACAGTGCGACTTGTTCTCCCAGTCCGTGCAGATGCAGCCAGTGGCTGACTGATGGTTCAGAAGGACAATGTAATTGGGTTTTTGGAAGCAATTTCTCCTGGGGAACAGCTGCATGTTTGCCTCTGTGATATTTGTGACACAGAAAGAGTTGCCTGTTGCAGAACCACTGACATTTGAGATGAGAAAAACAACATAATGTCAAACACAGTAATCAGCACTGGGGAAGATAAAAGATGGGTTAGCTATGACATCCACTCGGCATTATCTGGAGGGTAGAATTCATTAATATAAACGAGGGGAATAATTTGTTTCCAGTGAAGTCTTACATTGACTTTTTATTTATGCATTATTATGACATGTATAAATTATATTGCTTTGATGCTACTTGCTGTAATTTATCCTGATAGCAGCTTCAAAAAGAAAGTTGTTATTTCAGAAAGAGTTGAGCACAAAGTTGATCAGTTTGGCACACACGCGTGCAGGTTCTGAAACACGACCCAGTTACTGTTTCAATTTGGTCCATATGTTTCTTTATTATGTGCTCATTTTGGCCTGGGTCAAGGCCTTACGAATACCGTCTGTTGCTTTATGATTAGGCTGAATCTGACACATCACATCACCTGCGTGTGCACGCGAAACCCCACTGGAGCTGTTTCTGAAGCTGGTGCACCCAAATTAGTTGGATTTGGAAGTTCACAAGACCTTGCACAGAAGGATCACAGTACAACATGCAAACAACAAGTTACTTTGGTGCTTGTTTTGACGTAATGTTGATATTGTGATGGGATATACGTCAGGGAACAGTAAGGTTCTTCTACTTCTTCTTCTTTTTCGTCCTTTTCTTTTTGTTTTGTGAATTACTTTGAATTGGTTTTCTTGGGGTTAACAGAGAACGGTTTGAAGCTGTGTCTATTCTGTCTTGCCTCATGGTCTTGAACGCACCATTCCTGTGGTGCGCCCAGAGCGGAGCTTATAAATGATGTAGTAAGATTCAGGTGAAGGGGAAACTAGGAGAGGACCTGTATGGTCAGCGACTTGACAGGCAACCCACACTCATCAACTTGTTTGAAACCTGTCGTAGAAATGTGATCCAACCACAACTAAAAAACTGAACTCATAGATGAAGCCTGGGCTCTTTGCTCATCCCAAAGCCGTTGGTTATGTATATGAGTGAGTTGACCGAGTCCTTTCTGTCTCTGTCACACTTCAGGTTCGGGCAAGCCGTTTGTCTAACCGGTGCTAGCTCGTAACATATATACATCAGGAATATACAGTTTCTCAAATGAGTGATCTCTGTCAGGTATCAGAACTAGTTTCACCGCTCCGTTGAGGTTTGTATTCACCATTGAGGAATTACGAACACCATTAGATGTGAGAAGATACAAAAGATACGTGAAAGAAAAATTCAACCTTTTCCTTACCATCGAGCCACAGAGAGTATAGAATGTAAGACACAGACGCTGTGTCTTACATTCATTCACATTCAGTGTTACATGCAGCCACACCACAGACCTTCTCTGTACGAACACAGTCTTCTGGTTGTGAACAGCTTCACTGGAGCAGCAGAGGGGAATGTAACCTTGGTGATGATTTCTAAGAGGTAAGGTCGGCTATTTGTTCGTTTTCCCATCAACAATTTTACCAGAAGGTCACACTCTGACGCCTCATATTGTCGGATTCATTTTAACACTCACATGAGGTCACATTAAAGCAAAGTGAATGTCAAACACTGGAACTATAAAATGCTTTCAGAGTATAAGTACATTCATGAGTCTTTGCATTCAGCTACTGGCTGTGTTTTACATAAAGTGTTACCTGCGGCCCACACTGGTGTAATAGCAAAATATCACCATTATCATAACCGGTCATACAAAATGTATGCGTGTTGCCTTTTTACATTATTTTGATAAAGCTGTGGGGCGTTGCAATGTCTAGAGGTGTGGGCGGAAAGAGAGAGCCATGCTGGAGAAGGAGAAAAAAAAACAAGGAGAGAAAGAGAGTATTTGAGGAGCCCCCAGATATCGAGAGAAGTGGTTGTGTTTGCTCGAGATAAGGCCAAGGAGCTAAATCACATAGCGAGCGCGGAGGTATGCTATTAAGCAGGACAAATATGCCTATTCAAACAGCAACTTTCACAGCCCAAATGAAAATACGTTAGGGCAAGACATGGAGGGGAAAGAAGAGGGAAAGGAGGGGAGAGGGGAGAAAAAGACGGAGGACAAGACAGGGAAGGGTAAAAGGGGCAACAGAAGGAAGGAGCCAAAGATGGATTATGCCCCAACAGAGGGAGAGCAAGGAGAGATAAAAACGGGGAAGGCGCTATTTCATTTGTCTAATTATATTTATCTATCTCTTGCTCACAAACAAACAAAAGAGACAAATGGTGCCAGCTGAAGAAACTCCTGCTGAATGGCTGCAAACAGGCACTCGAGACACACGAGCACGAGCACACATATCAACCGCAGGCACGCAGCTATACGGCGAAACAACAAATCCAAAGGAGGGGACGAAATATCCAGAGTGAGAAGAAGAAAGTACAGAAAGTGAGAGGGGGGGGGAACGGGGGAGAAATGAGAAAAGCTGAGAGGAGGAGGAGATAGCAGGGCTAAGGGCACAAGCCAGATTGACACTGAAAAATTAATGCGCAATTGCAAAGAGGGGATGCGTGTGAGGCTGGGATGGAGAGGGAATGTGTGAGTGACACAAGGACAAAGGAAGAGAATATTGGTCCCAACACTGACAGATTTAAGGTTATGGTCTATGCACTCCTTCACACACATACACCCTCTCTTCTTTCAGTTCCCTTTTCCCACGTCCTCTTCTCCTCTTCCCTGTCCTTATCCCCACATTCACACGCGTGTGCCGTGATTTGGCTATTTGTCTTCCGTATATCACACATATTCATGCACGTACACACGCAAGCACACCCTCCAACGACTGTTCATCTTCAAAGATCTGATTGTGTCAATTTGTCTCAGTGTAACGCCACTCTCCAATTTGCCATCTGTCTGACAGGAGCTTATTGATTGGCCCACACACTTGTCATTCTTCCAGTCTCTCACCCGGCTGTCCAATCTCCACATCTCCATATAAGAGACGACTTTTTAGACAATGCCCCCGTCTGTCTTTCCACCACCCTATATTCCTCCATTATCACACCTCCTCTCGCACTTATATCTCTCCATTCTTTCTCGACACCTTTCCCACATCCCACTTCACTTTTTTTCCCCTTCATTTCATTCGCAGGGTTTTATAGTGCACACAAATCAGGGGCTGTGAGCTTTTATGCCGTGATCAGTAACCCAAATGGAAACGCTGGCATAATAGTGATTACCTGTCATAGCTGGGTTTAGCGTTGAAGGGGTGCCGAAGCATCCATCGCCGACTTGAAACGGCGGACTAACAGTCTTAACGGCCTCTGTAATTCAGCAGAGGTTCCCTGCAGTCAGAAAGTGTGTTGCTCGCTCACAAGGCTTTTAAATGCCCCGAAAGAAAAAGTTTGGAGTCATTAAGAAGTTTGACTTCAAAAGGCGAACATGGCAGAAAAGAGAAATCCACTTGAAGGCAAACACGAGTGTTATTGAATTTTTCGTTTTATTTATCGCCACCATTTTTCGTGCTACATCTGACCCACCTATGCTGTCAACAACTACAGTGCAGTTTAGAGCTCGTTTTTTTTTCTTGAAGGTGTGTTTGTGCGCCTGTGTGATATAAAGTCTCAGAGGGATCCGGCTCATTTGGAACTCCATCAAATAACCTGCTAACAGACGATCTTGTCAATCTGCAGCTGCAATCCATCAACGTAAATGTGGTGTGTTCCTTTTGTTCCCCGAGGGAAAGCGCTTCCTTTTTCAATTGTTCATTTCAGGCTGTGACTTTGATATGGCAGTGAGCCTTCCAGATAAGTTCCGTTACAAACAATGTGCTCAGCAGGAAACTTACACAATTCAAGTCTGTTCAGATAGGTTGAAATAACTACACCGTACAGGAAATGTCCTTTCTTGATCTCTTTTTTAAACAAGCTGAATTAACACACATTCGCCTTTAGATCTTTGTTCTAACCGTGTTAAAAAATGTATAATGTTTTTCCTTGCTGCAAGATGTCCACAACTTGAAGCCTACCATCATCTTGGCTGTCGATCATCTGCCAAGTATCTCACTGATATGTTGTTTCAGTGAGAATCTGACTCGCTCACTTTACTCTGCTCATGGATGATACATAAAAGAAATGGCAAAAGCTCTGTTGTTCACAGGAAATGGAAATGTGATACAGAGAAAAAAGCCATCGTTTTTTTCTATCTTCCTCTTCCCCCCACAGTGTTGTTTAATTTGTAAAAATGCTTTTATGGAGAATCTATCCTCTGTAACTTCTTCTTGGTTGGGTTTCGTTGTCATTTTGTGTTCACCTTCAGTAGTCCTTTTGTCATTTTGCCTCTTTTTGGTCCATTACTTTTGAAGTGTGTTGTTTTATGAGCCCCCTTGCCTTTTATTATTTTCTTTTTCTATTAATGCCACCTCCAAAATTCTTTCACTGCTTTGTTCCCTGTGCTTTGTCATGTTTACTTGCTGAAAAAAAAGCTCTCCCCACTGAGGCTATATTTCCAGGAATACTCAGGTTTTACAAGCCCAAAAAGTCCTCCTGCCATGATGCAAGCCTGCAGTCTGACTTCAGCTGCCATAAAGTACAATGTAACCACACAGAAGAGACACACAGGAGAAGACATGTCGTCATGATCAATCAGAGCCAGGGAAGACGTGCAGGAGAAAACTGATGTAGGCTCACACACGGCTGTCAAGGCAGTGGAGTCTGCAGTCAGATCTCTGAAGCTGTCGGGGGACTTTTCAGACTAACACCAGAAAAGACAACCAACATTTGAATGGAATGGAATCTGGCTTTTTTTTTCTGCCTGCAGAGCAACAGTTCAGCATCTTTCCACCTGTTTCCTTTCCCCATACATGGAAGGAGATGTTTTAGCTTGCACGCATGATAATTCATGATATATTTATATGAACTGAAATACGCCAGCAGCTGTTCTTGCACACACTTTCTGCACAAATGCACTTTACCCCCTTAACCCAGCCCCTAAGGTAATGAAACACAATTAAAAAAACAAGTGTTTTCTTTTTAACATGGATCACCTACATTATGTACACACTTTGATTCATATTACAAGCCTCAACAATGTTGATTCATAAGGAGAACTTCAACATAAATAAAGTAGGAATGCATAACCACATTCACTATGTAAAGCAACATCCTGTTACCTGATATAAGATGGAAGTCTACATCTGAAGGAATTGTTGAATCACAATATCTGGAAATCAGATTTGTTGGTGTGAAGGGAAAATGTAATTTTATGCCAGATGGAGCCTCGTCTGCAGAGTCTGCACATCTCAAGTCATGTTTCATTAATTTATCTCAAATCTGACATCCTCTGGTTGTACAACTTCTCTCAGTATTGCCGCTCAATAGGTAATGCTCCAGTTTTAGAAGGTGGAAAAAGTCAAACTTGCTGATCAATCGAATAAAATCAACATTCTTTCGGGGGTTTAACAGGGTGTATGATCAATGTCAATACAAATGTCTACATTTACTCTGCCAGGAAATTAGAGCTGTTGTCTTTAAAATTGAATTTTCTACAATTCTCAATAAAAGTATCTCTCCAGTTCAGTTTTTCAGGAAAAAACAAAAAACATCTTCTCCACCTTAAAGTCAAGGTTTTTTTTTTCTTCTTCTTCTTCTTCTTCTTTCCCTCTTCTTTCCCGGCATATACTTGGCTTAAGGGCCATAGTGGGAGATACGCAGATTTGGGCGAAGAGGAAGAGACACAGCTGTTCATCTGCTGAGCCAATTCGTCAGCTGCATGTGCCGAACAACATTTGATATTGGAGATCAGCGGGTGGAAATAATCACACATCCTCCTGCGAAATGAAGTGTTTAAAGAAAAAGAAAAAATCTTTGAACATTCTGGGGTGCTGAGGTCAGTGGAATGGGGGCTTTTAATGTGAAAAGGTGATGGGGTGTGAGGGAGGGAAATAAAAGATTAACTGCATCGTATAATCAATCACTCTTGTTCCCTACCATTAATCAGCTCTTCTCCACTCCTCAAATGCCTCATTTTTCCCTCCCTTCCAAAATCATTTCACCAGAGCTCCGCTATGCATGAGCTGTGCTGAATTTTTTGGTCCTCGCAGATCAAGCCTTTTCATTATATTTCACGATGTGCTATATTTCATCACATCTCATGAAAGTGAAAACCAAAAAAAAAAACAAAAAAAACCCTAAGAATAGCCAGATGTACGTATATAATGAATTGTTTCTTCCTGCGGCTGCCACATCGCATCAGCTGCAACAACGCGGATTTTAAATCAAAGTCATCCTGTAGAATATGGATGTGAAAACTTGGCAACGGTCGAAGACAGTTAGCTCAGATACCTCTCAGAGTGCAGCAGCTACACCTGAGCTGAAGCTGACTTTGAACTGAACCTCGTCTTTTTTGCTTAAGTTGCTATTTATAAATCACATTTGCATGAAGGTCCAGTAGCACCCTCATCCGATGCATAATGAATAGACTGCCTCATTCTCACCTATAATAGCACCCAACAGCAGCAGAAAGGGCGCCTCAATGCACAATCGAGAGGGAGAAAAAGTGCCAAGGATAACTTCATCCATTGATTCTCAGTGCAATAATCTTATATTGCTTTACATCTGAGCCTAACTTAACAAGATAACATCTTTCACTCTCCAAGCTAAATGTGCTTTGTGTCCCTTGGAGATTTCTGTTGTCTTCTTTCTCGTTCCTCATGAAACAAGCAGAATTTGACGTGATAGAAAATGACTTTGAGCTGTTCGCAGCAGATTTGCACACACTGTTAGTGCAGGGGGCAGGGCCTGTGATCGATATTATCAAGGTGTATCTTCCGATGGAATCAATGGCATCTGACAGCTTTCCAATAGGGGAGCAGAAATGAGATGTGCCTGTCTGCTGTGAGGAAATGAAGAGGATCACAGTGGGTCACTTATGTGGATTTGTTAGTGGCATTTCAGGTCACAAGTTTGGTTCTGCTTGTGCAACATCAACTGTTAATGAGCTGAATTGAAATGCAGAAGACTGGTGAACCATTTCTCTTTTGCAGTACTTATTGCGCTCGCTCCACTTCTACTCTGTTTTGCACTTTCAGACGCATTACTGCTAAACAGTAATGATGTTTTCATGAATTTCACTCTAAAGCAAACTACGCAATGCATTTTATCTAACTTCACCCTCTGGCTAAATTTCATACTTCACACGCGAAAAAAAAAGGAATTTTCAGTAAAGATTTTTAATAGTTAACTCCTGCCCTAAAAATGATCTCCAAAGGGGTTTGATTGTTGCCTCTAATAAGCCCCAAACTTCCTTCCTTTCTGAATTAAAAAAAATGTCACATTTGCAGGCGTCTGATGAAACAACAGGCTCTCTAATTTGGCATTTAATGTGCCAGCAGGTGGCAAATGAGTCTCAGAGCCCATGATGGCAGCTCCACCAGCATGGCCACCCACTCCAAACGATTGGCCATCTTTGTTGTAGGCAGCCAGAGGCCCTGCCATTGACCTGTGCTGTGTGTGGGGCGGCCAAGATTAACTGGCTCTTGATGGGAGCTGCGTTTGATGACAGCAGCATCGCTAAATGGGTGCGGCTCCAAATTGCGCCTTAACTACCTCTTTTATCATCACTCAACCATCCTTATCCCCCTTTTTTCTCGCTTCCTGCAGGGTTTCTGCCGTGATGAGAAAAGTGGCCGGCCAACCAGGAGACCCTTGGAAGCTGTACTGCAGTGTGTGTGTTTGTGTTTGTGTGTGTGTGTGTGTGTGTGTGTGTGTGTGTGTGTGTGTGTGTGTGTGTGTGTGTGTGTGTGTGTGTATGAAAGTGAGCACGCGTGCACGCTTGAGTGTTTCTTTGTGGGCGTTTGGATGCATGCAGGTGTGCAATTGCGAAGGTTGGGTTTCCGTTCCTTGGCTCTTTGGGAGCTGCAGGAGACGATAGGTAGTCTCCGAGGACATTGATTGGCTCAGCAGGGAATGATGATCTTGAGGGAGATGAGGTGGAAATGAACTAAACCTGACCTGCGGTGCAAGTACACACACCAACTCTCACTCGCAACACTTTTGTTTTTCCAGACACACAACAAGGCTGACACATAAGCACTTGTATAGATAAAAGCCACTTGGATATGCTTTGATACAGCATTTCATTGACACGTAAATTAAATGCACACAGACCCTCCTCGTATATAGATGTTTGCACAGCTCTACGACACCATATGACGGCTCTTGCTGTGTTGTTTGTATTCCCTCTGGTGTTACAGCATGCACACATGTTGGTGTGTGATGTTCTTACACCCTTTGCTTAATTCTCCACAGCCCACCATATACATGCAGAGCAGGTTCACGCTTCTGAGCGAATTTCTGCATTTCAGCCGTTTCATGTTTGCGAGATGTTTTATCTTTCAGCGCTCATTGTTTAGCATCTGTATTGGGCTGCAGATACTAATGTGCTTTGATCTTTATGTATGCGTGAGTATGGATAATGTGAATGATAATTTGCACCTATGTTTGGTGCTGTAAAATGCCTTCCTTTGTGTACTTTTTCACGCCTTTCTGAACCTCTCACAGCTCTACGTCGGCTATGACTGATTATTTTTAGCACCCATTGGCTTTCCAAATACTGGGACGTCATGTATATCACTTACATCACCAAGACTAAATTCCTGTCAGCACAAAATAAATCTGAATACCTTGCCAGCACTATTCTAGCATACCTGCACTAAACAAAACTACACAGTATGTAATGAAACACATACATTGCTTTGACAGTGTGGTTATGGTGCATTACACTTAGAGATTATTTTAGGCCTTCTATAATACCTCATGATGAATGAAGTGCCAGTGTAGGAGTTAAATACGTGTTTTACCTCGGCTGTACTTTTAAACTTTACACAATAATAGATCAGAGTTTCACAAAGTGTGAAGGCTGAAGGGGAGTTTGGTTTAATTTCCCTCTGGTTGTTCCAAAAGCAGATTTATTTTTTTCCCCCCAATAGCAATGAAGGAAAACCTCTGGCTATTTCTCAGACAGTGCACACTGCATAGAAGGTTTCTAAAGGGACAATATTCAACCGTGTTTCAACCACGCTAACTTTTACCAGTCATTCTGCTTTGGTTATATACTTTACAAAAGCAGAGTTCAAGCATAGTTTAAACTGGAGTGTTTTTAAATCATGTCAGAATTCAACGAACATTCATGAGTGAAAACAAAAAATTGGCTTACTTTGAAGGCCCTTTGAAAGTATGAGGTGATAATGAATAGGTAGAATCCTGATCAGTTTGTATAATGTGATGGCGAAATTGTAGAGTAAATGACTGTTCAAACTTTTTCCATGATCGCTAAAATTATGTAAACTTGCTATATAGCTTTGTCAAAGGTTCATTTTAAGAAGATAGCCTTAAAATAAATAGCTTCTCTATATACTGACTCCACTTATCTGTGTGGCTGCACTGCATATTAAGCCTTCCAGGGCGAACCCATCCATCCTGTTGGACTTATGTACCAGGCTTGAATCATGGCATCAGCATCCTTGAATGTTAACATGTTCGTGTGGCCAACTTTATAAAAAAGGTGCGACAGTAACCGATAATTCATGCTGACCCCTGCATGGCACAGCCGGCTGAATCAGGCCTCTCTCTCTCTCACTCCCTGCTGTTTGCTACCACTGCGTGATGCCTGTTATTACAGTCACCCTGCCATCCAGCGACATCAATTATGTCAATAAGACGCCTCCTCTGCCAACGTTTCACATACATTATGGAGTGTTGACACACCACTTTTCACTCTATTGTGAGTGAAGCGCGAGGTGTGCTTCTAAGCAGAGGCTATAAGGACACAAACTGAACCTCATGCAGAGCAGAAAGAGAGCGCAGGGAGCTCTGTCACGGACTACATTTAGCTGTGTGTGGAGTTTTTCTTGAATTGGGATAACAAGCATTATTTCCTGACAAAGGGAGACATGCTGGTAAGGTCACTTACTGGGGAAAATCTATTCTCAACTTTTGTATACCCAATATAGCCATCTAAGACCTGCACATAGTTAGAATGCCAGAAAAGAAAGTAGAAGAAAAGGAGAGAGCTGGCTACGAAATTTGACCCCAACCCACTTGTTAACGTATTTAGTCAGCTCCAAAGGATGATGGGAGCCAGGCAAAGAGAACTAATGTTAGCCAAGAGACTAGTACTATGAGTACTGATCAAATGTGCAATCCTGGGAGGGCCCATTCACTGGGCCTTTTATGAATCAGTATCAGTATATGATCAGTATCAGTATATGAAGTCATTTCTGTGAGAGAAAAGAGTAGGTGACTGTTATGGTGACTTTCTGGGTCACTAAAACATGTATAAGCGCATATATGTAGCCTAATGAAACACAGAAACACAAAACATCATACAGGTGAATGGGGCAAGCAGTGAAGAGTTATTTGTCTTCATAATCAAAGCGTTGAAAATACAAAAAGTGCAAAGTTCCAATGCGTGTGTCCAAACCGATGAGAGGCTTTTCAAAGGGAGATTATCTCCATATTCATTCATAAGGTCTGCAACTAATGATGTTCTCACAATCAATAGGTTACTTTCGCAGTTCAACTCCAATTTATTTGACCTTACAAAATGTCAAATTACGCATATAGATTAACAGAACTCGCCTTTAAACCGCTATCTGAAGCCTGAAGATATTCCCATATGTAACACAATAAGAAAAAAAAAAAACATCTGAAAAGCTGAATTGTAATATTCCTGCATAAAGGGAATTATTGTTATGAAGCTCAATTATTGAACTTGTAGGTAATTCATATTCACTCATTAAAATAATGCCTCTTGGATCAATTATTCCAGCTCGAGCACTGACATAATACATGTTTTATTACTGTTTGGCCTTTGGTAACTCCAAATTGCTCTGATAACAATCAAGTATGTTTCACCAAATAAGTCATTGGTTGATAATAGGTGAGGTTATTTGCCCGAAATTAAGTAGCTTAAAATGAAAATCAAACTTTAATTTATCGCTCATGATTCTTGTCTGCGGCTGAAATGCTCCTATGGGGTTATTGTTGCTTAAACGAAACCAGCCAGAAGTTCCGCACTGATTAGTTTCTTTTCTTAAAGTGTACAACTGTAAAAACTTGCCAATAGAAGACAGATTATGTGCGGGAGGACTGACCCCATGAGCAGAGAAGATAAACCACCCATGCCCTCTGTCACTATCAATCCCTGTGGCCACCAGCCCTTCACAGCCTCTCTCATCATCCCTCTTAAACCACAGATCACACTGAAGCGCAGAGAAGAGATGTGATAAAGTGAGCGGACGTGAATGGGAGGTGAATGTGAAGGTGAAGAGTCAGAGAGGGGAAAAATTAGAAGGCGAAGTGAAAGAAAAGGTCATGGCAGCAGAAATAAATAAATAGGGTTGACGTGAAAGATGGAGGAAGAAACCAAATGGCAAGTGGATTCAGATCCTCTTAGATGACAAACTAGGATAATGCCAGGGTACGGAGGAATGCTTGAAAAATGACGGGTGGGGAGAATGATGCGTGTCCTGCGGGCTTCGAAAAGGCAGGGAAGAGAGACGCCGTCAGGCACTGAAGGAGAGAGCAATTAGATTTATCTGCTCATTAACAGAAGGGATAATTGACTACACGAGTGTGCAGCGATACACTAGGAGACAGGGGGAAGAGGAGAAAATGAGCCAGGAAGAGGAATGAGAGCAGGTGGAAGGAGAAAAGACAGGAGGCAGGCAGGGAAGGATTGGGAAGAAAAGGGAACACGGCAGGGGATATAAACAAGGGAAAAGTTTAAAAAATGAGAGGAAAGGGGAGAAAGGAGAGAGAAGGATGGAGGGGGTGGAAAATCAGCCCACAGAGAACGCTGAGAAAAAAGGGATTAGTGGGGGGAGAGGGGGAGGCAGGAGGAGTAAATGAGGATAAATGTACAGTGTGAGGTTTGTGCAAGAGTGTGTATTTGTGTGTGTGTGTGTGGCTGCACTAAAACACATTTCTTATGTTGCTGTTCTTTGGCATTACAGCAAGTTTTCTCACACACCCGAGCACATGTGAGTATGAGGAGTGTGTGACATCACAGAACACATCTTAAAGACAAATGAGATTGGTTTTACAGGACTGGTTAGAGGTACTATGGATCAGCCAGAGTCCAGAGTATGAACACTGTAAATCAGCCGCACCATTGTTCACCTGCTGGTATGTTCCCATTTTCAACAACTTGTATTCAAACCCTGACACACACAGCTCTGGAACACCTGCAGACTGGCATGTATGTCATTAAGCTTTTTTGTTTGCCAATCAGTCTGTCACACAGGCACGTATTAGAGAGTGAAGTCACAGAAGAGACTGGTGATGAATAGCACCTTCATTACTCCATTGGAAGGTTCCTTAAACATTTCACTTACACAATAAAATGTTGACAGACTGAGAACAAATGTCTTTTATTTCTGTTTTCATCAACTATTCTAGTACTTCAATCATGCAGGTTTGTCTTCTGAAAAATGTGTTTATACTATAATCTTCTATTATCTTTGTATTCTTAGTACAAAGGTCAAAGGGAGGTCATAGGCTACTGGCCTTTAACATTGAAAGGAAGAGAAGAGAAGCATTCTGAAACTGAGGCGTTGTTCTGTTCAGCATTCTTATCATGGAAATGAGTGTAGTTATAGCCTCTGGATATTTGGCATGAAATGAACCTACTAAAAATGCAATCTCAATACAGTATCATGTAAGCTGACAGTCGTGTGCACTCAGCTGACATGAGCACAAGCAAAATCTCAGTATAAATAAAAATGTCTTAACTATAAACTCGTTTTGCATCTTGGACCATTTCTCAAAGCTATGTTGTGTAGCCAATCAAATTGACATCTACCTGGTTATGCATGTTGTATTGTCACTTTGTATATGCATGTGATTATTATCATAAAAGTGTTGGTTTAAAAATGTTCTGATTCAGACATTCAATTATAGACGAAAATATAATACATATAATATATATATCCATTCGTGCATATTGCATACAAAGAAAACATTACCCAAGACGTCCATATAGGTTATCAAATCTATGAATGAAACACTAAATCATGTCTTTGTAATGTTAGCTGGTGCCATATGATAAAGGATCTCTAAACCTTCTGCCAGTGCTTAACACCAACCTTCTAGCATACATCAACAATGGCTGCCACTTAAACCCCACAGCCAAAAGTAAACAGCCACAGCTGTCAATACTTGGTCTGTGGATGACATATTGCAATGTGTAAATAGCCGAATGGCTCCTGTGCTAGTTCTCCTCAGATATTAAATATACTGAAGACCAATAGGTTCTGTCTTGTTCTTTAAGCTTCGGCAGTCGCGTGGCCCTGGGGATGGCGTTTTTAGTCTGTTACTCACTTTCTGTTCACCCCTTTCCTCTCGACTAACATGCTTTAACAACTATAGGAGAGAAATGCTATGAAATTTCCTGTCACTGTTATGAGGTCAAAACTACCCCGTTAGCTTAGCTGAACCTCGTCTTTAAAGCTATTTCGTGTTAGTAAGCAACTTTAAAATAAAAATGCACAAACATCTGGCAATGTTGGCAATGTCTCCAAACATGTGAGCAAACTGGTGCTAAAATGTAACTTAATCCACAGCTACAGAGCACTGCTAGCTAGCTTCTAAAGCTTAATGCCTAAATGGTTCAAAGGTAACAACAAAACTGTTAATGAGGATGTGCTTGGCAGAAGCAGATGTTAGGGATAAAAAATGAACAATGTTGACAGCAAACAGTTTGCAGGTACGAACAATAGAAACATTTCCTCATTATGATTAAAGATGTACTTTCATAAAAAAACATAGGCATGTGTGCTAATGCAAATTAGCTGACGATCAACATCACTTATAGGAAGCAGAGATGAATTGTCTACATCCATTCATCAATTTATTTATCTTATATTCATCCATCTGTTTGTCTCTGAAGTAAAAGGCAGCCTCCAAATCTTTGGTGCCTTCAGCCACCCATATTCTAAACCAAGCCTCTGTGGGATTTAGGATTTAAGAGAAAACATATGACTCTGCAGAAGAAAAAGCCTGACCCCCAACCAGCCTTGCAAGTGTTTCTGGGATTGCAAGACACATGTCAATACGTGATGTACCTTTTATGCAATAGTGTGTCTTTGATCCCACAAAGCCAGACTCTAACCCAACAAAGTAGGAGGTGCAATCAGAGAGGAAATCAGAAAGGAACAAAAAAACAGAGTACAAGAGAGAAAGCTACTCTTCATCACCTCCTTCATCAAAGCTTTGTTAATTTTCTCATGATGACTCGATGAACGTGTAAGTAAAGCAGCCCTTGCCCTCTGTTGCATCATGGATTCAGCAGAGATGAGAAAGAAAATAAAACACAGGAGAAATGGAAGGTGAGAGTGGGCGATGAAAACTCTTTGACTGTTCACACTCGCCATCTTGCAGTTTAATTTTCAGTTTTGCCCCCCTGTGTATTGATGGTAGAGATTGGATGTATTCAACTACCGCAATTGATACAACTGGTAATCAAGTGTTATTCATCATTAAGATAGAAGCACTTCATTTGGCACTCTCATTTGAATCAAACGTGCACATGTAATTGCAGTACAAGTGTCTCATACAATCAATCAGCTTCCGGGTTATTGTTTTTCAAGGACTCTTAAAGATATATTTGATGATTGGGTCTTAAAGTTTCTGATAATTCAATGTCATTTAACTCATTTAATGATCAAATAGCTCATAAAACAACTTAGTCTGCACAGATAATCCAACAAGGATCTGGAGGCAAGTAATCATGCATTTGAGAAAGCAATTAAATATTAGGATTCTAACTGAAAGAAATCTAACGATTCTCATAAATGGAAGCTTTCGAAATTTAGAAAAAACAATAAAAAGGAGCCTTGTCCTTTCACTTTCGCGGCATTTCCCTTCTTCACACAACTCTGCTGCAGTTTGAGGGTTTTACGAGAAGTGTGATTGGGAAAGTGGAAGCAAGGTTTAGCTTCAACAGTTGGCCCACTCTCAGCCTATAAGACTGTGAAACTGCCTGACGACGCACCTCTCCATCCAAACATGGGCACACAACACAGGCGTGCGTGCACAAACACACACGTACACAAGCTAGTATACCTCCATGCTTGACAGGAAGAGGAAATGGCTTTTCTCCATTTGGAGAGCCACAAACAAGAGGTGCTGCCGGCCCATTTCAGATAGCAGCCCTCTTAAAGAGCCCCTCTGTCTATGAATATGGAGATGAGGATTTAGGAGAGAGGGGGAGAAGGGGAAAAAGTGGGGGAGAACCGAAGGAGGCAGAGATCAGAGAGTGAAAAAGTGGGAGCAAGAGAGAGAGAATCTGTGTCTCTGAGGTGCTTTTCTTGCCTGCCCTGTGGCCCTTGGCAGGATTTACGCACTGGATTTAGAGGACGAGTGTGTGTGTTTATTTGAGTGTGTGGGGTGCAAATGAGAGGCTCTATGAGACACAGAGCCAGAGGCGACAGGTCAGAGATTAATCACACACAGACATCATGGGACACAAACACTCACACACCTTAATCAGCTCGCCCCTCATCATCTGTTTTCCCTTTCGCACGCTCCCTCCATTTTACTCCAAACACATCTGCACTCGCACACCGACATACAGCGCACATAAACCTACGTATCAGCTGAGTGCACAGAGCCGCTCTCCTCAACCTGGCTCCCTCTCATCCTTCTGTTCATCTTTCCCTCAGTTCAGTGCCGAGCCAGCGTTGCGGTTGCACCTCAGATAAGCCTATATGGATATCCTGCCCGCCTGCGTTCATTTATATGCAGCTCTTCAGCAAAACAAACAGCCGTCCGTGTACGACAGATAGCATCTCAGTATCACCATCCAGCAGCCACTACACGCTGTATGAATTATGGATTGGTGTAAGTAGGTGGAGAAGGTCAGACAGGAGCAACAAAGGGCGATCCCTCGAGCCCTGTTAGATGATTGATGACGACCAGTGTTACAGTTCATTTTCGTCATCATCATTTTTAGTACGGTGGTAATGATTGAAAGACTTTCAGAACCGCTGTTCGACACGTGAAAGCAAACCATATATGAGGCCTGACTTCTGACCTCTTCAAAATGAAATTACATGTGGATGATTAAGTAGCATCATTGTTTTCATCACACTTTGCCTACAGCACCTTTCGAACCTTAATCTGGAACGATGATAATCTGTGTTTGTATTCATTAAATTCTGTCCCCGGTTTTTATGTTTGATTTGACTTTTTCAGATTTCCTGTTGTAATTTTAAACTTTTTTATATATTTTATCTGCTCTCTGTCTTCAGGATGATGCACTCCTCACTGTGTGTTTGTAAGAAAGATGCTGTTTAAATAAAGTGGACAAGAGTTGAGTTTGTGAATTATATTTGCTCTGAATACAGTAGTTGTAACTCATTTAAATGATTTTTTCATTCCTGCCATATGTAGTAAGGAAAAAATAAAGATTTCTCTGGTGATTAAAGATTGATATATTTTCAAATATATGTTAACCGGGACATGAGTTATAGTCCTGGTTGTTGGTAACAAATCAAAGCTTGCATTTTTCAACTTCTTAATATGTCTTTAGTACTTTAAACATTAAAATGAAGAACATTGTTTCAGATGCACTTGACAGTTATTGGTTACCATAACTGTTCCTGGAAGCAGCATAGAAGATACATTTATAATGTGATTTGATAGGGATGACGGAAAGAGACTTCAGCAGTTTTTAGTTTGAAAGATCCTCCAAAGTTGTGAAGTCTTTTTGGAGTAAGACTTCCTCTGGGCAAGCCTTGGGACCAAAGGGTTCAAGGTCCTGACCAACAGTCTCTCTTCCCCATGTCAACTCTTCAATGGAAGCTTAAAATAACTCTGGAAAAAAAAGTCCATCTTTGTGTTACTATCTCTACACTCCAGCTCAGCGAGGAAACGGCTGTCTGGGGGAACACAAAGAAGGAATTTTGTGTTTAAAAAAAATACTGAGACTTTGAAAGATTATCATTTGATTTGTCCATCTCAGACTGCTTAAGCCTCATATTCGATTAGTTGAACTTTAGAATCCTTTTTTGCTCGGAGATGGGACTTTTGGATTTTGTGTCTGTTCTTTTACATCAAAATCCTGTTAGAAAGAAATCTTTTCAGAGCTTGCATGGACCGCAGGAGAATTTGCAGTGAAAGAAAACCTCAAATTCATATTATGTACAATAAGAAATGTATGTGCGCAATAAAACACCCTTAAAACCCTATTCTATTCTTTGAGATGTATAAATCAACCTAATGGTTTGCTTATTAATATATTAGTTTACAAAAACGTATCATCAAGTAGCTTTTCAAATCCCAGCATGCGCTGCATATTCTGTTCTACATCATTGGAAATTAAAGATTTTAGTTTTTTAACTAAATGTATTAAATTGTGGCCCACTGGCCTTAATGAAAATCATGATAGGACATTCTCTACAATATCCTCCAAACACATAGCCTACATTAAAAAAACATTATCTACAGACTTAGCAGTTTTTGGCTTCTGGAAACTTAAGAAAGGAGAAAAATGCATTACATTGCATATAACTTGTGGAAAGAGTTCTGTTTCATTTCCTTAATTTTGTGAGGTAAAAAAAAAAAAGAGAGACTTTGACGTCTGTTCAGTTTATTCTGAACCCAGACGGCACTCTGACTTCTCAGACACAATTATACGAAATGGCTGGAAACATATTTTAAATTTAGCTCGGGATAATTAACACAGCGGGCCGTGCAGGTGCTTCCAATTCCTTTCAACAGTGTGTCCCAGGTGAATTGAAGAACTCTAAAGGTATTACAGTGAGTGGATGACTATACTGTACCTGATAACCCTGTGATATACCTCTCATCTCTCACCTAATGCATGCTGGGAAAGGCTCCAGCTCTCCTGTGACCCTGCACAGGACAAGCGGCTGTAGGAACGGGATGGATGGATAATTTGCAGAACTGACAGCGCTGGCAACCATGACACTATCATCACATTTATCACCATCTCCATTACTGTAATCATAATTCCAACAGTCATAATTATAATCAGCATTACATGGGGGTCTCCATCACCCAGCCCAGGAGGAACGTATCTTACATTACTACCTTCACAATCATCATCATCGTCATCCCCGCAACGCTAAGCGACGTCACAGCCCACAGCTTCATCATCCTCCTCCTCCTCGGCGGTTTCACGGACCTTGTCGGGTCTCATTTCTTAACAGCAGCAGCATATAATGAGAGCCATAACCATTATTGTCCAAAGGTCTCCTGTTCCAATCCTTTACTTTACAAAATGACTTTCCTTTGCCCCGACTCTTTCACTATTTCTATTTCCCATTCCCCCGCTCTAATTACACACTGTTTATTTGGCCTCCTGGCTGCCCCTTAATGCAGAGGAGAGGCATCATTAAAATGATTTACAGATGTAATCCCCCCCTCTCCCCTCACTCTGCCTTTCCTTCCCCCTCCCCTCCATGTTCTCCGCCCCCCTTGGCATCCCCCAAATATAGCTTCCCCCCCAATATCACCAGCGGGATTAGAATCCGTTCCCATTAATCCCTTTTACGCGCTTCCTCTCATTTCATGCTCTCTCTATCTCTCTTACTGCCCTTTCCACCCCTGCAACTTTCTCCGCCATCACCCCGGCGACTTCCAACTTTTTAGGTTTATGCCGTTTTTACGAGCTGACATTTCATGTCCCTTTCCTTTATCCTCACCCTTGCCCTCTTCCGTCTCTCTCCCATTCAGACACATAAACATTATTCCACTCTGTAATTACGCTATAGCTCGAAACTGCAATCATTCCAAGCTGTACTCAAATGTTATCTCCTTCCATTTACTCCGCTTCAAACATGAAGAGACGACGTGAGGGAGATAGCTTCCTTCCTCTTCTTAATCTGACATCATGGGCCTGATAGGGTTGCACTTTTTCAAACTTTTTCTTTGCCTTATTTGACCCCCTGGAATAAGCTAAGGGGCATATAAACCTTCCTGCACTTTAAATGTGTGTAAAAAAAACCCATCCGCAACCAGAAGCAACAAACAGCCGGATTAAAATCAGATTCAATTAATCCCTCATTCCCATTCCCTCCTACTCAGAGATGCTCGCTTTCTTGCACACTTTCCACATCACTAAGTTGCTCATTTTATTCCACAAACCCCATCTTCTCTGCTTAAAATGGGTTTTTCTATGCCTGTGTTTGTGTGTGGGGGTGGATGGATGGGTGGGCAGGTATATAATTTTTCATTCAGCACCCGGACTCTATGTTATCTCTCTTACCTGATTTTTCCACACCTCCACTCTGCTTTTAATTAACACTCTTTATTTCACATCTCTCACTGCTAATCTCTTTATCAGGGGAGGGTGGGGGCTATAGCATCTAGAGGCTGAGCTTTCACTCCAACCGTGGGCTTTTTGTGCTCTTCCAACACAGAGAGAGGCAAACAAACTAGAATCTGAGCACACACACATCGATGATGCCCACACACTCTAACCCCCGCACACACATTTACTCAAATGGAAAGTAAAGACGCGCAGGGAAAAATATCCTTCATCTGATAAATAGGGAGTCACTCTTTCTCCCTTTGTGCTGTGTGGTGCAGTTTGTGATGCATTCAGCTTTCATTCTTTTTTTTTATTTATTTATTTTTTATTATTCAGACAAGTTAATGTTTGCAGAATGAGATCCATACTGATGAGTTGCTGCTTAACAGGGACAAAAGGAAGGGATAATTGTGTGTTTGCAAAAGGGTTTGTGTGTGTACATTTGTTAATAAACATGTAAACACACATGATGATGCACTGGTATTGTTGGAATTCAAAGGGGGTAAGTCAACGCACACTATTTTTTTCGAGATTGATCAGATGTACCAAAGTGAGAAAGCATGCAGAGCTTCACTTTCTAGCTCGCTTTTCTTTTTATGTTTTGCATTTCTGGCACTTTTTTGTGTGTGTAAGACTGAGTGCAAAATAGCAATGTGGCAAAAAAGAAGGAGAGAGAGATAAGATCAAAGGGGGAATTTGGGGCTTTGGGCGACATTTTATTTGGAGCCTTAATCTTTCCAGAACATCACACTGTCGGTCTCGACAGATTTACAACACAGCGCCACATAACTTTAATGGAGGAGTTCATTGAATTTATACTGCATGAGGATATGAGTTCTGTTAGAGAAACATACAATGTGGTCACTCACGTTTAATGCGTGAGGTTTTATAGTCACCTTGCACCATAAATAGGCTTATATTGTATCAGAGTGTAATGGATGCGTGTAATCGCTGTACACAAATGACTGCTGGGAGCTGTCACAGGTTGTTGCCAATGACAGATTGAGAACAAAACAAGTCTGGTTTACGTCCAAATAAGGTCACACAGGGATGTGCTGACTTCTATTATAGGATAATTGTGCCAACAGGCATCACAGGTGTGCAAATTTGCAAAATTTCACACTGACTTGAGATGAATTGGACTGGGTATTGCAAACATAAGAGGTTAATAAATCTGGCAGTGAGTCTGCGCATATTTCTGTTTATGTGCGGATCCACACACTTTTAGATTTGATTCATTTGGCCCATGGGAGCATCAACAGTGCACTTGTCTACACCTGTAAACACCTGCAGGCTAGATTCATCAGTGCTGACAGCACTTTGCACAGCTCGGCTCAATAGAGTGTGTGCAAAATGGACAGCCTGAGCTCCCACTTACTGTAGGGAAGTGAGCCTGCTGAATGGCTTTCAGGTATGCTTGACATATTCTGTTACTAAGCCTGAGGTTAGATCATTGTGCATGAAAGGCATTTAAACCACACGTCGGATGTCTCTGTTGTCGATGCTTCATGAGGGAAATCTCTCTGAACTTTCAAAACAACACGTGTACTTGATGGAAAACAAAGACAAGGCTAGTGTTTGTTTCATCTTTTAATTAAACCAAAGATGAAACATCTCCATCTTCAGGGATACCACCTTCATCCCCAACTAATTTGTCTCCAACAATACAACAATAGTCATTTAACTCTTTTTATTATTGCAGAGGTTTGTCTGCACTACGGACATTTTCTTCCTCCATTGGCAGAGCGGTGTGGTGTTTTTATCATTTCAGGGACTGGACTGTTTTCCAAAGAAATGCCACTGAGAGTTTCTGTGCCAGAATGTAATAAAAGTGTCTGCTGATTATATAGACTTTAATAAATCATTAATTGTAGCTGAGGGAGGCCTCTTTGGATCTTTTCAGAGAAAATAAAGTTTAAAAAAAAACTGAAATTGTGAGATTCATTTCCATGTACAATGACCAGGTCTCTTTTGAACTTGTCATGTGATGCATAAATAATAGGGCCTATGGGTTTTTTGGGGCCAATACCAATATTGATATTGGGGAGGAAAAAAACTGTATTCCGATATGTTGGCGATATCTTTCTTCAATCTATGTTCGACCTGTAGAGCTAGACACTTGATATGCTCATAACGGCCGCTATTATCGTCTGGCCAATAAATCTGCCAGGCTTGAATGGATTCCCAGATTTACATTATGTTAAGAATTATTAAGAGTGTTGTCCACAATGCATTTGAGTTAAAAGGTTTCAAAATAGCAAAATATGAATGCATTTTAAAATGAGAATACAACCTCCATGTCTAATGTACATCCAACATCTCTATCCAAGTTATTTTATAGTTATATTATACATGCTCAGGGCGGATGCTCACTGAAAGCCTGTGCCTCATTTTGAGGCCAACATTGGTGTTTCAGCCGGATTTTATAAATGTCATGAAAATTAAAATACACATTTTCATTATTTTTTTCCATTAAAAAAAAAAAGGTTAAGAGACACATTTTCAAACTACAGTTAAATAATGCATGCAATAAGTAATGAGCCAATCTATTGTCCAGTTCATTTATATCAGTCATACTCTGGATTCAATGCGTCACTGCTGATGTACTTTTACAGCAGTATGTTTCCAGGTGTGTAGATCAGGACACTTAAAAATGGGATTATTGCTATAACATCTTATAATTAACCAATAAGCTGTACTTTAATTACTTTAAAAAATATATATATAAAAACAGCAGAAACTTTGTCGAGTAGAGGTAGATGTGACAGAAAGGGGAATAAAAGTTTGTAGCGATAACCTGGGCTGAACTTAAACATGCTGATGAGCCTCTGTGACTGCACTGCTCGATCCATCTCTGCCATCCATCCTGGAGATGTCTTTATTGCACTGAATTACATTACAGCGCTGTGGTGTATTTACACATGGGACACACATCACATAATTGAATGCGTGTCACACTCTGATCCAGACAATTGTACAATGTAAATATGTCATCTCCGAAGAGGCTCTGAAAATCACGTGGCATTCACATCAGTCTATGAATGGCTATATTTTTGACGCAGCACTAAAACCACTTTCCTTGAACTCTCCTCAACACTAATAGCGTAAAAACACATTGTTCTATCGCAGGAGCTCTGAGACCATGGTGAAAGGAAGCAGCGGCGCAGGGAGAACATGAGAGCTGGCTTTGAGTGAAGACATGAGGTGTGTAATCTCCCAGCCTCTTATCTCACTTTTTGAGTTTGAATGGCAGCCAGCTCTTGTAATCAGACCTTTATTGTCCTATAATGAATACATTTCCAATAAAAGAAAAGCACTGTGGGAAAATATTTTTTTTTCGAAACACCCAGAGCAAAGAGAAAGGTAAATGAGTAAACAAGTGGAGCAAACCAATGCCAAATAGGAGGAAAAGGGAGTGTGAGGGTGTAACAGCAAGCAAGATAGAGAGTTGGGGTTGGGATTGCTTTTTCCAGCACTTAAATACCCCCCCCCCCCATGTTTTCAGCTTTATATAAAGGACTTTTGCCAGTCTTTGTTTTTTTTTGTTTTTTTCTTCTTGAGTTTAGAAATCAGCATTCAGTTTGCTGGCTGCTGTGTGTGACTGTTTTTCTGGCCCATTAAATAACCCTCATTAAAGGGCAGCAGCAACTAATAACAATGTCCGAGCCGTACCAAAATATGTCCCTGTGCCCTGTCCCCCTCTCTCCTTGTTTAATTTCCCTTTTTAGCCCGCTTATTGATTCCAACCCTTCCATACCGTAACTCTTTTATTAATAACACAAAGCAATAACAAGAGTGTCACAACCCCGAGCTCCACATAGGCAATTAATAAGATTAATCTAATGCTGTAGGGGGTGTGTTTGCACTGCCCTTTACAGTCTCTCCTTGACTGCCCTGTTTGTTCACACACCAAATTCAAAAACAGCAGCTTTTGAAAGTGGTGTGACTCAGAACCCATAGTGTCATTTCTACACGCTGTCTGAGAATCTACAGTACGTTTTAAGGAATATGTCAGGTGAGTTGCCATCCAAGGAGATGGACGAATCTAATGCAAGAAGCTACATATGATTTTCAAGAAAAACAATTTATTCTTTGGAAAAATTAATTGCATTAATATAACTTGAATTGATTGCAACATCTGTTTGCTTTCAATTTTTTACATGGAAAAGTAAGCACGTGCAGTACTTTTTAGCTAACGTACGTTTGTTGTTTGAATAGTGTAGGTAGATTAACACATCCTTTTCCAAATGCAAACGCAACCTTTATCAATGTTTGTTGAACAAATCTGAAAATGCAAAATGCTATAAGCAAGCTCTATGTCTATACTTATATTAGTTCTACCAAAAAATACTTTAGTCTGATAGTCTGAAAGCAATTCTGTATAGCTAGACAGCAGAGTGCTGCATATACCAGACTAACATGCCAAATGAAGAGATACTTAGGTACTCTAATTTGGAAGCCAAGGGCTACAGAGCAAGCTACCACATTTGAAGACTTAGGAGGAAGAATATGTTGTTCTGGTGGGAGGCCTGACCTACCAACAACTTTTCCTCCATAACTCTGCCAACTCCAACTCCAACAAGAAGGTGCAGAGTGAGAGACAGTCTGAGGGGAGCAGAGGTTTGGGCCAAGTACAAAGGCATGGGATTTGACACAGACAGAGCAAAAGAGAGAGGATGTCTGAGAGACAGGGTGGCAAAGAGGAACAAGAGGTAAAAAGAAATAAACTCACAGAGGGAAAGAAGACCAAGGCAGGAGTAATGGAGGAGGAACTGCCAAAAGGCAAGCCTTGGTGGTAAATACAGAGGCCGACAAGGTGGAGAGAGAGGGAGACGGAGGAGGAGGAGGCAGAGAGAAATACGGATGTGCTGAGGGGAACAGAAATGAATAAAAGATGGAGGCAGGCAGATAAGATCGAAAGGTAGCTGAGGTGAGTGAGAGAGCCGCTGGAACTATTAGATTCTCAGTAGGCAGTCTTCCTCTGCTGTACTTATTGAGTCTAGCTTCGTGCAAAGATGTTAATGCAACTACTAAACTGTCACAGTATGAGGTGTGTGTATGTGTGTGAATTCAAGGAAGTGCTCATTTAACCACCCTGCATGTGTGTGTTGCAACTTATTTGTCAAGTAAACAAGTACAAAACTCCATCTGTTGGTGCAAATCTCTTTGTGCGGGCAGAACTTTTTCAGAGTCGTGTTTACACGTATGTGCGGGCGGATCTACGGCGGAACATCGCCCACTACCAGTACGCGCCAGTCTGTTGGATCAATTGACATCCACAGATTGTGTTTCCGCGGACTCAATCCCTTCAATTCTCTTCAGGAACGGAAAAAAAGAAATACTGCATGGAGTTGTTATTTTCTTTCTGTGACACTTGGGTAAGAGAAACATCACCTCTGCCACACAGACAGATCACTTTCACCTGAGATGGAGACACATTTTCTCAGCTGTCTAGCTGTTTTTGTAATTTCTTTTTTTTTTTTTTTTTCGCTGTTAAGCCTGCCAGGTGTTACACATTGACAGTTTATTCAACGAGGCCAAGGCTGCCAAATATCAGATTGAACAGCACATTTGTGTTCTGGCTTGGTGATATCAACAACCAGACACAGATAGCTAAATGATCATTCCACTTATTCATAACTGGGGTCTAATTTTCATAGCTTTGGGCATCATCTTTAATGATAAAGATAATTAAACAGCATGAAACAAGAGTGTTAGATGCTCACGCAGACGAACGCTTTAGCCAGATAAAATAAACACAAAGACGAGCATTGAAAACGTTTGATAAAATCCCTTCGATAACAAATGTGTTCATGTACAGTTACAAGTTGAAGCAGGTGGTTGGTCATTTAACTGTGTTAACTCAAGCACTCATTTGACCAAATGTTACCAGAGAATTCGTTTTCATTTGGGTCACTGACTTTGGGTTTTCTCACATTTGACTCATAAGCCAGATCCCCGCCATTATCAAAGAACGCAAAAAGGTTTCAGAGCAAATCAGAAAGAGCAGGAGAATTAGTTGCTCTACAAAAAAACATACAACAAGAGTGCACTTACACCATGCCCAGCTGCCCTGTACCGTACTGATTATAGTGAGACTCCAACTCCATAGTACCATGTTTAAGTACCCTTGCCCTAACCTTATTCACTTCTACTGAATGAATAGTGGTGACAGCAGATCTGTGAGGCAACGTGTTTGTTATATCAGCCTCACACATCAACCCACACAGACACAAAGGGGAAAGGACAGCAGATGCATTCTGGGCAAATGATGGATTATTTGGTGTGATTGTTCTGTTGGTCCTCTTAACGTGGGTGGGCGACAAAATCCTGGAGCAATGCTACAGTGCGAGTGACGTTCAAATGGGTTTGTGTGTATAGAAAGTCTGTAACTACATTTGTGTGTGTGTGTGCGTGTGTATGCTGACGGCTGAAATGAAGGTTGGCTGTTATCATCGCTGCACTGGCTTCCTCCATCCATCCCAACACTTCTCTCAGTGGCACTTCCATGTAAGTTGGTTGCAGCCACATCATTCCTGTGGGTGGCTGGGGGGTTAGATGGCCCCTCGTATTCCTTCCATCCATCTACCCACCAGCCTTTGTCCGTTGCCCCAGCACTTCACAACTGGATGAGCAAAGCGGCAGCGGCTACCTACCTCTGTGATTGACTGCGGCGCTGCTGAGCGAGCCTCACTGTATCGGTGCCGTGTTTATTGCTTCTTTCACCTTCGCCGTAATTGAGTCTCTTCCCCATGCGAAATATGCACCGTCAGACGGGCCGATGTGTATGTGGAAGGGATCTGTCAGGGGTGTGTGTGTGTGTGTGTGTGTGTGTGTGTGTGTGTGTGAGTGTGTGGGCTCTGAGAGTTGACTGACAGGCGACATAACTCAATTCAGCAATTCTGAGGGAGCCTGATGGCTGTCTTTTCAATGTGGGTGTGTGTGTGTGTACAGAACTGTGTGCCTATCTGACAGACAACTGCATATAGGGGAAAGTATATATTTGAGCTTCTATATAGCTCTGGTGGAAGTTTGTCTGATGAAAAACTGCATATCTCTATAAGCAAGCTGTGTTTAGGTGTGTGTAGAGAATGAGAAAAAGTAGCCAAACTACTTAAAAGTATATGTGTGCATAACGTCATGCTTGCTTATGCACAGCTTCCAGGCTAAGACTCGGGCTGAACCAGTCAGGAGTGTGTTTGGCATGACAAAAACGCCAGGACAACGATGCATGTGTGTGTGCCTGCACATGTGAGCAGAATACTACACAGCCTACTTAATAACCACACATACAAAACTGACTGTAAAATGGTAAAAATGCCACACAAAAAAAAAAAAACAGGCCACGTAGAGGAGGTGAATTCGGATATATAATGGATAATTGAGATAAAGTGCCACAGACGCCAAGAAAGACGGATGGGAAAAGTGGAGTAGGAATGAGGGGAGTGATGAATGTGCGTGTTTGTGTGTGTGTGTGTGTGTGTGTGAGTGATGGCATGAGAGATTGAAAGGAAGGAGATGAGGGAATTAAATATGAAAGAGCTAAACTCTGCTTTGGTGGAAAATAATGGGAACAAAAAGTTATGCATAGGCTTCAGGGATGCAGACAAGGGAAGTAGGAACATATAAGGGTTAGTTCAAGACAGTCATGGGAGAGAGAGGAGGTGGGCAGGAGATAAACGGAGATGGTTGGGGGGACTGCAAAGTCTCTGAAGTGCGGTGAAAATAGGCCTCCACCTTAAGAATATTGCAGAGCTGCGTATGAGTAAAATGCACAGTTCAGCAAGCCCCGAGCGAGACAGATGGGGAGAGAAGGTAAATCTGGAGGTACGCTAAAAAGAGCAAAAAAGGCAAATGGGTGTAAAAAATGAAAGTGGGGAAAAAAAAGAAGTGAAGTGGAAGTGGAACTTATTTTAAGAAACAACAGCGCTGGCAGGAGTGGAGGTGAAGAGAATACAAGGATAAAATTGGAAATAAATAGATAGGACCTGTGTAAATGGAAGAAGGAGAGAGTTTGGAAATAAATGTAGAAAAGGCAGGAGGGAAAAAAAATTCTGTCCATGCAAATGAGAAGGTGACAGCAGAAGCTCAGGTGTTCAAGCTAGCCACCTGGGTCCTGTCAATCCTCCCACTCTCCTTTTTCTCTCTTCCCCCCCCCCCATTTGCACACCTGGACCTGGCTTCTCTATAGCCTGCAGCGGCAGTATAAAAAAGTAGATGGAAAGAGGAGGCTGGCGGCGTGGTGGACAGCAGCAGGGAAGCAAAACTGTTAGCCAAAAGATCCATCAGTGAGCAATCCTGGCATGACAACTCCCCCCCCCCCCCCCCCCCCCTCCAAAAATCTGTCTCTCCAACCATCACTGAGTCTCCCTCTTATTGCAAAGTCTCAGTAACAGTTGGAGCAGATTAATGCGGACACATGCACCTGCCGCACAGGAGAGGAGCGTGTGCATGTGCATGGACATTGGCATTTAAGTAGCAACAAGATAAATGTAGACGGACAGGTTCCCAGGCAGGGGTAAGCAGGGATAGAAAAGCTTGTGAGTGATCATGGGGAGGACAGACAAAAAGACACCGAAAACACTGCTGAGGCTCGTGAATTGGCTTCACAATGCGGGAGAATCAGGAGGAGAGAAGTGATCAGAGGAAAGGGAGGGGATGAGTGGGGAAAAACAAGGCCTAAAAGAAAAATCAGAGAGAGGACAACAAGTGAAGCGACCAAGGAGAAAGCAGGTTTTTGCTTGAGAATAAAATAAAAAGAAATAGAGATGGACGACAAAAAAAAATCCCTGTCTAGTTTTGGGTGTGAATATGTTTTTTGTGCTTCAAACACATTAACCAGGTTTGTCCTTGTATATGTACACACTATCTTCAGGAAGCTCATAAAAAAAAAAGGAGGCCAGTAAGAGAATGTGGAATTTAAAAAGCCGAGCGCATCAGGACACAACATACTGCAGTAAATACGTTTCGTAAGGCCTCTACAGTCTCCCGAGTGAAGTGAAATGTTTGTATTCCTTCGCATGCAAATGTGCGAGTCTGTGTGTGTGTGTGTGTGTGTGTGTGTATGCCAACCTGCATGTCTACACTTTGCCTCCTTGCGCACTTCTGTAACACGGCCACAGATTTATGCCGCAGTCATCATTTGGGATCAACCTGCTTTTTAATTACCTATGCTTTATGTTTGTTTTTAATTTTCCCCTAAAGCTCATAAATCGCCTTCCCCTCAGCACTTTTCAAATCCATCTCTACGGTAAATAAGCATCCGTTATGATAGCTTATGCAAGAAGTGCTGTGACAGAACATAATTTGACCCCACCCCCAACGCCCACACAGAACGGAGTGAATAGTTTTGTAAAGCTCAAGAGAAGTCAGTGCGAAAATGTTACGATAAATGCATGTCTATATTGACATTGTTCTCAACACTAAATTAAAAATAAGATTCAAGGTTTTGGAGTTTGTGCATGAAAGCCTTTTCGAAGCTTTGAAGGACATGTTTGGCTGATTTCCAGATTCATAGCAATAAGTAAAGCAATGAATTCAGTTTTACAAAGACTTTTTTTCCTTTTCAAGGAAGTGACACAATAACGAGAAGTACTCTGCAATGCTTAAATGTAATCTTGGTACTATAATGAGTCTGTATTTTCAGGTTACATAACGAATGTGTCATCTTTTTCTTTCATTGTCGACATAGGTCTCGACTTGATTATTGAATTCTATCACAACTTCTGAAACTTGAAACTCACCATAGGTCAACTTTATTTAAAAAAAAAAAAGTTTAAATAAAAGGGAACTTGTCCTTTTATCTAGTTTAACAATGTTCTTCAAACAACACTGACACATTAACCAGATATGAGCCACAATGTCGCCGCTGTTATCTCTACTGATCAGACCTTGACGTTGAGAAATTAACTCCTGGTCAATTTTACAGACTCTCTGCTACTTCCATGAGAATTGGCGAGCCTTCATCGTTGTTGGCAGATTTAATTTCCTGCCTCACAAAAGCACATCAAAAACTTTTTGTTTCAGTGACTTAACCACAGTTTAATGCAAAAGATACGACACACGCTGCACAAGACCTATGATGTGTGCGTGATATTTTTTTATTTGTTGTAAAAAAAAGACCGGTTTCCTCCTGGCAGGCAATGCATTTTTATTTGATATTGGGTATTTGTTTCGTATAAATCAAATCATGCATCATGTCGTTTTGAGTCAAACTGGAAGCCTGGCGAATAAAACGCAGGACAAAACGCTCTGATAAAATGGAAGACAGATGGTAGCCATCTTGGCCCTTGGGAAAGTGAAACATAATCAAGAATGAGTGCACATACCCCCACAGCTTTCTTTTATTAGTTTCTTTTGCAATAAAGTTTGTTACTGTATACTGTAGGCAGTCGAGAGGCGACAGTGTCGTGCTGTGATTTCTCTGTACTGGCTATCCACACTGAAGGATCTGTATTGCAGACACCAAAACCACTTGCTGTCCATGGCTACAGAGTTAAAAAAGCTCAAAATGTCTCTCATAGCGACCACAGAACCCCACTGGCCTCTGCAAGCTGCTTCACCGCTCCGTTAACCAGGACGGCCCAGCGGGTGGCAGTTGCTATGAAGCGCCGTTTCTTCCAACTGTTTCCAAAGCCCACGGCCTGTGTCAAGCTCTCTCAGTGTCACAGACAGTACGGCTGCTCCATTGGCCAGAAACTAGAGACCTCTGCGGTCCATGATAACATTGTTCACTCGGCAGATGGACACAGAGATGGGAACTCGTCTGCAGACACCAGCCAAAGCGCCGCTGCAATCTGCTGGTCCGCCTGATGGGAGGTTATAGGGGAGAAGGTGTGTACCTGCTAACAGCCGTGAGGTGAATCAGCAGCGGTGCACGTGAGACGCCCCTTTCACCTCCCAGGAGAAAATAAATCCTGGGAGAGCTTTCCTCAAGGTCGTTTGGTGCTCGGCCACTTTTTAAGTGGCCTTGCCAACTGTAACAATCTCTGCAGAAACAATCGCAGCAATCCAATTTGGCTGGGGTTTCTCTTCTTTTCTCTTCCCTTCAGTGCAGACGGCTGCAGAGCTTCACTTTTGTACTGCCCTGCTGAAAGCGGAGCATGAATTGATGACCTTATGAATCTCAAAAGAGTCCAGCAAATCATTGCAGTAAATCTCAGCCCCAGCATGACTGTAGGCTAATTCCGCTTTTCTCTCTCCTTTCTTGTCCATCTCTTCCCCCCCCCCCCACTCTCTCCTCCATACAAGCACTTGGGGGTCTTTGAGAGCGAACCAATGTTTCGAGGATTGTTTTCATGTGCTGCTAATTAATTGCCGATAATGAATGGTTGTTTACGGTCTGCTAATGAAGTGGATCAAAGCTCGTCACCCCTGATGTTGAGGCTCTTGTCTTAGGCCTGAAAAGAAATGAAGAGCAGGGTAGACCATTCGAGACGAGTCGCAGAGAGAGTTTAGGGGTGTGTCAGGGAAGTATCATAAAAGCCGCAGTGGATTTAGTTTTTTCTGTAGCTGTGTCAACAAACGTTTGGCCTGCAACCAAAATGGAGATGGGCAATCTGAGTTTGATCTTTTGGCAGCTGCTCTTATCATTTGTCTTTCACTGAGAGATAGCATTTGGTTTCAAAGTACATACAGTACGCCAGAATGTGTGCTTTTTTTTTTTTTCTCACAAAATTTACAAAGATAATCTCTGATAATCCTCTGTGTGCGACATTCTTTTTAAGCCAACATCCTCTCTTGTCTCCCGACTTCAAAAAGTTGTTTCAAAACATTCATTAAAATGAATTAATAGTGTCTGATAACAACTGTTTAAGAGGTTTCTGAAACTGCACGCGCACTGCGAGTGTCACTGCCACTTTATCTAGCTCGACGTGTCAGAGCTCATATGAATTTGCCACTCGCGCGGAGAGACATTCGAAGAGTTTTTCGAAGACAGAAAAACTCATCTGAGACCTCTTCAAGCATTGTTGTGTCGGCCTTCTGAAAGTCTCCATCTGATTTCCCAGCAGATAGCGCACTGCTTTGACTGGCAATTTTCAGCATCTGACAATCTCATCAAAGTGAACCTATTAATGGCGATGATATGAAGATGGATTCTAAATGGCAGACAGATGAATAGCCCAGCGTGTGTGTGGGTGTTTTAATTCTCAGAGGCGAGGCAGCTTCTCTGGAAGTGGGAGGACTGGCCGTGAGCTGCTGGGAAACAATTTCAATACTTGTTTGGTTGCATCTGTCAGTGTGTGTGTGTGTGTGTGTGTGTGTGTGTGTGTGTGTGTGTGTGTGCAGGAGCCAAAGTAAGAGTGCATGTGTGTGTGTGTAGGAGCCGGAGCAAGAGCGCATGTGTGTGTGTATGCTGTGACCTCATCGATCATGACACTCAGTCTCTCTGGTGTGGTCACCTACACAGTGTGCGCCCTCTCTCTGTCTTTATCTCTGTGTATCACCATTCATCTCCTTGCCTCCTCCTCCTCCTCCTCCTCCTCCTCCTCCTTCTCTTCCTTACCCACATCCTTTCACACACTAGAACCCTGCACTTTCCTACACTGGTCCCACCTTCTTAATCTCACCCTTTCCTCCTTCCTCACTTTTTTTTGGCTTCTAAATCCGTCATCCAGCACAGCAGGGGGTTTCTCTCTCTCCCTCTCTCTTTTTTTTTTTTTTTTTTTATTTATACACCCTTCCATTTCAGAGCTGAAATCCTGCAATCATTCACTTGTTTGTTGGACTCCTCTCTGCCTGACTTTCTCCTCTGCTCCGCTCCTTCCTGCTTCACTGGTCTGTGACGCATGCCCCTGGTGCTTTCCCTCCCTCTCCTTCCTCCCTTCTTTCAGTCTTTTATACACTGTGCAGCCAGCCATCTCTCCCTCCTTCCCTCATCTCTCTCCCTCCCTGACCCCATCAGTCCCTCATGCCCTGGCTAAGCCTGGTCACTCTTCATCAGCTAGCATCCACTGGACACACAGACCTCCCAAGGGTAAATGGAAATAGGGTCTTGTTGGAGACCTCTGTGCCCGGCATTGACACTTGCACCTGGGTTTAAGTCCTTCACTGATCCTCCTTACCCCTGGATGAGCACCTCATTACCCACCATCCTCCCCATCCTTTTATCTCTAAATCAAGTCATCCAGATAGCATGTGTATTAGCCTCTGCACCGACAAAGAACACAGTTTCCAGCTCTTCAATTTTAGGCACTTGCCCTTTTCAGTTCAATCAGCGTCTCTGGTCCAATCACACCTAGAGAGGGCTCTACCGCAGCGCCTGAATTGAGGATAATCACCGTGGTTACCGGCGTTACCGGAGGCCGCTGTCTGGCCAAGTTAGCGCGGCGCCCTTCGGGGGATGCGAAGACAGGTGTCACTGCAGTGAAGGAAGAGGTGTTAAACAAGCCCGGGGCCAAGCAGAAGTATAAACGTTTACTCTCAGTCATGGAAACGGTGTCACCAATAGCGAGGAATGCTCACCCCATGGCGTGATTGTATTTCCAGACGCAGGACCCCCCCCCCCCCTTCTCTCCATCTCTGTTCCTCGACTGCAATTTAACTTTGACTGGCTCCGAACATAAGTACACCTTGTAGGAAGAATACACAGCAACCGCCTTTGTGTAGTACCAAGAAGCATTGCAAAAGGAAACACTGTTTACTGATTTCACACTCCCATGGCAAAGACAAATGTACAGAGAGAGAGAGGTCAGCGGCGGGAGAAAAAGCTGCTGGCTCAGGGGACATCAGGTCGTATGTAAAAGCTGCACCCCAGAGGGGCATCGTTCTTTTTGCACCGAGCCAATCAGACAGAGTTAAAAGAGCCGGATTGATTGGCAGGCTTCAAACGCCAGCAAATGGGGGAGATGTCCTTGGCATGCGCGTCAGCATTAAAAAACTTCAGCGGTAAAGTTGGTGAAACGCCAGTTGGTCTCAAAGAGAGACACGTAAGGACGACATAGATCACCATTATGATAATCACAAGCGGCCGCGTCAGGGGAATAGTAATGTGAAGGAGATGAGGTGGCAGACATAAAGAGTGTTTCTACATTAGCGCCGGCCTGATTAGATTGAAAGAAAGTTTCACTTAATGGACAATTAAACAAATGGTCAAATGAGATATAAGGCTTCAATTACCAATCGGTGTCTTTGTGCGCCCCTTTCGATCACTGCGCCGAGTACATTCTGTTTGTGCACAAAGACGAAACGTGCTGAAAGCAGGATAAGAAAGGGGATATGGGATAGACAAATCACATGATATGTCCTTGCAAAGGAAACAAAACTGACTTGTCAGGTCTTATTTCCCTATATTCAACTTCATACGAAAATAAATTCCTCTCTGGACTGCTCTTCAAAAGCTGGAGGGGGTTATTGAGATGCAATCATTGTGTGAAACAAAAGCAGCTCAAAACAAGGAGTTATGGATCGCATTGAAGACCGGGAGGCAGATTGGAAGATAATTACTGTAAAATACATCACCTGCACTAAACGGTGAGACTCGGAACATCTTCTGCTTCTGAGTAATGGACCCATAAAAGCTTGAGGGAAAATAAAATCCAACCCGCACTAAGCTCCGTAACTCTTTCAGTCATCACTTGCCCAAAAAGCGACACAGTCCAATTTGTTTATGGAGCTTATGCCGAGGCGGTTTTGCTCAGCTGAGATAGTGGGCCACCCTGTCAGGACCCTTTAAGACTGCATCAGTTGATCAAACAGGCCCCAGCACGACAGCAGTAGGCAGCGCATTTTTTTTTTAAAAAGAAAGAAAAAAAAAAGGCTCATTTCAGCTTCTCTTGTGCTGACGGGCATGCCAGCGCTGTCTGCCAAGTTCAGGTTGTCCAATTATTTAGACCTACAAAAGACAGGGAATCACAAAAAAAAAATAAAAAAATAAAAAATAGAACGTTAACACTGAAATGTGTGCTGGGCTTATTTTTACGACATGAACCAGCAGATGGCAGGGGAGAGAGCATGGAGGGGAGTTCTCGAGCTTTTCTAATTAAACTGTCGACAAGTTTATTTTATTTTGGGAGTGAGTTATCTTGCAAGGTTCCGATCAAAGGATAAACCTTTGCTCCCGGGGAAAACTTTTTCAGTGCACTGAAGAACAAAGAAAGACGCTGAAATAGCAAACGCAGCGCAATTAGGAAGAAAGTAAGAGGCAATCTTAACTCTGGCATGATGCAAAGTGTGTCTGACAAGCATCAAAAACTGCAATTGGGCTCCGACAAACTCAGGCATTAGCAATCCAATTCTTAAGTTCAATGAAAATGCAACGTACGACATAAGCTGCAAACATACGCTGTGTGTTTGTTTTGCACCTACGTGTGCACATGTGTCCATATTTTTACTTTTCGTGTGTGCAGCATTTCTCTTGATGTTTGTGTTTATACGCCAGGCCTCCCTTCTGTGAGTCACAGCGACATTGATTTATGCATGGCCCCTGTCTGTGTGTGTGTGCGTGTGCGCGTGTGTGTATACCAGCCATAATTGGTATTCAAATCTCCTCCCACAAGTGCGTCCAACTGCTGCCGTTTTTCAACCGCCGGAGCCCGAGCCAAGGTCCAAACAGCATGATGGGGAACAAGCTCAAACGGATGGCTCTCATTGCACACATTGGAATAAACAAATGGAGGTGATTTAATGCACACAGCGATAAGGCAGGTGGTAATGGAGGCATAGGAGGAGGAATGAGGGGAGGAGGCGGAGGAATGGGAAGTGATGGAGGTGTGCACAGTAGCGATTAAGGCTAGGCGAGCTGAAAAGGTGGAGTTAACAGCATTTGTTACTGTATGTGGGGTGGAAGTTTGGCCCACAGCTGCTCTGGATCAGCCACCCCCACATAAGCCGTGCACTCAGCACATAAACACACAGCGCTTATTTGGTGTGTGATTGAATATGTGTGCGCGTGTGTGTGTGTGCGCGCGTGTGTCCCTCAGGCCTGCCCGTCAGACACACTGTGAAGTCTTTCTGCCTTTCTTCTCCCACTCTTCCTCGCTCCCTCACTTCTTTTTCTTTGCCTTTCTTGCTCTCTCTCCATCTTTCTATCCCTGTCTCCCTTTTTTCTTTTCTTTCTTAAAGAGGGCCAAGTCTCCTGGCCTCGACATCTTCACAGCAACCCGTCAATCTGTATGTCCACTCACTCGTCAGTCCATCCAATCAATCTGTCCATCTCTATCCTAGCATAATACCCATCCACATCTCACTCCCCCTCCCACCTTTCCTTTCTTCTTAATTAGTTTTGCTACTTTCCTCTGTAGACCATGCTGAATAGTTATCAGAAATACATTTTTCAAAGCTGACACAATGTGCATGTGCAGCTTGTTCACAAACAGACCATCTTTTCACATCCCTTTCTCCCACCTTCCACCATCCACCCCCCTGCCTGTGACAACCCTCCACCCCCCCACCCCCGGCCCCATGTCTCTCCCGGCCCCTGTCAGTGGCTAGATTAATGACAGTGATCAGTGAGCAGCCCCCAGCAGAGGTTTGCCCGCAGCTGAGGCAAAACCCAGCACTGTGAAGAGCTCACACACAAACACACGCAACACACAACCGTGCACCCAGACACACGTACATAAACCTCTTACACAGTACTCTAGTTAGACTGATGCAAACGCCTACATGCTTATGCATATAAATCAACCCTCCACTCTTCCGGCAGCAGACATACAAACAGATACACAACAACACACTTCAGGGGAAGAAAAAAAAAAATCAATACACAGGCCATGGTAAGGATGGTGTCAGTGCAGCAGGGAGAATGGCTTTAGAGCAAGGTGGCTCTTCCATATATGAAAGAGACATCATCACAGCACAATACAGCGTGGCACAGGTCTGACTGTAACAACCGACCTCGCACTTAACCCTTTCAGTGCCTCAGGACAAGGTAAACAAAGGCCTATAAAGAACAACAGCCACAGGGCGCAAACCAGTGAAGCAACCTCTGTGTGCACTTCCTGGTCCCCTTCCCTGCTTATAAAAAGCCCTCTTTAGGATGGAATTTAATCAGATGTGTTATGACTGTGTTTTATCACATTCACAGACAGATGGAACAGAGTACCACAACGCTGAAGATGCTCGGAGACACAATACAATCCAATTCCTTATTCTTGCAGCAGATGCACTTGTTATAGGGAAGTGACCATGAAATATATTGTGCCTTTGAGGGAGCGTTGCAGGACTATCCCAGACCGAGGTCTTCCAGTGGGTGAGATTAATAGCAACAAAGTCAGTGCAGGTGTCACTAAAAGGCTTTGTAATAGATTGTTAGATGTTATTGTATCTGATAAGGTGAAGTCTCAAAGGTCCTTTCAGTCCTTCGCGCTATTGAGGAATATTAAATGAGTAACAAACACACACCACAGCTGTGACTGCTGCCTCTGAGTGTATCACACGTCTGGTCCACTGCGGGCATTTGTTATGAGCTCTCATGTGGCTGTCAGAATATTCACTGGAAGTCACTCTGCATGCATGGCTGTACGTGCACGCAGGCTCCCGGGACTCACACAGCAGCTATGATACCATAAATTCAAATCACGGTCAGTCCAGAGAGAACAATCACATCGGTATGACGCAAGAGGGTACACAGAGCATGGGATCATTTCAGAAAATATCTGCGTTGATAAAAAAAAGTGACAGCGACCCTGCGCCTTTCACTTTCGCCTTCCTGGGGTTTTTTTGGAGGGTATTTCCCTCACCATTACCAGAAGTGGTCAACACGATGACACACATGCATATCATTACAGTTTTAGCCTAGACCGGCAAAAATGGCTTTCATTCTATATTATCCACTGGTTAATGTTAACAATGGTCCGCAGGATGATTGTAAACTGGCACGTGTTGTCCCTTGGAGGGCTTCATGCTGTCTGTTTCACTACCTGACAGGTCAAAAAAAGACCCCGTGCATTTTCCAGCTCCTTCTGAACAGGACTTAGACAAACTTGCGCACATCCATGCGAGCTTAACTCTTTTCTCATTCAAATCACACTCACACACTCATTTCGAGTCTTACCGGTGCGCACCAGGCAGGCTACTGTGATGATGGCGAGAGGGACGCAGTAGTTCCACACGGTCTTGAGAGCCATTTCTGTCGCCGATATTCCTCCACTGATCTGGTTCCTCAGTATTCCTCTTCCTTGGAGTAATCAGAGCGACATGAACCCGCAGGTTCACTCTCCGACTGCGCCTTCAGCGTCTGTGTAGTTATGTGTGTCTTTGTGTGAGTGTGCGCGCGTGTGCGACTGTGCGTGAACGAGTGTGTATCTGATCTAACGCTCCGTGCGTAAAAGCAGGTCTTTACATAGTAATACTTCCTCTTACACACTCACACTCACTTTCCCTCCTTTTGAATGCGTTAAAATGATGGCTTGGCCGGTTTTTCTTGGTGACTTTAAATTGTAAATATATTTTTAAAAGCTTCCCTTTGGGGCGGGACTGTGTGTGCTTCTAACCAATGGCAGAGAGCAGGAGCAGGTGGAGGAGTGTGCGGATGAGAAAGAGGGGCTGGGCTCCAAGAAGGAAACGGCTTTACAGGAGCAAAGCAGGGGAGGGAAGCGCGGATACACCTTCCCATTAATTGAAATCAATTCGTGCTAAATGTGATTGATAACCAACATTAATTTCCCGGCGCAAATTACCCATTTACCCCATATTCAGCACAGGGAACGAAAAGGAAGTGTGGCACAATGATTAAGATGACAAAAACGAAACAGATGTTTATGATGTGAAGTGAAAGAAGCTTGCAGTCATCAACTTACCAGGAAATAAGAGAATTGGTTTTGATTTATCTGCATGTCCGGAATCAAGTGAATTAAGTATTTTAAAGATGACACTATGGCAAAACAAACACTATATACTTATATAAAACCCCACATACATATTTTGTAAGTGTTTCCTTATTGATTTTCCTATTACTAACGCAACAGGAATTGTGCAGTAGTCCTTGGGTTTATTGGTGATCAGGGGACATTATGTTGCAGAAGCTGCCCCATTATCTCCCAAATGTGCGTCCAGGACGCATCAAGGAGATCAGAAAGAGAGACCTGAGTGTATTCTGTTAAATCGCCGTTCACAATGACGGTAATGGCCTGGAACAAAAAACTTGTGCTCCGGACGAGCCAGTGTCTCTGCTCATCTGTACTCAGGGCCTATTAGGTCTTGCTAAAGGGGCTCTTTAACTTTACCCTCATGCTGTGGACACAGTTTGCCCATAATTGTGTTTTCCAGTCAGAGAGCGCTGCTCCATTATGAAAATTGTTTCTCTTTTCCACATTTTTTTTTTACCCCCTAATCTTGTGTTATACCACAGGCTTGTAGCATCCAAAGCTTGAAGGCATCTTTTTGGAAACTGTATCTTTGGCGCCCCCCTCAGGTAAGTCTAGAAATTGCAAGTCATGGGTTTCAAATCTCGTTTGGCCTCTCTCTCATCTGTTATGAATCCTCCAGACACTTTTGGCCAGTTTGGCTCAAACATTTAGAAAAGTTCAAACAGGCAGTAAAGCATCAAAGCAGTCTAATAACATTAATATTAATATGTCTGCCCTTGACTTAAAGCCCTTCCAGAAAGTTCTCTTTGAACTCACGCCTCATATCTGACCTCCACTTGAGGATCTGTGAGCAATCATAAATTCTCAGCTTCAAGCCTCTGCTCTGTGATTTCATTTCCCACCACAACTTTTTAACCTTGTTGTTTTGGCGAGGAAACTATGGGCCCCACTCAATCTCCAATTCCGATCCCATCCCATTTTTCTCCGTCAGCCTCTCTGCAAGTGTTTGTTCCCCTCAGTTGGCAGGGAGTCCGTGGCAGCAGCTTCCCAGCACCAGATGGGGTATTGTCAGGAAGTAATGAGGGGAAAACACCTGCTTCTCCAGTGAACTCCACTCCTTCATTTTCAGCCATTTGACATAACATATGCAAGAAGCACATACAAAACCAAGTGACCATGACGAGAACAGCAGTGGGCGACGGCTAACAGTTAAAAATGCCTGGCTCTTTGGTGCGTTAGTCAATGAGGTGTCATGTTTGGTACAACCTTCTCTACAAGTAGGCTGGTGTATTCGGGGTTACCAGGACAGTCTGGGACACTTGGAACCAGGCAACAACCTCCAGATATGAGAAATGAGGCCAACATGGAAGTGCCAAAAATCAGAAGCTTCTCAAGTGGCCGCTTGAGGCTGCCTCCAAAAATCCTATCCCCATTCCCCATATTCCATGTGTACAGCCTGGTAGATCATGTATTTGTCTCTATAGCTCATTTCAATAGTGATAAAAAAAACATGGACACTTTGAGTAGCTGGGGGATGCTAGCAGTCTGCTCGGTGCTACTTTATTTAATTCTGCTGTTGAACCTAACCTGTCGGCCATATTTGTATTTGAGGCACTTTTGGGGATATTTCATGCAGGTCTTGTTCAAATATTGTGACGCGCTGCACTGCTCACGTTTTAAAGGTCATCCAAAAAGTCTGTACTATATTTTCTCAAGGTGCATTTACTTTCTTTTTTATTATTTATTTCAGGACTACTAACAAGGTATGGTGTGTGTGTGTGTGTGTGTGTGTGTGTGTGTGTGTATTTATATATATATATATATATATATATATATATATATATATATATATGGTCTGTGCTTGTTCAGCATTTGCCATACCATGTTTAATGTGTGGGGCTCAGCGTGTTAAACTAAGGGTTTGTTGTTGGCTTTCCCCCCTCAAAAGATGGGGTGACGGTTTGAGAACAAGCGGTTTAAATTTACAAGTCATCAATGTTCCTCAAGCTTTCTTAGCTTCTTCAGTTTTACAAATACACAACTACGGTCAAAAAAAAATGTATGGTAAACTAGCTGGTTAGCCATCTAATTAATTAGCCACCAAACCAGCTTGACATGCCTGAATGACTCAGTATTTAGACTCGAGGCCTCTCACTTTCCTCTCGTTCCAACATGTTGACTGGCTGCTTCATGAGGACAAATCAATAAATGACGTCATGATAGCCTTGCCCATTATTTATACAGTCTATTGTTAAGACCCCTTCTGCACCAGACAGAACTTTTCTTGCTGCTCTGTATTCTCTGCGCAGCTTCTCCATTGCCCTGAGCTGATGTCCGGTGGTTTATCCATGAGCCACTATCAAGGTCAAGATGTCGCTGTAAACTACACTTCACTTCCTCCCAACCACAGCCTTGTACTTCAGGGACAGCGCATCTGTGCGAAATTCCTGAAACATAATCTTGTCTTTTCTGGCCAACCAGTTGAAGGCCCAGGACCAAATCCCACAGGGAAGCTCACAGCTTTTCAGTCATGACCGATTTAAAGGCCAAAACAAAACGCTGCTCACTGGCATTTCACACAGCCGAGGGCATTTTAAATTTACAACCTGTATGTTTTTTCCCCGCACAGTGTGACAAATTTTTTTTAAAGTCTTTCTTTTCTAGTTAAAGTCTCTTTTTCTTCCCCAGCTTGACCTCAGTCATAAAGTAAGCAGAAGTTTGTGGAGTTGGAGAAGAAATACACAGTCTGTAAAATGCTGAACAAAAAATGGCTGCAGCAGAGGCAACTGTACTGTGGGGGTTTGAATAATCAGTTTAATAACATTATCCTGGCTGTGCTCTGTGGCGCATGCACCCGTTAATGGAGTGTCATTGTTAAACTGCCGCTTCGCCCATTATTAACGACGGCCTACGGTCAACCACACACGCATAATAAAACCACATAAAACCCAACATAACTTCAACAGACAAGCGTAATGAAATTCTCTGCATTACGAGCACGGTTATGGTAATGGACAGTGGTTGCTGTGGCACGGTGTTGGGGGTAACAAGGCAACAGAGGAGAAAATTAAAAAGATGAAGATGTAGTCTATGATGAGTATTTTTTTTAGGGGAGGGAATCCGAATAAACTAAGTCTTGTTCATGTTGGAGTAAGACTAGCAGAGTCTCAGCCTGCCTTCCCGTTTAAAGGACAGGTAAAGTTTCAAGGTTACGTGACGTGACAATTATTCTGGTTGTGTGCGAGGGTGAATCTTTAGTTCATGCATGTGTTCGCAACCTGAACTGACTGAGAAGGGGTTTAGTGCTTCGAGGCAGATGGGGGAAAAACACTGTGCAGGCATCGCACTTTGAGTAAAGGTCAATGCCTCAGAGTGAGGTCTTACAGGCTGAAGGGAAAGGTTGGTAAACAAGCTGATGCAAGCCTGAGATGGCATTGGATCGAGAAGATGTGCGACCATGCGAGCATGCATGTCGAGCTTTCACCGTGTTGTCAATAATCCTTGGCCTCTTTTTGTATCTCTAAAATGGAGCAAAATCAATGACACACGGGGACAGTGAGTAATATTTACTAAAAGCCATTTAATATCAAAGTAATAGTACAGTACAGTAAGTACATAGAGTAGAGTGCTTGAGAGCTGTCATAGTAAAAAAAAAAAAAAAAAACTCATCAACAAAAAAAACCCCAACCTTATATTATCACTTAAAAAGCTAATTCATAATACACAGCTGAGTAATTATATTCGACTCAGAAAGGAGAGCATTGCACGTGAAGTCTTTCCAGCATCCCACACCATTTTGCAAAGAAAGTAGCCCACAATTTTCCACACTGCAGAATGAATAAAGAGAAATTGGCCACCTTTTTTTCTGTCCAAGACGCAGAACTACTGCATACACACACAAGCAAAGAAGCGCTTTTTCTCTAAAGCAATCATTCGCCCTTCAGGTTTTTTTTACACCCTGCTTGTTTCTGATTTTGATTTTCCTCCCCCTTAAGCCTTCAAATATCCCTCTTTGATTTTCCTTCTTTCCTCCCCCAATGTGACCACCCATACGCCATCTCCTCCCCCTTTAACTATCCCCTTTATGTCATTCCTCATTTTCTGTCCTCCCACTCCGTCTCCCTCTTCTCCCATTCCATCTTCTTCTTCCCATCCTTTTCCTTGCACCTGCCTGTGCAGTTACACCAGGGGTTGTTTGTCTCCGGAGACAGAGGGAAGGGACTCCACACTGGTTTTGTAGATGGGTTTCTTCTGAGAGCGGTCATCACTGTAAGAGAGGGAGAGAAGGAAAGACAGAGGAGCATGATTATCTGTATATCGACCTCTCAGTAGGCACTCGAACACTATAAGTGAGGAAATTATGGACTAGACGAGAGCAATGAACCCTCTGCTGACTGATGATATGAAAGTGCATTTTTCTCTATTTTGCTCTCCACCTCTCTTTTTATGCACTCATTCTAATACACAACCCAGCACATGCACAGCCACATGTGCGAGGATTAAACTGCTTTCGTTGTCACAAAGAAGCCAGCTGTTATAGAGAATCTGCCTTTGATTTTTTTTCACCCCCAGCCCATATGGAATAGAAGTTAATAAGCCATGCTGCATGGGGTCATGGTTCACATTAACATACTGTCAGCAACACATTTAATGGGACTTGCACTAATGCTCTTATCATCACTGTGGCCGTTTTTAAATACTGTATATACCATCATAGAATTAAACCTGGTGCCATTAGTCCTAGCGTTTCATGCAGAAGTGTGAGGGTCACAAGGGAGAGAGGGGAGCATGGAAGAGATCAGGAAAGGGGGTCAAGAAGGCCAAGAAGGCCAGACCTGCTGAGACATCCTTAATATTCAGTTTAAATAATGCATTTTTTTTTAAACACGTAAAAGCACACAAGCACTAGTCTGCACGTGTGTGAAATAAAACAACACAATGACACACACACATGCACACACAAGGTGCGCGCGTCTACATTCCCTCACTGTAGCTGAAACGGCCTTGGTTCCATCACATGAGACAGAATGAAATATTGCAGCAATAACCATATCCGTAATATAAAGTCAAACTGCAGGAGGAGAGACTTCGGCTGATTTAAAGGAAATAGGAAGGTGAGTGTGGGTAAAGCACCGTGAAGAAATCAAACAATCACACGGCCGCATACAGATTCAGAGGCAGGTTATGCATCAGGTTTCATATGATTCAATATGAAAGTCACACATAGGATGAAAATGGATTACTTTTTTTTCTTCTTTTTTTTTAAAGAGTAATTGCAGACAAAACGCTCAGACGGGTTTCTTACATGGGTCCCTTGCTGGTCTTGGCCTTCTTGGCCCTGCGGCACAGGAACACACTCATGGAGAGGATGAGCACCAGGAGAGACACAGCTGCCGCCGAGGTCATCAACACCAGTCGGCCATTACTGGACGCGTACCAGGGGGCATCCGCTGAGGGACAGATCAATCAGACATGAAGGGGAACATGCATCACACGGACTCAGAAATCTGCAGAAACTGTGAGCTCTCAGCCTGCGGGCGAAGCTTCTAAAGACAACATCCTGTTTGTTTGTACAAGAAAAGAGTCTGTCAGGGGCTCAGACAGGCCTTCTACTGGAAACAGCTCGGATCTTGAAAAAAAGTCTGTTTTTTTCCAATTCTAGAAAGAGACTGCTTGTCCCCTTTGTTGCATACATTTCTAAAATAGTCTAAAGCAGTCTTAAAGTAATCGGTAAACCCATTAAAATTAGGTTTTGCAGATTTCCAGGCACCTGCTTTGTCTGCACATATATTTGGCAGTTTCAAATATAAGGTGGTTTCTTAGCAACCAGAGTCACTCAGGTTCATATATGGAGAGTTGGCTAAAGATGTGTGCCATAATTGTAGTGCACAAAGCAACAACAGCGACATGCAACACCGGCTCACCGCACCTTCAAGGATGAACAAACATTATCCCAGCATCTAGAAATTATTAGCTTTTTAATTAGTACATGTGCTCTGGAGGAAATCCTGCAGACACTGTGGAGCGCAGTGACCAATGAGTCAATTGCAGCAGTAATAAGATAGCTCTACCATAATAAATAACAAGCATTGGCTTAATTGCATTTTTAGAGGTTGCGTAATTTCAGTGATTGAAATCACAAGGCTTACAGTACGAATGGGCGAGCTTGAGAGGACGGTGTTTAAAAACAGCGGTGCATTAACACAGTGCAGTCATCTCACAGGTCACTGATAAAGATGATGAAGACAGATGAAGTGCTGTAAATTGGATTAGCTTTAATGTTGTAATGAAATTAGCTCTCCACTTGAATACAATCCTCACATTTCAGGAGGAATAAGACAGATTGTCAGTCAAACAGACTGACTGTCTAAACATTTCTTTACAAAAGCAACAGACAAACAGACTTTTAATTGAGGACTATCTGCAGCCTTTCAGCTCTTAGTCTTCATGTTTATCATCATGTATTAAATTGTGCTTTATACATTGTGATGGTGCATGAAAGTCTCTTGGGTAACTTTAAATCTTAAAAGGCTGCATTATCGATATCATTAGTGGATATAATCCAATGAAAAGGCAGGCTAGCAAATCATCAGTTTGCAAATGTCAGTCTATAATAGCTTAAAGGTATTCTTACTTCTCTAAAAGTGCTGTCTCTGTGCTCTTAAGTGCACTTATGTGTGACTTGATATTTCAATCGGAAGAGAAAAATATCTAAGGTCACTTTAAAGCATTGATTCTTTTATATCTAATAATTATCCTCTTACCCTTTAAAGTTTTGTCATTGCCATTTATTCCTGCTGTTTAAAATGTATCATGTCCTCTGGGATCGTCTTACTTTCTTTCTTTCTTTTTTCATTTGACATTTTACACTTGATTTCACTTGGGACGTTGTTGTCACGTTTTTGTGTGAGGTGTTTTCATAAATGTCTTCTTTATTATTACAGCGTCACGATCTTGTCCCTGCCACGTTTGTCATTTTTCGTTTCCAAATAAATGAAAACCTCAACCCTCCCTTCGCTTCTTCTTTAGAAATCCAGAAGTTTAAATGTCACAATGACGAAAGATAACTTCTGCAAATGCTCATGGTGATGTACCTGTGCCGTAACACCTGACCTTTCTGGTCACCACATTTGAGTGGCAGAAGAGGAAGTGTAACAAAGAAGTTATTGTTTTTTTGCTTGGGAGATATTTACAGCAGAGTGTTCAAACAGTTACACTGGAAGCCCAAAATCCTTTTTTGAAAGGATGAAGAAAACTTCTCTTCAGTCAGTCTAGACATATTCAACAAAGGCTGCTCTACAGTCTCCTCTTACCGGGCAGAACAGATATGCTGATGGTTCTCTTCTTGCTGAGAGACCCCACAGAGGGATGCTCGGCCATGCAGGTGTAGCGACCTCCATCCATCGCTCTCACCTTCTTCAGCGTCAGCTTAGAGGATGGAAGGATCCAGTCGTCCCCCTGGATGAAGACAAACATACAGTGTAAAAGAAGCAGTATGGGGCCACAATATGCTCATAATATATTTTTATATTATTAGTTATTATGATGTATAATTTGATAATATTATGTTGGTACTTGTTCTTGTGTAGCTCTCCTATGTGCAAACTTACAGTATTGCTACTGGTATTTGAATTTATTTCACACGTCTTTGGTATGCTAATAATTGTTCCTCCCCTGTCCCTTTAAAGGCAGGGCAGGTAACTTTCGAAAACTAGCATGATTCTCCGTATTCACCCACCCCCTCCATGCTCCCTAAAAAGTTCCGCCCCTCACTTACATGCACTAACCCCATTGGTCCAGAAGCGGATTTCAGCTCATGCGTTGAGTGTGGGCTCGCGCATGCGTGGGGTACGGAGGCTTGATGGATTTATAAAACTTTTCTTTTTAGATTTTGAGAAAATCACCCACCCTGCCTTTAACTTGTATCAATAAACAAATAAATATATGTGAGCGTAAATTAACAGAACATAGGGCAGTAAGTAGGAAAAATGTTTGTCTGCTGCCCTAAGAGTATTGACAAACTCCTACAAATTAAAATAGTGCTGAGCTGAGATTACAGAAGAGAAATGATGTTGGTAGAAGAAGGAGAGAGACAGAGAGAAACACAGAGACAGTCAGACACAATAAGTGTAAAAGACAGAAACAGAAAAAGAGGGAAAATAAGAACTAAATTGTACAAAACTGAGAGAGGCAATGACAGAGAGATGTAGACGGACAGACAGAGACAATTGTGGTTGTTTTCTATCCTCAGAGAACAGCTCCTAAAGTCCCAAATGAAGTGTATTTACCTGAGCAGTAATCCCAAATGAATGAACACACATCGGCACAAGTCAATAACCCAGAGAACATCATCATCCGCAAAGAATGACGCTGCAACAACACAGTGTTAACACAACGCGTAATGAGATGGCAAGGGAGCGGGATGAATTGTTGACACAAAAATAGCAGCACTACTACGAGATAGAGCACGACATGGGAGGAAACAAATAATAGGCCAAGCGCAAGGATTGGAAAACAAACCCACGTAAAAGGACATGGTAACAAAAAAAACAAAAAAACAAAAAAAAGACATTACACCATGCAAATGATTTGGCTCCTGGGAGCTGCAGCTCCTGCCAAGAAAGTCCATTTCAATTTGAATGGATCTGAATTAAGAGGATTTCCCATAAAGGCCAGGTCTGGCCAAAGCAGCATTTTGTATGCAAATCCACTGGCAAACCAATGCAGTGGCCCGATTCTGCCTCTGTCCTGCTGTCATTACCCAGGGGCCAATGTGCCTACGGCTGCTGTCTGTCAAAGTGGGACGTTCTGATGCCACTTTCTGCCCCATATCTATTCCTGTCATACCTACAGTGGGCTTACGCTTACATGTAGACAATCATTCCATCCAATCTCATCATTTCCTCGAATGTCTCATTCCTCTTCTCCAATCGGTTTGTGGATTATGTAAATGCAGCACAAATAGATCGACAGCTGAACCTCCAGCGCAAAATCATCCCATCTCCGCACAGCATTGGTTCTGTCACTCAGCCTTGCTTTAATTTCATTCTTCATTGGAAGGATGCTGCTCTATATTTGACAAATTATGACAAAAACCTATAGGCGCTATATGATCATGAGGAGGACAAACAATGTTAGTAGTATAAAATGTCCACTGGATTGGATTTGGATTTGTAAGCCAATTTAAAACCTGGATTAGTAGTGACCCTTTAACAAGCACATTAACCCCCGAGCCCACTTATCTGGAGGAATAACAAAAGAGGAAACTCTGCAATTATGTCTGCCTATTCCCATGATATCTTCATTGTTGCATACTTTAGCTTCATTATACCTTTTTTTATGGCGGCAGTACACCATAAGAGTGTAATATCATTTCTTACCACAAGGGCACAGTATATCTCCCTTCTCATCACCATCTTCCTCTTCTTCATGCCTTTTGGCACTATGGCGTTTTACATAGAATCGTCTTCATTTCCCTTCAGGCGACGGTTCCTCAGCTCAGTGAGGAGCCCAGATGAATAATTCAATACTTGTTAACCAAACACTAAGAAAATCATTAGAAATCTATCCGCATAATTGTTTTCAGGTTGACTGGCTCTTGTCTCGACCTCATTAAACTATTAATCCTTTGTAAGTGGGCGAGCTGCAATCCCCAAGCGAGCGGTGGGCCTAAGCCAACCGGTCACTTAAATACAGAGCGCTCGTTCAGAAAAAGGGATGAAAGACGACAAGCGGAGGGGAAACAAGTGGCTTGAGAAAGTCAGGGATAAAGTAGAGAAAATTGAAAGAATGCTTGAGCAGTGAGGCAAAAGACAGGCCTGCAGAGAACGTGAGAAGGCTTTGAGAATCACAAGGAGGCCACATTAAAGGAGCAGGGAGGATGACAAGTTTCCAAAATATAATAAGGACACTGCCACTGCATTCACAGGCTTTCTCACGTCTTTATTCCAGAAGTAGTTTGGCTCCTCGGACGAGCTGGCTGAGCACTGCACCACCACGTCATCCCCGAGTCGCACCTTCAGCTCCTCTGGCATCCCCAGGTAGCTGCTGTAGCCCTCCCTCGACAGCGACAGCTCTCCCATATCTGAAATTTGAAAAGGAAAAAAGAACAGCAGTAATAATAAGGCACGATGGAGCATTAATGAAGATGGAAATTAATGTTCACTGGAGCTACCTCTTGAAGAGTTCTGGGACGTGACTGAACATATGTTTACAGTGGTAGCAGCTGGTAAACATCCAGGTCTTTAAGTATATCTGAGTGTATAGGGCTGCGGTATAATGCCTCCCAGCGGTATAGACTGTACCGAGCGATCAATAATAATGATAATAGGCTTCATCTTATCGGAGTCTTTAGAGAGGCAGTGTTGTGAATAATGGCTCATTTTCTCTTCCATCTCAATAGATGGCCCACGTCCATCCAGCTCCTCCTGGCTCCTCTCTCCCGCTCTGTCTCCTTCAGTCCTTTAGTCCATTCTAATCTCTGCCACTTATTGATCCCCCCCCCCCCATGAGGCTGAGGAGCCTATCAAACAGCATCACGGTCGATTTGATGGCCACTGAGAAGATAGAGGACACTGATAATCTGACTTGCTACGCCACGGATGCTGTTTCATTCAACTGTGTATCCTACAATGATAGTTCCAAACTTAAGATAAACCAGAAGAAAGCGTCTTCAGTTGGTCGGAGTCCAGGAAAGAATCAGTAGAAATAACTGTAGTCAACCTTTTATGTCTATCAGTGTGTGCACTGCATGTCTACTCTTTGCACTTGTTTTGTTGTACAGCTGCCCTGTACAGAAATATCTTGTGGTATTAACTATTCATATGTTTTTCTCTCCCTCACTGTGAACAAAGCTTTGTCCACACGGTGTCTGAAAGATTGTCTTTACCACCCGCTGGTTGGAAATATGAGGAAAATTGCAAAGAGTTACGGTATCTCTGTTCTGCATTAATACCTCACCCACTGATCCTCAAACTGTGGGCTGCGGCCCCCTTGTGGACTGTGTGATACCAATCAGGTGGGGCAAGATAAGTTTTACAAAATGCAAAAAAAAACACTTTTTTTTTTCATCAAAGTATTGTGCAGCTATTTTGCTGCTTTACAAATTGAAAGAATAATAGGAATGGATTACACTGTCATGCCCACTATCACAGATAATTCATTGTGTTAATAAAAAAAAAACAAAAAAAAAAAACAATATGCTGGGAAAAACATTACCTTCGTCTTCATCTGGTGAGATTTATTTTAATAGATTGGATTTCAAAGAGGGTCAAGCTTTCCTTAATTTGGGTTGGCTGATTTAGACGATATTAATGTGCACTTGCTTCCATCCTTTCTTCTTTGTGCGTCACCTCATCGTACTCACTTCCTCATTGGACAGGGAAGTCAGGGGATTGAAATGTTGTATGCAAGTTACATGTTGAACTAGCCTTTTGTCAGAACTCTCCCTTTGACTTCTGCCCAGCATGAGCTGCATGAAAAATCTGAGATTTATTTTATTTGTCAGCGAAAGGGAAACAGTGTCACAAATTCATTGTTCCTCAGCCTTTCAAGCAGACAGCACTGACATAGCTTCAACTCCAAATCAACACAGAAACTCACAATGCACTTTGAAGGACAGCGGCGACGAGGATTTGTCTTCCACAGTCACATTCTCGGCGTCAGACACACAGCGGTAGGGCCCCTCGTAGTACCTTCCTGCGTATGGGATCGACATGACGAGACTGTCTCCAGTCTGCTCCACTTGCATCGAGTAGTAGCACCAAGATCGCTGCATAACTGAACGCCAGGAATGCATGTACTGGTTGGATGATAAAGAGATGGAAAACAAGAATCAAACGAAGAACGAACTAAGGAATGATGAAAAAAAATCCCTTAGAAGAGTTTTCTGGTGAACTGCTTTGTATGCGTTAGTTTTGTTGAACAACACAGCAGAGAGCTACTCGAGGTGATATTTACATAGAGCAGTTGACAGCGCTGTATAAATATTAGTTCATGCTCCAAGTATAACGACCAGAAATAGTGCAAACATAATTTTAATATTGAGAGAATTTGCCTTTTAAGAGTTAAAATGTGCATGATAAATACTTTTTTTTCCCACTGATACAAGAGTCATTAGAATCTCTTAAAAATACATAGTTTATTTTGCAAAAACTTTAATAATACCAGTCTTACACTTTGGCCATTCTTGCCTTTCTTAAAAACACTGCAGTGTTATCAAGAAATTCTAAATAATGATGTCTGGACATCCAGAAATTCTAAAGTGCACCCTGTCTCACCATCACATCCTTTTTTTTTTTTTTGCCCACCGACCCGTTTGTTCCCCTGGTGCCTCACCTTGGAGAAAACCTCAAAGTGGACCTGGCTGATGTTCAGTTCAGAGTCTGAGTACTGACACTCCAGTGTGATCTTTTCTCCCTCCAGGACCGGCTCGGTCGGCCCTTTAATGAGCAAAGTAGCTGCATGTGGACAGAGATTAGAGATGCAGGTTATTGATCACAGCATGAATAGGCAGCTGAGCCCAGGAGTAAAAAGCGTGATGACCTGAACTGAGGGGAGCGAGCTGCTGTTCTGGGCAACACATTCAAAACAACCTCTCCCTCTTCCTGACATTTGTTTTAGATTTTTCTGGAAAACAGCCAACCTCTCTTGCAGGGACCACAAAACCAGCAACAGGTTCTTTTACTTTTTTGACAGAATGATAACAGAGGCATTTTGTTTGTCACTTCAGACAAGAGCTATTTACAAACATCAACAGTTACTGTTGTTTTACAGTCAAAAGGGATTTATGTGTCTTAATACAGTATGTATAAATGACAAAATATGTAATTGTTCTCGACGGTCCCTTGATAGTTTTCTCATCATTTCCTTGTTTGGTTTAAGTCTCAGGGGAATTCCGACTGTGTGATAGAAGAGAAACTAAAGCCTTTTCTCTAGAGGAAAGAAACACTCAGAAAAAACAAGCAGGAAAGCAGACACATACAGTAGGCAAACACACACACACACACTCAAAACCCAGGGACAGTCTCAGAATGTTTGTGAAGGGGGGAAAAAAACTAGTGAACCAGGTTTGAATATGAAATCAATAACTCATAACAGAGGAGCATTAAAATTAAATGTTTTTGAAAAATATAAAATAAAAACATATTTACCATAGCTGGCATGAATCACGGCGACCACTGCGACAATAACAAAGGCGTTCATGATTGAGAGTTTTTCAAAGTCAGAATAAAATGCTGCGTAGTTCCCTCGCCAAGTTTCTAATGCAAAACGAAAGTTTGCTCACTATTATTTATCTGAAACATGTGGGCGTGGCTTCAATGTGTTCTCACGAAGTGCGCACACTATGGTTTGAAAATTCGAAAGCAAAAATACGCTATCCAACAAAATCATCATTATGTTGCAGAAAATGAATTGCTCTACAAGCCGTGTTAGATGTCAACAGTCACGTGACTCTCTATTTTCTAATGAGTTTATCAAGTATGAAATGCTGCTCATAAATGAGAGAACTGTGCTGCCCAGATTGTCATCAAATGTCAAATGCGTCATTTGTCTCCGAGGGAAAGCAGACCGATCACATTTACAGTGCGTCTGTTGTTCAAGAAAGTTTGTTTCGTGTTTCCAAGTAGGATAGGAAGTTCAGCAACAGGTTTTTAAAAAAAAGCAGGACAAAAAGTGTCGGCATGCCACCACAGAGCGTCGAAATAATCCATGTGATATGTAATACGGATCAAGTAAACATTTGACGCTTCATTTGATTGGACCTTTAACTCCAAGCTGTTCACAGAGGCTGACATCGAGAAGTTCAGTCTGTCAAAGAAGCTGGGAAAGAGTTTACTGCACAACAGTTTAGCTGACAGATCCTCCTTTACATTCACTTTCACATGGTTATTCCCTGACTGCTTTCAGCCCAGTCTGTTATTATTGCGACATGTCAAATACAGAGAAGCAAACCCAGATACCCAAAGATACTTATTTTGTTTTTCTTTTATTTATGTTTTAAGAAAGTGTTTTTTTTTTATGCGCACTTTGTCAAAACCTCCTCTAACGAGGTTTCGAGTATGTTTTGATGGTTGAGTTTGTACAGTAATACTGGTTTTTTGTTTACCTGTTTTTTTCAATGTTATTTTTGATCAAGACCACGCATTCACACTTCATACACACATCATCATAATAACTCACAGCTCCTATTCTATTAGTCCCTTGTTGTAGTAAGACAATAAATCCTGCAGATGGCAGAATACTGCGCCTACGTTTAACCGGAAATAGACACAAAACACCGGATGTAAGTAAAAATTCCTCGCTTAATTTTGAAGCTGCTCAGAGTCGATTTGAACGAGGCTTTCTGTCGCATACTAGCCCATTAACTGTGCTAAGGCACCGAAACATGGACAGATAGTTTGTGTTTCACCGGGTGAGTGTGTGATCCAGTTCGTTATGTGTGGATGCGAGGTGCATTTAGCCGCTCAGCTACATTAGCTGCGGCTGTTAGCATGCTGGGCTAAATACATGGCATAGCTGCTATTGTTTTTAGCACATGACGCTCAGTTAATGTCTTTATTTGATGTTTGTGCTTTGCTTTATGCAACTTGTGACGTGTTTGACCCTTTTATTTCACCATGACTGTGTTTCTGCTAGTTCGGTGAGTTGTTTTGGCGTGTTATGTCTAACTTTATGACGGTCTCTATCTGACAACTTAAACATTGATGGCTAATTATGACGACTGCATCTGTAAAACAAGGGACAAAAGGCAATTTTTTGTTCTGTGATTGACATATTTTTAATTTTAATTGTGAATGTAAATTATAAGACTAATGGCTAATATATTATTGTAATATGAATCAAATAAATTGTAAAGTAAAATGAGCAATTCAATGATGTGTCTATATTTGGACTTCAACTCAAATGTTGAGGCAATTGAAAATGCAAGAACATTGAATCAGTGTATTGAAACCTTCCTGTAATATGATAATTTCCCACAGATTAAGGGACGTGTTGTGGACGCATTCAGGCGCTGATAAACAACATCCTAAACCTTGTGAGACTTCCAGACTTCCTCCTCTGCCCCTGTTGCCACCAGAATGGCTAACAGCACCACAACCGCAGTGAAGGTTATGAACCCGGGTCCTGCTGGTCGAAGTAGTCCAGAGGGATCACAGGTCAGTCAAGTTTTCACTCGTAAAAGTCCAAGACACCTCACTACACAAGCTTTAAACAGAGTCTCTCTGACCTGCTCTGTGAATCATTTAAAATACAAATCAAACATGATGGTGGAGATGAGAAGCAGCCACCTTTAGGTCAAATGAAACTTCCTATTCCAGTTTTATATTCTCTAGTGCACGTTAGATTCTCGTCTAATCTGGATCAGACCACGTGAAGTTCAGCAGTTATCCTCCGCCTTTATTGGATCGCGACACTGGACACGCATCCATTTACGAGTCACAGCATACATTTTTGTTTGGTGTCCTGTTGACGTGATCAGATTTAGGATGACCACAGAACCTTTGTAGTTATCACAAAACATGTGCACACCAGCGCTCTCCAAAAGTCAGTCAAATAGCTTGTGTGCTTTCTTTGCAGGTGCTCAGCAAGAAGAAGCTGCAGGACCTGGTGAGAGAGGTTGACCCCAACGAGCAGCTGGATGAAGATGTTGAGGAGGTCCGTCAGCGGCTTTTTTTACTTTCATGTCAGATGAATTAGAATGATGTTTTTGTTAGTGGTGTGGGAACGTTCGCAGCAGTGGATCTTTTGCTCGTTGAACACAGCTGATGGTGTTTTTGAAATTGTGCGTCTCTTGTTAGATGCTGCTACAAATCGCAGACGACTTCATAGAGAGTGTGGTGACGGCAGCTTGTCAACTGGCACGTCATCGCAAGTCTAACACCTTGGAGGTGAAGGATGTTCAGTTACATCTTGGTAAGTGTTTTTTATTGCAAACACATTTATTTTTTGTGTTGTAAGCTTTTATATTTTTTACATTTAGATTTGTCACTAAAAACATCCTAAATCTGTAAATACTGATATGCATAATGTTTTTTTAATTGTCTCTGGGGAAATTGTGCCTGATAAAACTGGTAGATAAAATGTGTGAATCATGTGTTAACATACCTCACATGGTGCTCTGTTCAGTCCTTCCACCTCTTTATGTTTTCGACCTGTAAGTCTCTCGGCTCATAGAAATAATTTGTTGAATTTTCGGTGCAGTGAAGAAGGAAAAAGAAAGTAGTGTGTGGTGATTGCAGTAAGCAGAGGCATTCCTTTGCACACAAAAACCTTTTGACAGCTGACATCTCAAAGGGAATCCTTCATCCGTGTTGTGTAGAGAAAATAAGAAAAACAACAACGGCGACACATTTCCACCTTTTAGTGAGTTTGATGCGTGGCTCTTAAGAGACCGCAAACATTCAGAAGCAGAAAATGAAAGTGCCCCCTGATCATTTCAAGACAGTTTGAGAGGTAACATGGCAGCCCAACACTTCCCAGCTGTTTTCAGTTTTAAAAAGAGAAGGATTGTCACACTAATCAAAGCAGCTTCAGGAATGTATTCTTTGTCTAACAGATCTGCAAATAATTCAATCTTTATTAATAATAAGAAAGTTTGACGTCTGGACTGTCTGTGTAGTAACAAGGAACTGTCAGCTCTGGGGATGTCGAGATTAATCGTGTGGCAGTTAAAAATCGATTCAAAGGTGTCAAGGTTTGAATCGCAGTAGTATCGTGTTGTCATGGCAGTGGAAGCATTTTTGCTTCCCAAAACAGAAAATGGAAGACACAAACTGTGCAAATATTGCAACAAGACAGAGAACTTCACAAACAGCACAACCAACATGATGCAGCATTTCATCAACCGCACAACAAGAAGCTCCGATCACCTCCTGATTCTCTCAAAATAAATCGTGAGATAATCGTACCGCGAATCGTAACGTTACATCTCTGGTCTGCTCTGATGGAACATTTCTGTGGTTATAATGATAAATGTTTGCTTCCACTGAGCGGTCTGTCTCACGTTGGTCTCCTCAGAGCGCCAGTGGAACATGTGGATTCCTGGTTACGGCTCAGATGAGATCCGGCCGTTCAAGAAGGCTTGCACCACAGAGGCTCACAAACAGGTATGTTTAAAAAAACAAAACAAAAAAAAAAACAATACATGGAGCATGTATCCCTTTATAGTTCACTGAAAGGTGACACCTCATCTAACTCATTTCTCTTCTTCTTTGCAGAGAATGGCGCTGATCCGCAAGACAACCAAAAAGTAGCGGGACTTGACACTAATGTGTTGTGCGCACTGTGTTTTGTCTTTACTTTTTATTTGTCGTCGTTTTCTTCCTTTTGAACTGGGATTCTTTTTGTTTGGAGTGGGGGACAGATGAAGACGACAGATTGTTTGGCATGTTTTTAATTTTTGTTTTTTTTTGTCATCAGATAGCGTGTCCATTATGTGTTGTAACTCCCTGACTCTACAGTGTTTTGCCAGCACCATCAGCCACCTATGATTCACCTGTTGTCACTGAACATGTTTTGTGCCGTCGGAAACAAGCCTGGCAGAACTCTCTCCATTTCATTTTTTTTGTCAATAAACATTTACAGGGCAGCTTTTTGATGCCCACTGCTGTATGCTGTTACCTTTTTAATCATCTAGAGCATTTGGAAGTAAACAAATCAATCTTTATCTCACTCATTCAAAGTCATATTTGTTATTAACTTGCCAATAATAGATACTTGTAACTGTCAAATGTGTAACAGATGCTTCCCTTTTTTTATTATTCTTAGAGGGTTTATAAGACCAAATTCCAGCTTTGGTTTGTGGCCACATTTACAATAAGGTCTCTGTTCTGTATGTACTGTTGTGTATTGATACTAAATGTCGTAAGTTTTAATTGAAAATACATTTATTTCAACAATCTCTGAAAAGTGTGTTCTGTATAAGAAAAAGGCGTCACAGTCATGACTGAAGAGGTTAGCCCACTTTGAGAGAAACAAATAACTGAGTTCATAATGTTAGATGTCGAGGAGTGTGGCATCTATTTCCCAAATTAAGAAAATGCAAAGGCAGGTTAGTTATCTCATTCATAAGCTGCCGATGAAGCAACTCTGGGTGAAGTGTCTTTCCCAATGACGCATCAGACGTGTGGCCACAGGAGCTGGGGATCAAACCCCGACCTTCCAAAAGATTCTATCAACTGTTTGTTTTGGTTGCAGAAGTAGAAGAGGCTTTACATACTGTATGGGAGATGAACAGTAACACATCAAAGCAGAAGAACATATTCCAAAAGTGCCCCAGAGTTTTTATTTTCCTTTCAACGACAGAACACAAAAACACACACTTCACTTGGATGTTGTGCAATTATTAGTAATACCAAAAAGCCTTTTTAAGACCAGCCAAATCCATACATTGACATAGAGGCCTAGTATGATGTCAACCAGGGGACCCCACACTTGAACTTCTACCAAGCTTTGACAGAAACAAACAAGCACTGTCCTCTGGTAAACTGAAACAAGGAAATAAACCAATGACCTTGATGAGTAATGACTGGAGTCTGGAGATAAGTTCTGAGCCGTTTATGGCTGTTTGGAGAAAAATAGCATTAACACATTTTCTTCTGAGCCACAAGTTCACAACAAATTATTCACTGACAGGTTTTAGGGGTCCAAAACTCTGTATCACAGGATTTAATTTATACAATTCTAGCAAATTTAAAAAAAGAGAAGAAAAGAAAAGATGAATATGAAGTTTCCCCCTGTCTAAACCAAGACCTGTAATGATGGACATTAGTTAATTCATTAGTACAAACAAGTTTTGCCAAGAATCCAACACACAATCCTCAACCTCTCTGTCGACTTTTTCAAAGTTGAATAAATACAAAAGCACTGTTTTTGCAATAAAAAAATGTTTAAATCCAAAGCTTAGGTGCTTGTGAGGCAAAATGAAGACATACTTTCAAGCTAACATTAGCACGCTAACTGTGACAATGTAACAGGCCATATTAACCTGGCACTCCATTGTTATTCAGAGCAGCAGGATACAAACACACTAGGTGCAGCTGTTTAACAACTATTGAAAATAACAGCTTTGGCTTAATGATAAGGTGAACTGCTGAGTCAATAAATCTGACTGTAAATGTGTGAAGACATTTATACAAAAAAAATCTCCTGCTGGGGGTCTAATTACCCATCCATCTCATAGATTTTTAGTTTAAAAGGTGTTTTACTTTGTATCAATGTGATAGATCACATAATTTCGAAAAACATCAGTATGTTTTTTTTTCTTCTCCTGAAGTCAAAACTTAAAACCTTACAACCAAGGTGCAAACATGCATTTCAAATCTTCACTGTTTCACAAGGTTGAGTTATTACAGTCATAATCCACAATTAATCCAGTTTCCTGTGGGCAGGTTTCAGGAACAAGAGTCCACATTTCTAAGCACCAGTAGTCGAGAGTTTATTAACAGCATTTCTTGGTGTTCCTGGGTGGCGTGTCAGCCTGTGCCAGGTTGGCTCTCTGTGCCTGCAGAGACTGTGGAGTGGCACACTTGACTCCATCCCAACCCTCTAGCATTTCTACCTCTCCGCTCATCAGACCCTGGTAGACCCGCCGCGTGAGCAGCTCGAAGGCCTCCTTCACATTTTGGCCTGTCTTTGCAGAAACCTCAGCATAGGGTACCCCAAGCTGTTTGGCCAGTTTCTCAGCCTCTTCCCGACTCACCACCCTCTCCCCCTCAGCATCCATGTCACTCTTTTGGCCCACCAGGATGAAGAGAACCTTATAAGGCTGCACTCGCTCACACACCTCAGCATGCCACTCCTTCACATGGTCGAAGGAGGCTCTGTTGGTCATGTCGAACACCAGCAGACCTCCGACTGAGTTGCGGTAATAAGAACGGGTCACCGACCTGGGGAAATAACAGAAACACAATGAAGAAAGAAAAAGGGTTTTGCAAAGTTCAGACTTTGCTTCCAACTTATTTCCCCTTCCAGTGAGTAAATACTCAGCTGATTGTATGCACTGTTTGAGTGGAGCTTTTTAAGATAAGCAGATTGACATGGAGTCTGTGTCTTTGTTAGAAACTTGATAGCAACTATGCCTTTTCTCACCCTAATCATGAAGCTGCCAGGAGCTACGTAGTTACCCCATGAGTAACTGAATGCTTAAACTAAAGGTAAGGCTTACTAAAAGGCCCTCCCAGCTGCCGCCTGGTAATAAGTTCCTTCTTCATTTAAACACGTCTGCATGAAAATAACCTGATTTGGCTGAGCTTTCAGCTGACTCAAGTGGGACTGGCTGGCTACAGATACCGCGGAGAGAGGCGGTACACAAAGAAGCACCGTTTGCAATTTGTTGCGCTTCATTCAACTGGAGAAATGAAATAATGAATTTAGGGACAGAATGAAGCATGTTAAAGCCTTGTTGTTTTCATCAAAGTTGCTGAGCGGGAAGAAAAAAAATGCCTTTTCACAGATCTGTCTTCTCCACTTTAAGCATTGAATCTCTTTACTTATTACACACTGATCTTATGAGGGAGGATTGGCAGTGTTAGCTTAAGCAAACAGTGATGAACAGCTCTGGTATGAATAGAATGAAGAGTGGTTGCGTATTTGGATCATATATCTACTTGCATGTGATTCTCTTTTAATAGTTTTCTTTGATATATAAGGGTCTAAAATAGTGCAAAGAATCACAGACTTAAACAATCTGCAGCGAGAGAGTTGTTGAACTATGACTGCCATCAATACAGAAGACAGTAGGCTCGTCCCCTAAGTGAAAAGAAACGGTGAATTCATGCTGACCTGAACCTCTCCTGTCCAGCTGTGTCCCAGAACTGCAGCTTGACTCGCACGCCAGGTTCTACCTCCAGGAAGTGAACGTAGAAGTCCACACCCACTGTCTGGTTGATGGACTCAAGGAACAAGTTTTCAGTGAAACGCTTCAGCAGAGACGATTTCCCCACCGTGGAGTCCCCCAGCATGATGATCCTGAACTGGTACTGCCACAAAGTCAGGTCCATTGTTGCTGAAATTTGAAAGGGGAAAAGGCATGAAGAGAAAAAGACAGCTTGTTGGGATAAAGAAGTATGTGGAAGCAATTGAAGGAGACGGGAAAAGTAAGCTTATTAGATGTTTGAGTTTGAAATGGGTTGCAAGCAAGGTTAATGAGGAATAGAGCCGCCTCGATTGTACTTTAAGAGTTAGAAAATAAGGGGGAGGAAGGAAAACAAACCTGTAAAAGCCTAAGAAGTCCAAACCACCTCCCAGCCACTTGGTTTCCTATCTTTAATGCTCCAAATGTTGAGAAAGCACAACAGCCACTCCTTATGAATCTCACAATCAGCAGAGAAGTCTTTGTCTGAAGTCATCCCCAAACTCTTAAGCCATAGATATCCACAGCTCAAGTGTCTTTGTCACGTTCCGATGATGGTTTAGCCATGGTGTAGGGCAGGTATGTAAAGAGAGCTGCACCAAAAAGTAGATCCAAGTATCACAGCAGTTCTTGTGAGAGTTCAAATGCTACTGTAAGCATGGGCAGGAGTGTGTGTATGTGTGTGTGTGTGTGTGTGTGTGTGTGCAGGGGTGTGGACTTTCTAAAGTTTGCCTGTTGATACTTGACTAAAGGTGGGGCAAGAGCATAAGGACGTAGGGAGGGCTGTGGAGGAAAGGGAGGGCCAGCTGCTGGTGGGCAGGATATGAGCAAGTAGTGGTTATAAAAAGAAACATTCGCAGTTTCCTGCTGTCTCCAACTTAACACGACATGTCATCATTAACAGCCCAAGAAAGTAAGGGCAGCTGTTTGCTGGCGCAATTTGCAGCAGTTCACATCACTTTATGATCCTCTCCCTACAGCCTAAAAAGAGGAAGTTGATAACAATACAGCAGCCATGGGAAACGCTTGGAAAGGCTCAGGATATTGAAGTCATTTTCAAAGATAGGTTTGTAAGAAATGGTTGAAGACTGTTTATATAAATGAAGCCTGAGTGGCAATTCTAGGGATTAACTAAGATACCACTTACAAAAGGCAACTTTAAACATCAGTTCAACAAATTGTGTTCAGACTGTTACAAGTTTGTTGACATAATTCCAGTAAAACCACAGCAGCTGCCGTCTCAAATTGGAGGTTGAAATGAAAGGTTCAGTGTTTAGGGGGCTTAATGCTGTCCTATATAACAAATATAACAAAGAGTAGGCTTCTTTACCTGCTTCTGTAAAGTGTCTTGAGATAACTTTTATTATGAACTGGCACTATAGGAAAAAGGAGGTAGTTAAACGCACATCACATATAGGTACAGGGGAGTGCAAAATCAGCCGACTGTAGAAGATAGGCCCGCATACTTACTCAAATGATGAATTAAAACTTTGCATGGCATTTGAGGAAGTGCGTGAGCCTACACAGACGGACTGTGTTTTGAGGCTGTAGACTTTTAGGGGTTTCGTTGCACAGACACCACATGGTGGACGGGTTTGTTTGCTGTGCCTCCAACACCAAACGAAAGTCAAATCATGGCATCAGTGAATACAAAGCTTTCCATTGTGGGACATGAGAGTTTGATGTTGTGTCCTTCTTAACTCTTTGGAATGATTGTCGTCAACACTCGAACAAAGGACAGTTTATCAAGCACAATAAAAATAGATTTATTCAGAAGGAGAAAACACATGCCTTACATCTGCACTTCATAAATATAAAAATATGCCGTGGTTTTCTTTTTCACATGTGGGCCAAAACACAAGCATGAACGCTAGGAGTGTGTACTGAACACCACTCCATTATGACAAGATAACAAGTGATAATGTAACTGAGACGCTTGATGCTTATCATTCAAGCTTATAAGCTTATCACTTTTCATCAGGTTCTTGTTTCACTTGAGGACATCATTCTTCATCGGCCACTCTTCATCTCTGAGTGACTACTGTTGTATCAAGTGAAACTGAAATGACGCAGGCTCATCAGATGACTGTGCGTCCCCATGATCCGAGTCATTGAAGGTTCAAACAGTGATTGTTGATGTCAGGAGGTCCCTAACATCAAAGCCATACAACCCTCAACTGATGAGCTATGAAAAAAAAAGTCTTTAGAGTGCAAATTCAAATATTACAGCTTCAGTGCAAAAATGCAATAAGTCTATGGCCGATACTTTAAAAAACATGTTTTTTTTCCATCCTGAAAAATTGATATACACCAAAAGTACAGCTGTAGTGATGACTGTCGTGACCCTGTATGTGTGTTCATTTAAATATGTTAAACACATTAAAACAAGTCTTTAAGAGCTGACATGTCTAAGAAGTATCATGAATGTGTCTAACTGTGACTGCACAGACCCTAACTCAATAAAACTGATGTAACTGTTGCTTTAAATCTTTAAAGGACATATTCTTCCACATCTTTTCGTACAATTTAAAATAATCACAGTCACCCCCCTTTTTCTCCAAATGAGTGTCCTGTGAAGCTCCAGATAGTTGACAGAAAAAAAACATCCCTTTACCTTGACATCTCATTGCATACTTAACTAAATAATCCTCCTCTTGCACCAAGCAGAGTTGAAAAACAAGGTGATAAAAATGTTGTGTTTAGGGCCAATCAGGGTTTTTTTTTGTTTTTCTACCAGAGCCGCGCATTTCTCTGCATGAATGACACAAACACAACAGCAGCCACATGCGCTTTAGTCTGAGGACACAGACGGGAACTTGAGCTCGGGGAAGTCTGCTTCTGGAGAGCTGCTGCCGCTGCGGTCGCTGTAAGTGTCCCTGCAATGAAAGATGAATTCATAAAAGGTCTATTACATGCCGTGATGCCTGACAGGGAGAGCTTTATTGTGATTGAAGGTGCATTGATGACAAAGTGTCCCAGTAAACTGCAGCTGTAATACCCACGGTGGGTTTGATGGAATTACATTGCATAATAATATACGAGGGATGATTATGACACTGAATAAAAAATATGCTCGTAAATGTTTGTTGATGTCGACAAGTCAGCTAAGTTTGACTTCATTGGCGATGCATAGAAAATACTTTATACACAACAAAAAACAACTTCATTTATTCATCTGCATGCTGAATCTAACCCGAGTATTCAAGTGATTAACTCGTTGAAATATATTCCAAGTGTTTGAAAATTGGACTTGAAGCCACTCCCGGCTTAAGAACTTTGAAATTCAGTTAAAGAGAAATATCAGGCTTTGAAATATTATCTGGATGTACCGTTTCATTTATCACAGAGAAGAAGAAGAAGAAGAAGAAGAAGAAGAAGAAGAAGAAGAAGAAGAAGAAGAATTTTAAGCTTCAGCAGGCAACCTCATTTTCTTTTTGCTTGAAATAACACTTCTGATGATGTCACTGATTGAAATAAAGCCTGATGCCTGTTCTTTCCCTGCGTCTTTGGATTGAGTTTAAAAATAAGACTTCTTCAGGCTAGATCCATAAAACGATCAGTGTTAGCTTGCACGCAACCTGTACAAACTCTGACCTCTCGCTCTCTCTCTCTCTCTGTCTATGAAGGACACAGCCTTTTTAGCACGCTTCGACGCTCAGGCTGAACTGAAAGGAGACGCCTGCTTTACCCGTTTGCATCGTAAGCCTTTTGTTTCTAAGTGTTGTCGCTTTTAGCTTAGCTTGCTTAGTTCAAAATAAGCAAGCCTCAGTGATTTAGAAAGCTTTCTTTAAACTATCTTAATTAATGTTTGGTCTGTAAGAATGTGCTGTTTGCATATCATTGTGATGTCAGATTTTGCACACGACATGTCAAAATGGTGCGTAATGAATCTTGGGATAGCTCCGGGTGGTACTTGCATCGTTTGAAGGAGTCTTCTCTCTCATGTGGGACAGAGAGCATAAAGGAACACACCTGTTTCTACTTCTAAAGCCTTCTGGAATGTCTGTTGATCAGCTGTCATTGTGCCTGTCTTCTGAGTCTAACACAAACAGCCAGTCAAACAGACAGTTTGCAACGATTAGTGAGCATCTTTGGGTAGCAGGGGCTTAGCAGAGTGTGTATAAGCATGCTCATGCTGCTTACTGCTTCTTTAACTTTCGTCATACTGAACCTACGAACATTTAGACTTACAGCACACGTCACTGTAACATCACAGCAGTGTGGCCGAGCTTACCGCGGAGAGAGGCGGCAGCCCTTGGTCAGGTAGCTCTGGAGTTTTCCTGCAGCCGCCAGCAGCAGACCAAAGTACGGAGGAGAGGGTTTGATGGGCCTCGAGGTGAACTCGGGATGGTACTGCACCCCGACAAAGTAACAATGATCTGAAACAACAAAGATACAGACGCGCTGACCTCCACCACAGGTAGCATGTTACAGACAACAACCCTGTCTAAGTAACAGTTAAAGCAGAGAGTTTATTTCCAGCGTGTCGTCGTCGTTAGCGACACTCACCCTCCAGCTCAATGACCTCCATTCTCTCTCCTTCCACATCCTGGCCGACGAAATGAAAGCCCTTTTTTTCAAAGTGGTGCTTGAGCTCAGGGTTCACCTGAAATGAGCGAAGGTACAAACAGGTACGCACAAAAGGTCATTGAGAAATTAATAACTGAGGTTATTTCACTCTATTCCTACAGAAGGTGTGAACAATTAATTGAAGGTGAACTTCAGTCCCTGTAAAGTGCACAGGCACTTGGATTATTTTCGTCTTCACGGAGAAAAAGCTTCGATAACTTGTTTTGGTCTCTAACCTCAAACCTGTGTCTGTGCCTCTCGTCAACAAACTCCACATCTCCATACAGCTTTCCTACAAAAATCACAGATGCAAAGACATTGAAAATATCATGTGTGTTAAAAAAGAAAAAAAAAAAAGTCAACCATGAATTTGAGCATGGACACATACTCAGTACACTGGTGTTGGATTTAAAAAGGGTCCGCCTCTTCCCCAGCCTCATAGTCCCGCCCATCTGCCCTGGGTTGTGCTCGGGCATGTCAATCACCTGTCAAGATCACACGGGATGTTAAAAGCCTTCTGTTGGAGGCTGTGCAGATAGAACGTGAGATGAGCGCGACACAAAGAGATAACCCACCACTGGGTGTTTGGAGTCCGGATTAAATTCTGTGGAGTTGGCGTCTGTGGAAGATAAGACCGAGAACTGATCAAAGCTCAAATCAAGGTCTGCGGTTCTTTCACCGTCGAATTAGAAAGCGTATGAATCAAATGTGTCACAACGGTGTCCTCGGCTCACCTTCCCATCCAAGAACATTGCGGGCAAACTCGCACACTGCCAGCTGCATGCCCAAACACACCCCTGCACAAAACAAGAGCAGCAGGATTTTTGTGTGAGGAGAGCTATTGTAAGGATTCCTAAATATAAAGAGACAGAACAGGATTCCCACTGAGCAAAACATAAGCCTACTGTGTGTGCATGTCATTCTGCTAACACAGTAGTGCCTTTAACACCTCTTTACCTCTCTCGTCATTTTACAGCTCTGAGCGTTTCCAGTGGTTGCAGTTCAGCAGGTTTTTTTTTTTTTTTTTGTCTGACCTACAAAAGGATTCTATAATGTCAAAGTGATGACAAATCTTAACAAAAGCTTTTAGGGTTACGTGCACAAACGACACAGAACTGGTTGCACCAGTGCTCGTACTTCAGGACTTAATGGATATCACGGGCCTGTGAAAATGCTATAACGTGATTACAGTTTATTTTGTCAGACTTGAAAAGTACAAAGTTCTTTTAACATCCCTTCCTTGAGTTCTGCCTTGTTTGCTGGCTCTGGTTTTGGTTCTGGACATTAGTCTTTCTTTTCACGCTGCTTTGACTTTGTGTCTTTTGATTTGCAGGAAAACAAATGTCACTTTCTCTCTCTCACTGCAGCACCTTTTCTTGAAAAGGTTTCTCTGTATTTTTGCCGAATTCAACTTGCCCTCCAAAAACCCTCCAGGGTTGTATCACAGAGGCTTCATGCATCATAGTGCTGCATGATGGGTATTGAACGTGGACAACCTTAAGCGCTCTACACTGAACCTTCGATCTCTCTAAATGTGTCAAAGTGCAGTGATCAAACACGTATGCATACATTTTTTTAAATTAATATTAACCACTGTGATTCAACGCTGTTAGACAGCAGAACACAGAAACGTTCAAGCTGCAGAATCATTTTTTAGAGACTGAGGTCCCTTTCACATATGAAGTCCAGTGACCTCGGCTTCGTGCTTCACTGCACTCGTTTGGTTGGTATCGCGCTCTCACCCACGCCGATCCAAACTCTGATGCGCCTAAAAGCAAATCGAGCCCTCTGTTTTCAAACGGACCAGAGTTCAGTTCTTTAGTCTGCACCAGAGTTCGTTTGAGCGTTCACGCCAGCCCAATTATCTGACAACGTTCACCCGAGTTGGACTCAAACAGACCAAACAGCTCAAGAGTGAATGCACCCGTAGACTATTCATCATTACATGCAGCTGTCGAGCCGTGCGCCTAAATACTATGAATGAATGCATTATCTTTAGTTTAAGAAAACAAACTACACGTTTTCATTGGGTTTGAAGGAGCCTGGCACACGACACATCTTACGATATGACATCCTGGAGGAGAATTGAGGAAAAAGTCAACGAGCTGCTTGTGAATCTCTCTCACCCAGGAACGGCTTGTTCTGTTTTCTCGCCCAGTTGATGGCCAAAATTTTCCCTTCGGTCCCTCTCACACCAAACCCTCCTGGTACCAACACACCACTGTGGAGGGAAGCAATGGAGACAACATCAGAGCAAACATTACACATCTTTAAAGCCCGTATGTGAACATGTTAATGATCATAGTATAACAGACAGTAAGAGAGCTGGACTTTTTTGAAGGATGCAGAGCAGAGATGATTGAGATACGACATTCACTTGCTGTTAACTTTGGGGATAAAAAGGCTTTATCACCCGAGGCACAGATATATCATATGGATAATTATCTTTGTTATGCTTTATCCACTGCAGAAACTTTGTGTTAATATGTGATAAGAAATAATTGCTAGTAATCTGATTAGAATCAGAAACGGCTTCAGGACTCTTCAACTTAATAATACAACATTTCTGCAATAAAAACTTTAAGAGCACATTGTGGATGTAAAACAAACATGGGAGATGTTATCAAACATTGTGATCTTTAATGGAGCAAAGAAAAAAAAACCCCTCTTCTCTGATGATGTTATGAAGCAGCATGAGCCGATGTGTGCGACGGCACTCTGCTGCCACCAAGTGGCCTGAAGTGATAACTCAGACTCCCCGGAGAGTTAAAAGTAAAACTTTGTTGTCTTTTTTCCAACATGGCCTGAGCTCACCTGGCACTTGTTTTGTCCCAGGTTTGTCAACTCACTGTGAACTGCAGAGCTTCTGCCAGGCCTCGTGATATTTCACTGGCTCGTCTTGCAGAGTGGTGGTCTCCAGCTCTGCAGAGTCTATGTACTGCAGAAACAACAAACAAGCATCGTTTGGAGGGAAATCGGTCAACATCACACACCACAGGATAAACAGTCTAAAAAAGGCCATATGTTAGCCGCTATGCCAGTTTTAAAACGTGGAACTCACAACAATCGACACATAAACAACAAAGAAAGAGACGTCAATCCACAAAGATGAGGAGGAAAGAAAAAAAAGCTGTTGAGATGTTTCCATACCTTGACCTTTAGTTTGTGGTTGATGGCGAGGGCCGAGTGCTCGAGGGCCTTGATCACTGAAGCGTACGAGTCAGATAATTTCGTGTACTTCCCCACGAGAGCGATGGAAACACTCTCTAGAAGACGGTCAGATCTGAGAGGAGGGGGAGAGGATTGACTGTTACTGACAAGGCCGATCACTGAATCACAACATGGCATGAAGAAAGAGACGGACGATTATTTGGTTTTCAGGCATGTTGTTACAGACTATATGCTCGACAGCTGTGAGGTGAAGGATGTTTCCTTTGATCTGAGAGCAACATGTCACACTGAGCGATATTAAAGCAGAATAAAAACATCTTTTTCATCAGTTTAGGACTAGGCTCTAAATGTGTGGTGTGCCTGTTGTACTTATCTTGACTCTTGATATTAATATGTATACGCATGTGTGTGTCTTAGTTTTTTTTAACTCTTCTCTCTACTTACAGTTTGACTTGTCGTTATTGTTTATTTTCACTTTATCTGAAGCCTTGTGTTTGGAACATGCTACGTAAAAAATCGACTTGGGGGTTCGACCTGTCTTTGGGAAAAGTTTAAAGGCTCCACCTGTCAGACATCTCCTTCCACTTTGTGAGCATTTTTCGGGGTCTCATCTCGACGGGCAGGTGCAACCGCTGACAAAAGTAACTGACGAGGCCCTGGTCCTCCAGCAGCAGAGGCACTCTGTACACTGAAGACACGTCATGGACACAGATGACCTGGAAACAACAAGACGACATGTTTGAGCGGCGTCAGGGAGGAGGGCCGACAAAGTGCCGCTCAACCAACCTCATGACGATTCGATCCATAACTATCAAACAGGATGGAATAGAGGGAAGTAGTTACCAACCTGCTTCTAGGGACTACACACCACAAGACATCTGCAGATGTACGTGTTGACCTTATGAACTGCATTACACATTACGCAACACATGCAAGACTGTGTGTTGTAGGACAGATAATAGCAACCACAGTACTTCACCTGTGTGGGCTCCACGTGACAGAACATGGAGATCTTCTCTTTTACAGCTGTTTCCAGAGGCGTGGAACAACGGCACATAATCTGACAAAACAAATGACTGTATTGATTTTATCCTGACCAACGGCGAGACAAGGGAGAAGCGTTTTTCCAAACTGAACATGACGTGAATTATGATTGGTTACACAGTAGAGGCCTTGGCCTTCCCCCCCCCCCCCCCTTTTTTTTTTTTTTTTTTTTAAATCATTCGGGTGCATTAGAGAGTGACAAAGACATGGCTATTATTTCACTCACCAAATCTGGAGACAAGCCCAGCCCCCTGAGCTCTCTGACACTGTTCTGGGTCGGTTTGGTTTTCTGCTCTCCTGTGGCGCTGGGCTGAAGACATGAAGGACAAATTAGCTTGAAACTGAAGCTAAAGTGTGCATTAGTAAACCTGTGGAGATTCCTGTAAAACACCACTTTAAAAGGACCAATGATGCAACACCCACACCTACTGTTTAAAGTGGGCACTGCAGTCCAAATTCAAACCATCACAACGCTGTCTCCCCTCGAAGTCAAAGTGCACACAGCACAGGTTGCCATGTCGCGGACAGAGAAGCTTCCCTGTCTAAACAGCTCTGCGTCTTCAAACATTTCTGCATTCTAACCTCTCGCCCCAAGTGTCTCTGATCAATCTTAGTTTGACCACGTTCCTGGTCGTAGAGCTTATTAGAAAAATGCCACAGCTTTTGATGTCAGGTAGAATTAATCATATCTGAAGCAGCACGCTGAAAGCCAATCAAACCAAGGGTCGAAAGGACAGTTTAGGCGACCTGCCTCCTTCTCCGGTCAAAACAAATACAGACCATTCTGCAGCAGAACAATCTGAGAAAGGAGGATATCCTGTCTGCTGTGAGACGCCAGCACTTCTACACAGCCTCTTCCTTAATGTGTGATGATACAGTGAGGTCATTTAGTGATTTCAAACAGTAAATATATAATATGTTGGCCCTTCAACTTAAATCAAACTAGCCTCCATCAATTTAATTGAATGTGTGTTTCAATTGAAGATTCATAAAAAAAGTGCAGATGTATTAATCCTGCAGATTTTCCAGCGTGCATACCTGTGGTACCAGGCTGACGTGGATGTTGCAGAAGTTCTCCCTCTTCACTTTGAACTGGAACTGTCTGAAGGCCTCGATGAAGGGCATACTCTCAATGTCCCCCACTGTTCCTCCCAGCTGTTGACAAGAAACATCAGCTTATATCACAGAGCTGCACGCATCTACACACACACACACGCACACGCACGTGCACACACACACGTCGGTTGTCAGCAGGCTCTTACACAACTCTGACACCGCCTTCAAAAGTAAATGTCATGCTGTACGGAGCTGGAGGACTATCAGAGCAGGAATTGATGTTTGCCAGAGGAGAAGAGCTGCTGGAGGCCCGGCAGGCAGAGGAAGTTTGTTAGGATAGCTTTTAACAACAAGAGTGACGTTAAGCATCGTGCTGCTTGGGGACAAATTACAATATTTTCTCTTTTCTCAGCTTGACTTCACTGAACACCAAATTACTGTATTTCTTCTTCAACATTCTACAATGACAGTTTTCCTCACAAAAAAAACTGCCTTTAGTAAACTACATAGCACAAACAGCACTTTCTGTCCTCTTACCTCTATGACACAAACTTGCGGCTCCACACCGTCGTCATCTACTGAGATCCTGGCCTGCTTCATCACCCACTCCTGAATGGCATCTGTGATGTGGGGTACCACTGTAAAAGGGTTCGAAAACAAAAATGCATGACATCAACCAAGCTACGATTATGATTAGAGATATTTGAAATACAAGTCAGGTTAGCACATTATCTCTTCTATGAATGTAGACTGAAAAATAAACATTTTGCTTTGAGGCATGCATTTGCACAAAACTCTACATTTAGTAGAAGAAGCCCAGGCTCACCCTGCACAGTCTTGCCCAGGTAGTCTCCCCTCCTCTCCTTGTTGATGACTGACTGGTAGATCTTTCCAGTGGTGATGTTGTTGTCCTTGATAAGGCGGATGTCCAAGAAACGCTCATAGTTCCCCAAATCTAGATCAACCTCCCCTCCGTCATCCAGAACAAAAACTTCACCTGTAAAAGAGACATTCAATGTGCTGTGACAACAGATCCAAGCTGGTAAAAAAAAAATCAGAGGCCTGATAAGTTAACCACAAAGGTCTATGGTGTGGAAACTGCTAGCCTCATGCTACCTTAGCGAGAGTTGGCCCGTTTCATTTCAGCTTCTGGCGCCGTCCGAGGTGGCGGCCTGCTGCAGCAGCTCCCGTCGTTACTGTACATGTTGTCTAATCATTGTAGTCAATAGTTTCTGCTGCCAACTGTCTGTTCTCAATATTGCACTTATCATATTACATGTATCACTTACTTTTGCTCTTGTATTAATACAGCTTACGACTGTTATTGTTGTTTTTTGCACATGTTCATCGACTCCTGCAAAGTATGTTCACATTCAGTTAAAGATGACTTACACATTTTGTAGATAATGTCTCACTTTTTTAGCCAGTTGGAATGTTTAAGTTAAAACCTGGTGTATTTATTATTGTTATTCTTGCTCTTACATTGTGTACATTATTAGTGCTCTTCCACTTTATATTGTTTTGTTTCTAATACTGTGTGTTTGATGTCCTGCTGCTGTAACGCCACAATTTCCCAGCTTGGGATCAATAAATCCATCCATCCATCTATTGAGCACTAAGCCACTTACTGCCAGGTCACATCTTGTCAGATTTTACCTGCCAGTCTCAACCAGACCATCACATAAAAAAGCAGTGTGGATACATCATTGAAAATAAGAAGCAACCTTAATGAATGAACTCACCATGTTCATAAGGTGAGAAGGTTCCAGCATCGATATTGATGTATGGGTCTATTTTGATGGCCGTCACATGAAGGCCGCAGGACTTGAGGATTGTTCCCACGCTGCTTGCAATGATGCCTTTGCCAATACCAGATATGACACCGCCAGTAACCAGAATATACTTCATCGTGGCATGTGGAGACTATACACAACAGACAAGACAACATGTCAATCATTTCATAACAGTGAATAAAATACTTAGAACCACACCGGTTTAGGGTGTGTGCATATGACTCAACCTGCTATAACACAACGAGATCCAAATCTGATGTAATACAGACGTTTTGTGTTGAGTGAACAAGATTTACAAAGAACAACAATAATAATACTTTAAATCTAAATCTGCCTAAGTAAAGGTTGTTTCATTAATTTATTATAAACACACTTTATGTCATGTGTTTTAGTCTACAATATAATCACATACTTAAACCTTAATCCCAATATACATGTGCTGTCTGACATTACACACCAACATTTAAAATATCACCATAAAAAAAAGAAATATACTGATAGGGGGAGGAGTTACATTGACAAGTATAGGCGGGGCTGTAACGTGACCTGTTTGTTTACATTGTATAATATCTACATCCATGTCATCCGGACATTAATAGGAACAGCTGAAAGAGAAGCTACAAACAACAAAACTCCAAACATTAATTAAAGAGCCTAAAATAAACGTAAAAAATGTGATCAAGTCTGACCATCACAGCAGGTTGAACATTGTATTCAATCCCATGATATGGCGGGAAATATCAGCAACATATTAAACGGGAATATAAAGGAACTTCAAGGTTTAATAAACTCAGTCAAACAAGTTTGGTTGTTTGTTGTAAGTAGCTTACTTTTGTAAAACAGCGTTTGATACGTTGTCAAACTTATGTTCAATGAGAGGCTCTTTGGCTATCTGAGAGTTAGCAAAAAAGGTCCACAAATTGCCAGCAGACATACTCTGACACAACAAGGTCTGTAAAGTTGTATCTGTATTAAGGTCTTTGAAAATGACAGCTCACTGACAGCTGTTAAAGTTAGCTATCCACCTGGCCAGGTTTGACACAACAATAATGACTAACATATTTTTAGCGTTGACATTGTAATTGCACACGATGGGTTTTTTTTCCCAAAACACACTTACCAAGCTTTAGCAGCTGAGAGGAAAACGCTGTCGTAAAAGTCGAATAATCTCCTGAAGTTGTTGTCAATTTAATAACTCCAACTTCTGTTTACGAAGCATTAGACCCCACGTTTCCGCTGCAGTAGAAGCACGTGTACGTCTGTCTGACAGAGGGCGCGCGCGCTCCCCTCACTGATACAGCTCGTCTCCTTCCGTTTCGATGCTGCTGGAGTGACTCTAAGCCCTCTTCTTTGACTGTCAGGCAGACTGTGGCCCGCCGCCTCAACAAAACCCACCAATCAGACGGGTGAATTCAGTGTAACTCACGTCATGAGAGACTAAACTTTGGGCGTAAAAGTACAATATCCTATTTTTCACCTTCACTTCATGACGTCACTTGTCTAAAAGCGAATGAAATGTTTCAAGGTCAATGCAAAAAGAAGTTATCAAATTAAGGTGGACATTTATTTACATTGTTCAGCCTTTTTGAAATACCGATCATAATGTATTGCGAATTCAATCATACTTTGAGTTGAAACGTTTTCTAAGCTGTTTTTCTTTTGGTACATTAGTTAAGATTGCATCATACAAAAATGATTCAGGTTTGTATTTTAAATGATACAAATGTATCATTGTTATTCTATAATGTTTGTTATTCTATAGTTCTGTCAGCTGCTTTGCCTTTTTTTTTTCAAACTGTAGTCTCACCACCAGATGGCACCTGAGTTCAGTGTTTTTTATAAAGCATCTTTCCAGGCAGAATAGATTTTTTTTAATGGTTTGATTATGTTATTCACGATGAATGTTTCCAGTTAGTTGATGAGAAAAATAATGTATCAGCTACAGCAATTAAGACATTCATACCACTGGTTTCCGAATAGATTCTGCTTTTTTAGGCGAGGAACATTAAAATAGAGCACTGGTCCCTCTAAGCACCATTTATACATTTACACTCTCTGTGAGATATTAAAGTTTTCCTTCAAACTGACGAGCTGCTCCAGTTTTTTGCTGTGGGTAATGAGAGTGGTGATTCTAATTCATTTCTGTCCATGATCTTGATCTAATTAAAGACCTCATCCCTGCCACCTCATTTTCATAAGCTGTTCCCTTCAATTACATCTGACAAGTGAGCAGGGACACACATTAACCTCCTGCATGAAGAGGAACCGTGCTTCACTTATCTTTCTGCAATGACAAAATAAGAGGGAGACCAATTCAAAGGTAATTCCACTTCCCTTGAAACACATTTTTTGAAAACGCATCTGTGGATGGCAGATCAACGAATAATCTCTCAAATAAGGGTCCTGTTCTCTGGTACAGATGATAAGCTACTGTCTTGAAATGTCAGTTTGTTTTATATGTTGTGCTATTACGTGTGATTATAAATGGCCAAAGTGACAAGTCATCTTTGTTAATTAATAGTTAGTGACATGAAATATTGTAATATGCTGTCACAAAGAAAAGACGTCAGCCAGTCAGAAGAGACTGCAAATTGAAAGAAATTTTGCTTAAAACAGCTTAGGCTATACGTCTTTGAAAGAAGGGGAAATAGACCTGACGCTGTAGGCTACGACCACCTAAATCACCTTGAAGCTCATACAAAATTAATTGGCTCCGATACGGTTACAATGAATGTAACATCCTCAATTGAACTTGTGACTTGTGATGCTGTGTTCTTTTCTTTTCAATAGTCCCAATTCAGCCCACTATGCTATAACCTGAAAATCACTTCACCAAACAACTGTTGGATGAGATGTTGATGATATACTATACGTATACTCCCAAAAACAAATTTGGTATCCAAGAACAAAAAAACACGACTTACAGGTTAATATTTAAATTTACTTAACTTCTTGGCTTTTGGTTCCATCTACATCCTTACAGGTCCAGTGTGTAAGACTTATTGTCTCTAAACTGTTTCCTAATCATGTAATATTTTTTATGATATGTGCTGCTGCCCTCTTGGTCAGATAACCCTTGTGAAAGAGATTTTGATCTCAATTGGGTTAATTACCTTTAAATAAAAAAGATTTAAAAAAGACGATTAATTAATTAATTGAAAACACTTTTCAATTTACATAGCTAAATAATTTCATTAGTTGTCGCTTAAATTAAAATAATTTGAAGAATAGTTCGGATGTGTTTGCTTCATTTACTCTCATGTTTGCACCTGTTTGCTGGGTAATGGTATGCATGACTGTGTGTTGCTTATTTTTAAATTTACATTGTGCCACCTCATTTAGTGTGCGCACAATAGAATGATCTTAAATGGTCCAAGTTAAATCTAAATGCAAATCCAATATCTACAGGTTAAGAGAAAGAGGATAGACAACACATACCAAATTATAATATCAGTTAGTGTTGGCAGCATTTCCTCACTCCACCCTGAGATGTTAGATAGCTCTGGGGTCAGATGTCATGAGCTGCCTCACTCTCCCAAATCTCTCGTGGGCTGGGGAGGTCCAACTCCCTCCTCAAACAGACACGCAAAGAAACAGTAGCCTGCATCCCCCCACACTCCATCCAGATTATTAATGAATGGGAGCGCTGCCTCTCTCTCCGTCCTCTCTTGTAGTTTTGGAATGTGCAAGAAAGATCGATTTAAGACGGGAACACAGATGGCTCTTAAGGCACAATGCAGTACACAAGCACTCGGAGGAAAAAGGAGCTCTTGGGCAATTAGTGTCATTATGGCTGCTCATGTGCTTGGTGGGCTGGGTAAACAGTGGCTGTGGCGGCAAATGGTTAAGCATGTGGGTAGCGTGGATAATGATGATCAGAGCAGTGCTGCAGCGTAGCAAAAGCACATACTTAAACTATTTTCAGAGCAAAATTGTTATGCACTCTCATAGTAAATCATGGGGCAAAGTAGGCTACATGAGGTGATGCCCGCTGGATAAGTTAATGTCAACATTGTAAATCAATGCACTTTATCAAGTAATCAAATAATCATTTTGTCTTTAAAACTTTTAGAAAATGTTTTTTTCTTCAAATGTTTTGACCAACAGTCTGAAACATAAACGTGTTCATTTGGAAAAAAAACTCTGGTGATGTAGAAACTACAGACAGGAGATTTCCTTTTTTTTCCAACTCTCTTTATTGGTTTACACAGAGTACAAGAACACATACAGTTGGCATAAGAGTTGACACTATTCTGTGGCCATCTTTTGTAACCCCATTCCTGCCTTCTCCTGCCCCACCTGATAAATCCGATTCCCACCCGTCCCAGTTAAGTCACATCAATGATTGATTGGTTAGCAAAACTGTTGTCATACATTTTTGTCAATTCAATTACTGAAATAGTTGAGAATAACCGTCAAATACTTCAGCTCTCTACCATGATGCAATACTTAATGACGTGTGAACCAAGTCTTACATGACATTAGAAATCATTCAGTTCGGCGTAGTTCTTAGGGGACACCCACCCCCACCCACCCCACACGTAGACGAGGCACACTCACATGCACACACACAAACGCATTCCCTGAAAGCTTCTGTGACATACATGTGACAACAAGGTCAGGTTCAGTTGTAAACATGAGTGAGACAATAGCTTCACTGAGAAATCCAGCTCATGGACCTCTGGGGGAAACCCACATTGAGTTTGTTGTTGTTGTTGTTGTTGTTTTAAACCTAGTTAATACTCTTATGCTCTGTGTGTAGGTGTGTGTGTGTGTGTGTGTGTGTGTGTGTGTGTGTGCCTTTGTGGCAGTGAGACACCTCTCTTGTCATTGCCTCAGCCACAAGTTATTGGGAAAACAAACGTCAGTTGGAGGGCGTTGTCTGTTTGGTGTCTGCGCTGAGAGTTAGTGCTTCCTCCCGCTACACTGGGCAAACCTAATTTGATTTTGAGCACCAGTGAGGAGAGGGTGGAGGTTTCTTGGCTAACGTGGTACCAGGGTTGAGAACATAGAGATGAGATGGGTTGACGTGAAAATGGACTGATTCTGTGGGAGAGACATTCAGTCAGAGTGAAAGAGAGACTCTTTCCATGGGGGATGAGATGCTGGATCGGAGCCTGGTATGCCACTGCACTGTCATCTGTGAGCTGCCTTTGTCCACGTATGGAGGCCAGAATATCCCATGATCCTCGGCTGTTATCCTGACCCAACTCCTAGCATGTGGCCTCCTGCTCTCTCATGCGTTTTTCATCTCTCTCACTCTGCTTGCCTCCTCCCCACTTCTCCCCCACTTTTTCAATTCCCTCTCTATCATCTTTTCAGCCCCTCTACCCTGTAAGCCCCACACTCCTGTTCCCCATTTTACTCCTCTTTTCTAAAGTCTTGCTCTTCTTCCTAGCTATAGCACAGCTTAGGAGCTGGGCCTCTGCCACCGCCATGAAAACAGATGAGAGTGTTTTGTTTTGTTTTTTCCGCCCCACCGCCTCAGACCCCCCCCCCTCCAGGAGATGTCTACTCAGAAGGAGAAGGGGAAATGAGAAGGATTGATTAATTTAGACCACAGACCTCCCCCTTAAGGAGGACATGCCTGTTCAATCAGAGAGTAGGAAGATCACGGGAGCTCATTCATCAAGCCATGTATCCCATTTAAAAAAAAGTGTGTAATGTGAAAACAAGCCTGGGTACTTAGGGTTGTGGCCTCTGACCGGAGCTGCTTTTATATTTTCTGTGAAGAGATTTTTTGATAGTGGAATGGTGACAAGATAGATATGTCAATGTCAGGCTTAACATATGTTGTTTTTATAATGAAAACAGAGCTCCATATCCAGTTTGAATACAAAGCACATTGAAATGTTCCAATAAGCAGGCAGCCATTAAAAATGATTTTCCACACAGCTACAATAAAGGAAATCATTTGTTATGCTTCGTATATGCATTTAACATACTACTCGCCTTTTCCTATCCTTCATTTATCTTATTCAGAGTTGCTTAAAATAATTGCATTGACGTTCACAACAGCTCGGACATCAAGTACTCCGTCTGATAGCATTCTAAAGATAGGAACAAGATACACACTGATGCCTTGTGACCACGCGCATTAGCACTTCCACACCACATGTCATTCTCAAGTCAGATGTTAGACCGGGGTGAACAAGCAGTCCTTTTATCACAAACTCTGTTATTCGATTATTTCAACCTCTTCATGCATTGAAAAGGCAGTTCAGTTTGTATACGGCAAGTAGATTTAGCAACATCCTTTCCATGTAAGAGGAGGAGGGACTGGGTGCTGATACTTCAGATGCCCCGGAAAGTAAAAAAAAAAAAAAAAACTTCCTTAGATGGCCTTGGTATATACATTCAGTATATCTTTGAGTCATTATGGGATGTTGGCTCACGTCAACTTATGTTATACTGTATGTTTAGGGAAACATTCCAAAATGATCAGAGCACTTTCTCTTCTGGCAAAAGAATAATTTGGAAAAATAGAAGGATAAACTTTTTCTTTGAAGAGACAAGATCTTTTTTATGTCAAGCTGAATCAAGAGTTTTTTTTTCATCGTGAAGCTGGGGGAATTACGCAGGCTTTTAATATACTTGCATACTATCGCCTCATAAAGGTTGCTGAAAAGAGATCTCTTTTGTTTAGCTTTTTAATGTCGCCACCCATTTTTGAGGGAACTGTCAGGATCTGTATTTATAAATACTCAACAATGTTTTCAAGCTGGTTTATAGATTTGTTGTGTGTAAGTTTGGGTTTAGAATGTACACATAATGGGTTTTTAGTCGCTTATTCTCCTGTTACCTTATGAGAGGACTATACCAAAATGGCCAGTTTAAAATAAATAAATAAATAAATAAGTAAATTGTTTAAAAATAAACATGACTCAAACGTTTCATATCAGAAATGATCTTCTCATCCATTATTTATGTCGATAAAGATACCCTATGAGGTGATCGTGATCCCATTTATACCATGATGACATAAATAATTCAGAAAATGCACGTTTTCATGTTTTGCAATCATCTAATTTTCCGTATGGCCCCTAAGGATTTGAAAATTACAAATTCTTCAACATGTAACTGTAACTGAATGTAACTGAATGTAATGGGATTGTTTTCCTCAGCCAGAAAAACAGAAAAAGTTAGAGATACATCTTCGCAACAGAACATATTTCAAGCCCAGTGCAGCGCTCAGAGCTCTTCAGCCCAACTGTGAATTAGAAAGTTTACTAGTTATGGCAATTTCCCCAGATTAACATTAACAACAGATCCATAAACAAATAATGGCCAATCAAGGCAAATCAGAATGACGTGTTCATCCCAAAAAAAAAAAGATAGGCCTACATAAATCTTTAATTCCATAATTCTCCAATGTGGTCAAATTTTCAATTTCAATTAGTTTCAAATTAGTATTGATTATCTTAGAGTCAGTTTGCTTTGCTTTAATGTTCTCCACACTTCAAAGTGCTCTACAACTGGCAGTGTTTCGTTCCACACATAAGCTGTGCTGCCAACTGGAACTTGTCGTCAGTCAAATGGCTGTCTCTATTCATGTCTGATACCTCATGTACGCACCAGCATATTATGGGCACAAATGAGCTACAGTTTGATACAATGGAGTGTTCTATTTTGGTTGCCTTATCAATAGAGGACTGTCTCTCTCAGTGCATCAGCCCCCCTCTTCATCTGTGAGAAGTCTCCATGAAGGAGCACACAGACAATGGAGGACTTGATTGTAGGACATATCACTTTGGATCACATGTATGGAAGTATGCAGCAACATGACCCATCCAGAACCAATGTGGTTTTGCCCTTGTGGATGGCGAACTGTTTGGTAACAAGCCAGGGTTTAGTGCTGAGCTGTTACGGAGACTTAAGGTTCATAAAGGTCCACCATGAGACTGCTTTTCAAAGACTTTCACGGGTCATTCCCAGGAAAAGACTGAATGAAACAAGGCAGAGAGTTTTTAAATGTCATTTTCTTGAGTCATATGAGACAAAGCTATTCACCAACATTTTGTGTCCGTCTCTTGCTTATCATTCAGTAAATGCACATGCAGTCAGAACAAGTCAATTTGTTGTGTTAGTCTGACTAAAACATGACTGTTTAAGTCCATGTAAACATGTTATTCTAGCTGAAATGCTACCAAGTTGAATTTCTGGAAGTCAGACAAACAAATGTGCACAATGTGGTTGGGTATCGCAAATAACCCTGGATCAGACCCAAACTGGCCAAGAAAACTGTGGTAGTATTTTTGAATGGTCATGCAGCCTGCCCTCATTTTCCTGAGACAGGAAAGTTCTTTATTTCTTGTCTCCGATGAATGATGATGTTAGTTCCTCATGTTTTCGACCCACTGAAGATACAAAACCTATTACAAATCAGTGGGCAGGATCTCACTGTCAGAATCTAAAAGCAATGTCTGCTATCTTGTGAGGAAGCTATGCTAACAGGCTCTGTGGAGAAAGCTGAGAAGAAAAAAAGTATGTTTCACCTTTAAACTGATATGGATCAAGGGGATATTAAAGGTCTTGTGCTCGAATCGGATGTTGGTTGGTATCTCTATGAGCCACTAGGGACGAGCAGTTGAGGCTGACGGAGGAACAGCAGGCGGCTGCTGCCGACAGGCTTGTCTTGTGTCTCATGTTTATGTTTCAACGGGTGAAGTATCTCTTTAAGTCCCACCTCTTACAAGTCAAGTCAAGTCAACTTTATTTATATACTGTAGCACAACAGCCAAGGCGAACCAAAGTGCTTACAGGCAGATAGCTAATTATAATTTGGTGGTGCTATAGGTGAAGAAGATGTTTATATATGCACATCATGTAGGTGCATATTAATTTATAATTGACTGCAAGAAAAAAGAAGTTAAGCCTGTAGACTTAGTCAACGCTTCAAAAGGTTTATTAAATTATACAGTTTTGACTCACTGGTCTGCCTCAGTTGATCTCACTAGATGACTTGTGGAAACTTTGTGATTCAGTAAACTTTTTGTGGCATTGAGTGAGTGTACAGGCTTACTTTCTTTTCCTTGCAACTAAATGTGGCTTATCTGATTTTGAGAGGGCGCCAGACTTTATATTTAAAGACTGCACGTAATTTACTGCTATATCATCAGCGCAGAATGTACTCACTACCTGTTCAGAATATTTTAATCTTATGTATGCTGGGCTACTCCATCCTCCTGTGACTCTGAACAGGATAAACAAGATCCTAACTGCACACACTCCCTACTTATCTCATGGTCAATATTTATCAAGGAGCCCACACTGCTCATTCTGAAGCGGGGGTTAAATTTGCAAAGAAACAATCCACTTAAGACTGTTGATTCTGAAGCACCATGGTAGCTCAGCAGGTGCTTGTCGTGTTTGAATCTGACTCATGACATACCTCCCTCTCCTGCTGCTTTTCCCCTCTATCTTTATTCCAGACAATGAAGTGAAGCATGGCTTCCATAAAAATAATCATTAAGTAGAGATTATCTCCCTCTCTACTCTCTTTCAATTTCCCTGCTTCTCTGATCGAGTATGGAATGCACCAATGCAGTCACCCCCACTGAGAATAACACTCATGTTGGGTAATTTTGTCTTACATAAGGGAGAGTATTGCACACAACAAGACATGTAAAAACAACATCAGGCAAGGCCAGAGGGATAGAATGCAATCCTCAGCTATTTGTAATGGAGAACAGGGGAGGGGGGGGAGGACTGGAAGATGGATGTGATTTCACATTAATTGTGTGGGTTCACAGGAGTGTGTGTGTGTGTGTGTGCATCCACATGGGGTGGGAGGTGTTAGAGGAATTTCTGAGAGCTATGCTGATTTTACAGGCACAGCAGGGATTGTGTGTAAGTGTGTGTGTGCACATGCAAGTCAGCGAGGATGCATGTATGAGTAAGTGTCCATGTGTGTATAATGGGACAAGATTTTGTTATTGTGTGTGTGTGTGTGTGTGTTTGAGTTTAAATTAGTTTGTACTTCTGCCTCTTTGTGTGTGTGTGTGTGTGTGTGTGTGTGTGTGTGTGTGTGTGTGTGTTTAGTGGGCCTCCACACTTGGCTGGGGGTTGCGAGTGGAATCTTCTGAGTGTGATGTTAAATTTGCAGAGTCTGTAGAGCCAGAAACAGGGTGGTGAATCGTCCACAAGCCAGTTGCTGTGTAACAATGTTTGTGTTGCTGCAGACAAAAACAAGCCATACAGCTAGGTAAACTGGCTTTCGCTCATTTATTGCCCTCAATTATTTTCTTTCTTTAAGACATCTAGATTTAATCCCACAACTCTGCAACAGATGTTAACCTCCTTATTTTGTTTCATGACCAACAACTTGAATGGCAACTTACACTTCTACCCTGTGAGGTATGTTAGATCACATCCTGACTAATATGTGTTAACTATAGTAATCAACAGTAATGTCGGTGTTTTTGTCATTCTTCATTTTAATAGAGTAGTGATGTTTCATTCCTTGCACTTTCCTTACATTTTCTCTGCCTCTACAACAAGTGGTTTAGGTGCCAAAAATCTCTATTTTCAGATTTGATATAGCTTTAAATAAGCACACTAAACTCTGCTGGTAGAAGTAAACAGTTTACAAAATGTTTATGGGGCTGCATGAGGTTAAGATGCGATCACTTGTCCTGTTACATTCCTAGCATCCATTACAAATACATCTGAGCGTACAAACATGTGACGTCGAAAATGCCAGCATGCCTAACAGGAAATGTTGGAATGTGACTGTGTACATTTAGCCAAGTACAGCCATTGAGTACTAGTGAAACACTTTGGAGTGTTTTCTTTGTATGTCACTTTACACTTCTGTTCTTTTTGTTATGGAGTTAGTTATTGAACTTTAAATGTTATTTTACAACACTTGACAAAACAATTAGCCCCTTAATGGACTGACAGAATTTTTAATTGAAAATGTTTTCGTTTTTTTTAAATTCTTAAGTTGCTTTTTTTTCCCCTTACGCCCATATTTTCTCTTTCTTCTTTACCTTCTGTTATCTCTATTCCAGTGGTTCTCAACTTGTCTACCCTCAGGATACCACATCAACGCCTCAATGAGAAGTTGTGACCCAAACTTTATTTCTATTTTCAACCATTCAGATGTGTGTGTTGTGCAGTTGGGACCTCTGACAGTACAAAACAAAACTTTTAAAAAGTGCTTCACAGACTTTTTTGACACCTATACGTAAACCTAACACACAAAGTGGGTTTAAACACCTCTTTGACCCACCCTTTTAAACATATTTAGTTTCCTTGTTTGATGTTTGTCTTTCTTCTTCTGACAAACAATACATGTTGAATGGAAAGCCAAAGCCAGCTTTCTCAAGTTCATATCTCTGTAAGTCCATCTTAAACATTTGAATTATAAGACAAAGGCACGCTAGCTAACCAAACCCACTGCAGTGGTTGTAACCATGTAAGGTTCCTACAGCTTACTCAGTTTAGGCGTGGCCTTGGAAGACAGCTGTAACTCATCACAATGTAAATCAAAACATCAACCATCTGTGGTAAGCAAGGCACTTCAAAAGTTCCCCAACTTGTAGCATTATTGTGAGAGTAGAAAGTGTACATGATTTCACATCTATGTTCTGGGTTCAAAGATGTGCAACAATTAGCTGAGGACTGTTTCACACAATCATAGATTTTGAATCTGTCTTATCATTAAACATTTCTTCCATATGCTGTATGCACTCATACACGGAGCCTGATGCTCATCAGTCACACAGCTGGGAAAAACCCCCCAACACATTTTCCTCCTTGAATGTAACATGTCACAGATGGCCTTACACTCTCATACAGAGGCAGTGAGTTAGCATATGGCGCCAGATGAATATCACACCTTGAGCAGGTCAGAGAGTGACAGTGTAGATGCCTGGGGATCGCTTGTGACACAATCAGAAAGTGCTCATCACCTGAAGATGTTGACAGAGTTAAACCATCCATCCGTTGTGTGTGTGTGTGTGTGTCTGTGTGTGTGTGTGTGTGTGTGTGTGTGTGTGTGTTGTGAAGAGTGTTTGCGTATGAGATAAAGTCTGGATCAGAACTCTGAATGACGGCTCTTGTTCTGTCTCACAGTTCTGTCTCACATTTTTAAAATGTTCTTTTTTTAAAAGTTACGTCTCCCATTGCCACCGTCTCACCTCTGTTACCTCCGTTTGCCGATCAGCCATGGCGCGTCTTCAACCGTTACTCCTCATGTGTTTCACACTGCCTGACAGGGTTGTAATCATTTTGCATTAAACTAGCAGTGTATAAAAGCTTTATATTTTTCTTATAGCTAAAAAGATTCACTGGCTTTAGCAAACAGCAACAGAAGTTATAAGCTAAATAGATGAAATATGGATTGTGAACCAATTGGCTGTATTTCAGCCTTCCCTGTAAAGAAAGCTGAATGCTGGTCCTAAAGCCGGTAAGACATTATGATGGTCATCAGTTTTAGCAAAGGTTAAACTGAGTACAATAATTAAGGGTCCATGTCCATAAACGTCTGGGTTTTTTTAGGCTGGAAGTGCCATCGACTTCAGTTTCGGAGCGCCTGTCACTGTTGCTCACTGCTTATGAAAGTGAGCGCCTGCTTTGTGACTGAAAGTCTTTTTTAAGTAGCTTCGCAAGGTTTATATTGTCCTGTATTTAAGGAAATATAACTAAAAAAACATGAAAACGATGTAAAAATAAATGTTCCTGGCATTAGCAGAATCACGAAATCTGTAAAATGTACCCTCAAAAAGACTAAGAGATGAGAATGGTCTATACCCCCCTCTTGTTGTTCACAAAGCTGATATCAGTTGTCCCTCCAAAAAAAAGTGAGAAGTGACATTGATGAGTGTGGCACCGTTCCAAAAAGTTATTATTTTTAACTGAGAGCGTTGTGAGCATAAAGCAACACAAATTAATCTGATGCTGAGGGCGTTTATGTGCTTAGGCTGCCCAGCATGGAAAATCTGAACTGCACTGGTTTGAGATTGAAAATGGTCATGGACACAAGCCTTAAAACCACTAAAAGTGAAGTGAAGTGGTATTCTGAGTGTTCTCTTTAAGTAGCACTCTGTCTTCATTGTTTCTGACAGCCTTTTTGGACACATAAGCCTTTCCCACAGCAAAGTTAAAGCCCCCTCTCTGACAGCCCGTACCCCTGCAGGGACAGCAGTGCTTGCAGCATAAATGAGGAGGCAAATTATGAGAACACAAAACTCTGTTGAAATCTTAATAATTAATTCAACATATCCACCCACTATAAAAATAAGAGGACTGAGCTTGAAAATTAATGAGATAGCCCTTTGAAATGCCAGGTGGGTGGGATTTGTCATATGTAGGCTGTAACTTCATTAAGTAAAGTTTTGAGGTATATATATTTTCAGTGCAACGTTCACTGTGCAACGTAAACGTTGTGCAACGTTTACTCAAATAATGAGGCGGTGAAGTCAGACAAACACCAAAAAAAATCAGCCTGCCAGGTTGACCCAAATAGTTTTTGCCCCAGTAAACACTGACGGCTGACACACTTTTGTTCTTTGACGCCTCTGACACTGGCATGGGAGATATTCTGTTTTTCTTACACCCATAAAAGGTCTATTTTGGACTCCAGTGCTGTCTGTCAGAGCTACAGGAAAGCTTGACTCATTCTCGAAATAAACTATGTTCGCCTATTATATTTGAAAACTGAAATCAACCCATTTAAACTTGGCACATCTTAGCTAACAATTTGTGTAACTTTGGTCCTGCTCCAAGTACCGGTGCCAAACTTGACTTTATTTATTTGAAAACGCAGACTTATTGTTTGCAAATCAAACTCATCTGACTGAAAATAGTGTAATCTTTAAGGCCTTGCCGAACCTGTCAATATTCTATTTAAATCTATAAGTCTGTTTCATTTCATTCATTTGACTACAAACCTTTTTGTAATAGCAGCAGCAATGATCTGGATGCATTGTTGCATTGAATGTAACAGGAAAATACATAATCAGTGCATGCTGTGATGTCCTGCATTCTTACACATGTCAACAACTACTTTGTCCTTTGATTTTGAACTGTTTTAAACGTGACAGTCTGTCAACAGAATCATGCTAGAACTTTGTGGGCTCGGCTCGTTGATGCTCACAAACACTGGTTCCAAAAGTGAAGGATTTGGTTCGCTGGTGGTCGATACTGCTAAAAGGACTCAAGAGGTCATTAAGAATAGAAAAATAAAACGTATTTACATTTCTGATTGTCTAAGTGCTTTTTCAAATGTTAAGTCCAGCAACAATTATTACTTGAAAAGGACACTCAGTTGTACTACTATCCTTATCCCAAGCACAGAGAGGGAACTGATGTACTGACAGTTCGACTCCACTATGGCACTTTACAGCCATATTGTAAATACTCCATATGCTTTACTTTCACCACAAATGTAATGCATACTATTCCTCAGATAATCAGAGGACATCCCGATTTGGAGCAGCAATAGACCAGTTTTTGTTCTACTGAGGTGTAAACACACAAGAGTAAATTGTTCCCTTATACCACTCTATCAAGGGGTGTTAGACAATTTTAGGTGGATTTACATGTTTACATGCATTTTAAAAGTCTAGTTTTAGTCGGACTAACACAATAAATTGTATTTTTCTGACTGCATGTTCTAAGTGTTAAAAGTGTGTTTATACACCTATCACTCAATTATCCTTTCTCACCCACTGTTGCTTTCTCCTTCCAAACCAGAGGTGGATCGGAATGCTCAGCCCAGCATACATAATCCACGACACTGACCTGAATTCCCCTCTTTTTCCTTTGCCTCCTCTGCTGCTTCACTGTTCCTCTGCCTCACTGCCCCACCCCTTCATTTCCTCTCTTTCTCTCTCTCTCTCTCTCTCTCTCTTCTCCTCCCAGCTGTCCCTTTCCTATAAGTAAACCTGACACACAAGGTGGGTTGGTCACTTATTTCACTCTGCTCTGTGTGTAAACATCATATTCCCGGTTCCTCACCTGTTTATCAGGATCTCACTTTGTGTGAACACTTGTATGCAGGGTGGGTGTTTCCAAGGTTACCGCAGAAGGCACTAAATAACTGTGACAGCTGTGGCTCGGGACTCTAGTCAAGCAAAACGATAACGCCATAGATACTGAGCACTAGTAAACATCAACACTAATTCCCCATGCGCATGAAAACAAACAAATTAGTAATATGAAGTCAAACAGACGTGAAGTCAAACATGAGTGTGATTCCTTAAACAGGTGACTGCTCTCGTGTGTGTGAGAAGTGTCACAGGAGGTTGTTTGGATACGATAAACTGCACCACGGTGAGGTTTCTGGATGCAAGCCAGTGACTACCAGTGCCAGAACCAAAAAAACTCCAAACATCACTGCACTAACACAAACCGGTCATTATATTACATCCACTTCACTGAGAGGTTAGAGGCAGCGGAGAAAGGCCTGGATTGTAATCACCACAGAAGTGTGCGTCTCTGGCCATCTGTGCCGCAGTGTTATTATTATTGTGTGTTTGTGTGTGTCTAGCAGTCTGTGTGACGTCTGTTCCGTGCCCATGCGCCTGGCGCTGCATTCATCTTTCAGTCACCCAAAAAGCAGATGTCACCAGGACGATGGGGAGCGGCAGATTGCCGTGGCGAGGGACCGGTGGCAGGTTGAAGGTGTCTCCGCCCCGTGGTGCCCAGCAGATGGAAGCTGAGGTCATTATCTGCTGCTCTGTTCATCTCCTTACCCGGCACACCCCCTATGCCCTCTCCCTCTCTCTCTGTTTCCTGCGTCACTGCACTGAAAAAGACAAATAAGATCAGGTACTGTGTGATTGGCATTAAGTGCTTTACACCATGCAAACACATTAGGCAACTTTAACTGTTTGTTCTCCCTTCAATTAATACTCATTATCGGGGCCTTCTCTGTGGGGGTGATAAATGTTTCCTTGTTTGCAGAGGCCCAGCTTCACATGGCTGATACCAGTGATGGAAACTATCAGGGAAGCACAGCAGTAGGCCCTAAGTGTTCTCCGCCTTCATTTGTACAGCCACTTGATTTCATCATAAAGAGAAAGAAAGAGAGCGATGAGTGGCCATTCAGAATAAATAAACCAAGTACACAACTACAGGCAGAAAGTAGGGCAACCTGGAAGAAAAAATAACACACTCTGCCACAGCAGGCAGCAATTCCCATTTTAATATGCTGCCAACATATCTCTATAATAAGCAGCAGTATGGAGGACATGCGTAACTCCATGCTTACAAGCGTGTTCTCTCTGTGTGCCGTGCCTCAGATAGTCGTCAGTAAAAGAGCATTTCCTGACCACGGCAGCATGCAATGGTTATCCTGTAAGCTACGAGTGTCAGCAATTATCCCTCAAAACGCTGCAGGCTAAAGTATATTGAGTTAATTTCACTTCCTGTGTGCCCACTGTTCCTGCAGCTCTGCGGCTCTCTGCAGTTGGTTTTCTCCTCTCTTACAAATCTGAGACACGCTCCAGATGTGTGAGGTTGTGCATTATTGAGGCCATGGAGCGCTCTGTTTGTGTAAGTGCGATGATGTTTGCAGCCCTGGCGCCCGTCCAAATGTGCCGGGTTATTCTTGTTTGTTTGGTCTCTTGGTTAGAGCTGCATTGTAACAACTTAACTACACATGAGCAGCTTCTCCTGTAAGCAAGCGAGTTAGAAGGAGTTTTTTTACAGCAAGGCACACATGTGGCACGCAGACGTGCAGAACACCAGCTCACTGGGGCGTTACTGTCTGGCTAAAAGCTTCATTTTATAGAGCTCCTGAAACATTCAAAGCTTGTGCTTGTAAGAAGTGTCTTTGAATTCTGCGTCTTTTTTCTGCATGTATTTTGTGTCCATGTAGAATAAGGGTTAGTTAAGATGTGTAATGTCTTTCATCAAACACATTACTATCACACTTGTGAAAATTAAAATTGCACATTGGATTGATTCTCTGCAACTGCAACATTGCAATGCAGTCTAACATAAGCATTCGAGCAGAATACAATACAAGTCCCGAAAAGCTATAGGGTCTTTCATCCTTTAGTAAAACCAAACTATTTAAACCTATGTTCATATTTTAACATGACAAACTGTGCCTGTATTTAACATTATCTTAGTATATAATAGTTCAGTAGTTGAGTCTAGGATAGCATTTGCTTGGATTCTTACAGAAATCAGATGTTAGTAGATGGTATAGAACATCACAAAGAACACAGCACAACACAAAAAACTGTATACATAACAAAAAACTTCCAAACAGCACAGAACACACACATCTCTTCATTTGTATTTTTTGCACACACTTTTTATTGCACATATACCTATATAACATCATTCATTTTATTGCACTGATTTTATTGCACTCCTATTAGTCTATTGCACCTCCCTATACCATCGATTTTATTGCACAGTCCCTTTATGAATCTCTCACTCACACACACATGCACACACACACACACACACACACACACACACACACACACACACAATATCTTGCCTTTAATGGAGGTACGTATGAAAGACAGTTTATATCTATTTAACTTGCAGTTTGGTACCCTGTACCTTTTTCTGACTCATATTCACAGGATATAATAAATGATTTGGATCACCAGCGATTTTGCAGCCTTGCCTCCTCACCGTTCACCCAAAGATTTTCTGTAGAGAGCATGGGGGTGGCATGCCGATTAATTGTGAACAAGCAATTCAGGAAGATATTTTTGGAAGTTCTATTTAATTTTCATTTCGACATCTGGTTTTATACACATTTATTATTACTTTTAACCAGCGGAGTCTTCTCCTGCTTTACTCCAAAAAAGAAAATACATGTTTGAGTGTTCAGTGCATCTAAACAGTGTGTGTTTCATTCAAGTCCCATTCAAGACTTTTGATATGGACTTCTCGCTGCTCATGTCTTCAGTCATTTCTTTTCTTTTATCACATTGTTGTTCCATTCCTTACCAGTGCAGTATAAAGAAACACCTCCTCCTGCTTTCTTGACACTAATGTTTTACCCACTTTAACTCGTTGCCAAAGAATAACCGGTTCTTGGTGACAGGCATTTAGAACAACTATATAATACACCACCCTCTTGCTATTTGTTTGGTTTACTGTTGTAGGTCAAAGAGGGACACCACTTTTTAATTGACACTGTTACATAACCGGTTAAAAGACTCCCCAGAGTAGCTTTAAATAACAACCAACATGCAAGCAATGTCTGAGATTTAAATGGATCTACTGCTCACGAACATTTTCCACTTGTGTATCAGTCTAACCCAGATGTCTAGATTACAAACACACACACACCTACACACACACACACACACACACACACACACACACCCACCCACACACACACACACACACAGACACACACACACAGAATAATGTCTCCAATTACACATGTGTACAGTCTGGTCTGCCCACATAAATTTAAATTGATGTTAAACTAATTAGCCAACCAGAACATGGACTGCAAATTGGCTTCCACATTTGCAACAACATCGGTTGAGCTGATCTTTTTCTGTGCATTTATGTTTTCTCTGTTATTGTTAAAATGTACCTATAAAGGTCAAGAAATGTTTCCATTTTAAAATGCCATTACCACTAACAGTGTCAGAAAGCTGGACAGTGTGTGCATGCTTTTTGACTGCCCACACAGTTCCTGCCCATATCGCCCATATATAATTCAATCAGGGTTGAGACTGTTCAGTGTCCAGACGGAAGCCTAATCATTAACACAATTCCAGACTGTGAGGCACACTTCAGTCTGGAAAGAAGCTGTGTGTTTGCCACCCCCCACCCCCACACCTCCAACCCCAGCGGTGCATCTCATGGAACCATTTTTGCCCCCCATAGCATTTTAGTGAGTAATCGTGGGGCTTTGGAGCTCTCAGTCCTCCATTTACATGTCAAAACCTCCCCAGGCTCGAGATGTAAGGAACCCAATTTGGAATGACAAAGCTCTGCCAGAGACAGCTGATCCACAAAGGAGGCCTGGTTAAGTTCTTCCTCTCAGTCACCAGCTGCTCCACTGACCCATAGTACCTCCATTCAGCAAACACACACAGAAGAGAGAAGTGAATTCTGCCACGCGCACTCGCGTGTAGCTTTGGAGAGACTGAGAGTGGTCCTTTATTCCTCTATAGATTTTGTATTTGCCATTTTCCCCCATGCCTTTATTGTAACATGCTGCTGAAAAAAATGTTATCATAATTCAGACCTTGAATTAACATTGGCTTTTTCCTTGAATATCAAACCTGATTTCAAATCTTTCACAGCAAAAAAATATTACGAGAACTATTACTGGATTTGTTTTTTTTTCCTGAAACCCAAAGAGAGTTAACTACAAAAACAGGTCACTCAAACAAATCCTTCTATGCTCTTTTCTTTGGGGTGTTGGTGACATTACTGCATACTGATGAATCCCAGTGCATGCAGTCTGTCTCGCCTTCAACTGCTTTATTTATTTATGCCACATATTTATTTTTTAGAGAAACAAAGCATATAATGTCAGGTGAACTGACAGCCGATGAGTTTTTTGCATGTCCCATCTGTAGCATCTGTCACATGGAACGCTACTCTATTTGTGTCTGCCTGTGACACAAAGTGGCTTAGGGATTTGTCACCTCCCTCCCTGCATTGTGTGTTGGAATGACAGGATATTGGCTGGAACTTGTAGGTCACACCCAGCATGTTTTTCTTGGATTTGTGCTCCACATCCAAATGGAAACATGGTGTTTGTGTACTCCCGCACTCCTACTTTCCACCTCATGCACCTGACCTCCAAAAACTGCAGGAGAAAAACCCCAAGGCCTGAGTTTTTAAGACCAATAGCAGGAGGAGATAACTGCAGGATGAGGTCCAGATGGTAAGGTATGGCCAGCTCCTGTTGATTATGCGAGGAAGAGGTTACATAAGTAGACTTAAACCAGCGAAAAGAGGGACGTGTTTCATTAGCGTCACTGGTGCTAGATCTATATTTGGAGCATGAGCCCACAGAAACAGACGTGCAGGGATGAAAATAGCCCTTAATAGCCCAGTTTTGGGAGCTTGTCTTCCATTCCACTATCCTGCTACAAAGATAGTGACAGACGGAGTGAACTCCACAGAGAGCCGCTCTATTCACCCAATGACAGCCCTCCCTCGGGTGGGGAAGGAAGGAGGAGAGTGTGGGAAAAAAAGAGAGAGGGTTGGAGAAATGGGGGATGGAGATACAGAAGGAAAAGAATGAACTCTGAGCTGTGTGTTGTTTTAGGAGCCACTTAGGAACATTCATTTTAAAAAGCTCAGTAGATTTACTAATGGGGTGATTTAGCAGTTACCTGCTTTACCGCCATATACTGCAGAACAAAATTAGATGATAATGCAACAATTTGGGTACAGCAGAAAAGATACATTTGTATGCTCTTTCCTGTGTTTGCATAACTGTCTCCTGCAAACTGTTTTTAATATCAACCGAGTTTAAATATAGTTTCTTGCTCAAAGAAGTTACTGCGTCATGCATTTATCCTATGTCCATTCACAATTGAAACAGCATCTTTTTTTCCCCCTAATCAGTAAAGAGTCCATTAGTGGCGTCAGACAGCAGAAGGATAGCAGTCATAGTCATTGCTGCTGCAGATGCATGAGGTGTGTGTGTGGGGGGGGGACAGGCGGGAGTGTATGGTAGAAACCCAATCCCCTCATATTGGGTGCCCATTGCCCCAAGAGAGAAAGCAAGAAACAAGAGGCCCAGCTGTCCTTAACAATGGACCTGCCCCCTCACTATCCAAGACTCAAAAGAGCTCATTCAGTCCCTTGGCTCTCCAAGCACAGCTTCCAGGGAGACTAGCCAGGACATGCTCACACTCACAACCGACATGTCTGTCTCTGTTGTGGACACTTTTGCGAGACTGTGTATGCCTTTATTTAGACCTACTCAGCATGTGAATAAACTCATTGTGAATTAAAGCTTGAAAAATATAGCGATGTGCATTACAATTTGTTGTACAGATTCCAGAAAGTGACTGCACGCAGTCCAGAAATAAGAAAACCACAAGCTGTCATTTTTTTACCCTTCTGCTTGTGTGCAGATCAAACAACGAGGTATACATTGTTAATTAGTGAGCTGAAGTGGTATTAGTAGGCAGTTTTCTTTAACTTAGGAAAAAGCAACACTAGCTGTTCTCCTGTTGTTCTTTTCGCTAGGCTAAGCTAATTGTCTCATTGGATCATACATTTCATACTGTTGCAGAACAGCAAAGTTTGTGTGATACCTTTATTACACATTATCTACTATGTGTGATTTTTTTCACACACATCACCACGTGAAACATACAGAAGGTATCTGTCACATGGCTAGTAACATATTATTGCTTTTTTTTCATTTCCTGGAAACAGAAAAGGTCCAATTGGTATTTTTGGAAAATACAATCTTTTGTATCTCCACTGCAGATTACATTTCAACTCTACTTATCCCTTAACACTTTACTCTTTCCTTTTCAAGAGTCAGCATCATCATTATCAACTGAGAAACTAAATCCGCTCTTTCAAACCGTGCCATTTGGTCTGATCTAGGCCAGAAATGTTTGGTTTAATATCCAAATTTTGTAATATTTAATTTGGTTTAATGACAGCCCTGTTATACTCCTGATAAGAAACTAGTGGTAAACCTACCTATCATGTTTTATCACGTGTCTATCACTGTTTGCAATGTAAAGATGTCTTAACCATCCAACTTTCAGTGTTAAAAACTAAAGTCTATGCGAAAAGCATGCAACCTCCAAAAACATTAATCGAACAAATTACCATACAGCCCAAAAAAATGTTGGTCTCTGTGGCTCATTTTCTTTATTAGTAAACGGTTGGGGGGGGGGTTGCTTCTTTTTCCTCTGCTTTGAATATTTAGAGACAACAATGTATGAATAACTAGGCATAACAAGGGGTGTGGCTGCGGTAGCTTTTTGCCAGGAGGCTAGGTTATTCTTTCGCTAAAACCAAATGACTGACCCTAAACGGTCAGCTCTGTTTGGGTTTTTATTGTGAATATGCTAGCTTGATGAAGAGCTAGAGGAGGATTATGGTCATGTTTCAGAAACCAAGACATTCATTCTGCCCATCTCAAATCAACTTCTTTGCCTTCTTCCACAGTAGTCAGAAATTAGTTTGGGATAGCATTTCCAAAATGATAGTCACAACCAATGGGATTCATAGCTCCTTTTTAGACTACAACCATGTTTTACAGAGATTTTGGTCTTAACCCAATCAAGCTGGCATTTTCAGCACGCTGTTGTAAAAAATGCCATTATTCATTTGTGAATACTTGATGATCAGCATATGCTCTGCGTAAAGGGTTTTACTCATGATCATCCCCTTTGGCTGTCATTTTATACTCTGTTCTGTTGGTGCTAGATGACGTGCCAGTGATAAGTGTGTGCATGAGCTCATGGAGTTTGAGCAAATACATTTGGGAGAAAGACTTGTGGGCAAGACAAAGCGGGGACAATGTTATGTGTGATGGCGTTTTGTGTAGGTGATGGTCCCCCGGGTGTTCCCCCAGAGCGAGGTCTTTATTCCGTGCAGCATAAACACAGCCTGCACTCCACGGGGGAAAAGCACCAGTCAGTCAGATCCCGGGCTTAAAGGGAAGGCTTCCCCTCCCCCCCATTACAACGATGATCTTCACACACAGAAACAAGGATATGGACATGCATGCCAGCTACACATATGCTCAAAGGCATATAGGAGAACGCATCCACACACACACACACACACACACACACACACACACACAGAAGGTTGGCCTCTTTCTCCTTCACACACTCGATTGTCCTCAGTGCCCTCCCTCTGTTTATTCATGATGACCCCTGTGCTGATACCATCTCATTCTATCTCAATTACATCAGCCAACTCCCTCTCCTCCTCAGCAAGAACAGTTTTTTCTTCTTCCCTTCTGCTTGCACTTATACCCTCTGTCGGATTTTCATCTCCGTCCACCAGGATGTCGGGTTATATAATAGTAAGCTGTACATGTAAATGAATACACAATAAATATGACTGGCACCTTGGTCAATAGGTTTCAGATTTGAGTTTGACGGCTTAAAAACACCAAACAAAAACACAGTGTGGATTTGAGAATAAAAAAACCCCTCCACTCTGGCAGATGATTTGACGGTTGCATTAAATTGCATCACCGCTCTCAGTTGCTCAAAATAATAAGCCGTGCTGGTCGCACATTATGAACTCAAAGATTTGCAAGGCATGGTATGATGTAATTTGACAAACAACAGACAAGATTCAACAATGCCTGTGTAATGTAATTTATCACTTGTGCCCTTGTGTTCATGGTTGTATTCTCATGTAATTACATGTTGTCCCCCTTTTCTCAGCTTTAAGAGTAATTCCTAAAGCCTGGAAACAATCTTGAAATATTCCTTACCTGCTGAGGTATGACATTCTCTGTGGCAGGAGGGTCATAAAGTGAAGGATTAGGCTCTCAGTGTGTCATAAATCACTTTTACAGATTTGATTTTGAAGTCCCAGTAGCAGCTAAGGGTTTATTCCTGCATTGTCTTTTTCAGTCACATTTATAAGTCACAATTGTCTCGCTGTTGCAAACAATATTGTCACATCATCTCAGCTCCTTCTGTGTAGTATTTCATCACAATAACAGTACAAAGTAACAGACAAATAGCTTGATGAGCTCGATTGTTTTCATCCCAGCTGTCCCCCCCTTTCATCATGATTCCTGTGCTTCTTTTCTTGCTCTGGTCAAGTGCTCCCATTGTATTTCTCACAGCGCTCACAGCTATACTTAATCAAATGCCTTTTGAAAACATCTTCTTTAAATATATTGTTGTGAAATTGCCTCTGATAGCCCATTACCCCAGTGGGTTTCGATGCTTGAATGATTAGTCTTTGACTTGCTGAAAGGGCTATTTGGTAAATTAGCCTGGATTGTATGTATTAAATTGTTGTATTTATTGTTTACAATGACAGTGTTCACATTTTCTTTGCTTGTTCAGTTGTTTGATTTTTTCTCCTGTTCCCACTGGGTTTGGCACTCTGTGGCTATCAGTTACAAAAAATGAACAAACACACACAGGAAAATGAAAGTCTGCCATTGAACCACTGCAATGTAGTGGCCATCCACTTCCTGTCACAGACAATAACAAGAAGTGGTTAACAAGGTCCCCAACAGTCATTCTCAGTAGTGGAAATGCGTGCAATTCCTTCCTCAACAACATGCAGTTTGAAACTGATTGTGAGAGAGCACATAGTCACAGTTTCAGTTAGTCTTACAAAATGTATTTTGTTCACCAAATGCAGGAAACAAAGTGTCAACAGCATTAAAAGGTGTAGGGTCAATTTGGCAAGCTGTGTGACTTATTAACTAACTGTTATCTGATCACAAATACAATATTAGATAGATAGATACTTTATTGATCCCGAGGGAAATTCAACTATTTGCAGGCCCTGGGGGAAAATTCATTGTAGATGAAGAGGCAATGGTTAAAAATTACAGATTGGCAATAACATATGATAATGGTGCTAAAGGAAATGATGATGCAGAATGGGAGCATGAGTTTTTTTCTTATTTATCTTTTCCTGGCCTGTGAATGAAAAAAGCATGGACATGGGCTTTTAAAAGGCTAAAGAGGAAATCTGAAAGAACAGAAATCCTTATCTTCAGTAGAAGAAGCCTAAGATATGATTTTATACAAAACACAATTTTGAATTAAGGCAGATTTCATACAGCATACTGCTTAACTACATACTGTATGAAAAAGTGAACATTCATGCTTATCAAGCTTATTTAAGACACCAGACCCCTTAACATGATCTTCTAAAGCAAGTAAATGATCTCCCATCCTTAATAAACATTCATATGTGCAGCTACCAGCAAAATGATGATACCTCTTTCTCTCTCTCAGTCTGTAATTAATGTTCTTAGGGGGATGTGTAAATATAGTTGCTCAGTCTTTTAGCCAATTACGCAGAACAAAGACGGCGGATGTCAGCAGAATCCTCGGCGCTCTGGGAGCTCCCAGCACAACCAGGACTGACCTTCAGGCTTTCACTTCTTTGCAGCTCCTTATCAGCAAGCTTTACTTTGTTATTGTCATCCAAGCTCGCTGCAGTCTTCCAAGGACCGTTTGCAGTATGAATCATGCCAAAAAGAAAGTTCAATTTTCAAGTATTTCCAGCATAATTACCATGCAAAACAAAGACCTTTCTGTCAACTATCCCCTCAACATTTTTTTCTGTTTCTGAGGACGATGTTGCTTGAGTTTACAAATACTGAATGTAAAATGTTAAAATACTTATTCACAAGGTTAGTCCACATTCTTTTAGTTTTAATGTCTTACCTGAAGGTTGGAAAATAATGAATAACGTCTTTATATCAGGACACAGAAGTATGTTACATAATAGGCATATACAATCTGTTAATCTCTTAATCCACTAACTCTCCAGCAGTTCTGTACAAACCATCCATCCCTTTGAATGTTGAATATGTGTATCAAATCCATCAGTGCCAAGCTATACATTTATATAATCCCCAGAGCTCCAAGACAACAACAATAGGTTAATGGTGTGTTCATCTGACTTCAGTAACTGTGCCCTAGTTTGGTCCCCATTACCAACTCCGACTGGCTTTTACTTCTGTAGCTTTGTAGGCTAACATACCGGGCTTCAGTGTCCTAGTTTCAAAGCTCTTTAAGAAAGCAGTTTACTGTTTTTAAAGCCATCTCTCTACGCACCAAGGTTGTGTGTACTCTAAGCTCTCACCGTAAACCTATTATTGCTGCAACTATACAGTCAAGTGGCTGAGTAAGCTTGTTTCTCTGCTCACTGCTACTTGTCTAGTTTCATTCATTCAAAAAGTGTCTCTACAGCTGCTCTTAGATAAACAGTGTGCCTATGTGTGAGCCAAATCCCGACAATCCATCTGTATCTTCATCATGCTCCAAATATACATCCTTAAGTGCAAAAATAAAAACGACTATAGAACTGCTCTTATGTTGATTGTAATTACTGTTTGTGTTCAGACTAACTGTTTTGTTTATTGAGGAAGTGGCTATGAGCTCTGCAAGATCAGTAAGTGGACGACTCTACAAAGAAGGAAGAGGGGGAAGGTAAGTCAGGCTAGGTCATATTGCCAGGCACTCAATAATTCACAACAATCACACAGTGGCTATTTTCCTCTGACATCACGCTCTTGAAGCTGTCATAAAATCATACTGCTGAGTTTCGGGATTGCGAGTTGTATGAATGACATGCTATAACAAATCATTGTCATTTCATTGCTTGCCAAGTGTTCAGTAACTTCAGAGATGAGAGCAATAAAATGGTTACACATGCATTATATAGGCCATACATGAAGGTAAAAAAAGTTACACCTAGCTATAAGCATTAAACTACTTCTTACCTTATAAAGCTAGTGATAGGATTAAACCATGTTATTTTGGTTAATCAACAGCTAATGGTAGCATTCAACCACTTCCTTGGTGACAGTCTTTTATGTTGCCTATTACTGTGGAATTAAAGGCACAATATTTCTACCTAATGCTAGCATTGCTTAGATAATGGTCATGTTGGCTCATGATGATGGCAGCTATAAGTTGAAGAGGTCAGGCAATTTGCATCTTTTATGGAAAATGCAACCTGGGAAAATATTTACTCTCATGTGTCACTAGCATGTTGTTGCCAAAGCTAAAGGCAAGGGACCTTATCTGTCGCATCTTTCAATGCATTGTTGCCTCCAGCTAGCTTCTCAGTGAGTCGGATGACAGTTCACTTTTTTTAAAGCATACACTATACAACAATGTAGCATAAACTTGGCAACAGAAAGAAAATGGTTAAGTAATCAGTCTTTCAACAGTTCCATACATTCCTCACAAAGCAGTTCCTATGACAGTCCTCTCTTGGTCGTGCCACCACAGCACATTATGTGATGTATAACTGTGAATTACCTCCTTTTAAGTTTCTAATTTTATGTTTTATATTGTTGGTTTTTAGAAGCGCTTGTGGCTGCTTTATAATTCTATGTGTTATATCATCTTTTTAACTCTGCTTGTAAGGTGTCCTTGGGTTTTTTGAAAGGCGCCCATAATAAAATGTATTATTATCATTATTACCAGGAAGGCCTGCCTCCTCTCTAGCTTGAAAACCATGCGATACAACCTATAAGGCAAGGCATTGCTCTAACACATTTTACAATTAAATGTGTAGAGCTGTTCATTTTTTTCCAACAATGGCATAGCTCTTTTGTTTAATGTGCAATCACAATGTTAAAAGGAATGTAATCTGTATTATATCTCACAAACCCGAATGTGTAATGTCCATGGATCATCTCCAACAAGGGCAGGCCCTCCATAAGAAGAGGACATTGTATTGGAAAGGAAAAGGACACAAGGACGCTCTTTATGCCTGTCAGTACTTCACTCTGCATTGATCCATTTCCAATTTACCCTCATGACTAAAGACGATCTTACCCCAATGACAAAGAGTCAATGAGCACTGGAATCGTTTCAATCCACAGCAGCCATAGAAAAGTGTTGTGACCTGTGATGAAAATTCAGACGAGGCAGCCGGAGGTGTGGCTCATTGCCTACAGGATGTCTGAAAAATGGGTCACACGTGTGGGAGGAATGATTCTTGTGTCTGCGTTAAAGAGAAGAGAACAAAAAAAGATCCCTTCCACTGTACACACAAGGCCTGTGACTCCATCAGTGCTGATGGGATAGCATTGGGGGCAGGGAGCACTGGTGGCCTTGTTTAATTAGATTTTGTCTTGGTTGCATCCAACCTGAAGGGGGGTGAATGTGCTCTGCAAACAAAGTGGACATTCATCAGTGTTGCCAATCACACCGGACGTGATTAAGTTACACACCCTGTGACCGCAGTGCTGGGGTTAGCGTTACACTGGTCACCAAGGCAAACATAACCACACTGCACTCACAGGCTCAAAGGTCAGAAGGTGTAGGCCCCCGTTTTTACATGAATATCCAAAGAGGTTACATTAACATCTAAGTATTACACCAGGGGTAAATTATCATTTAAGTGTCATGACCACTAATATGCTAATAGAGAAATTGATATACTTGAGAGTTCTGTTTAAGAATAAGGTGATAGGGGACATTAAAAGTTGAGCAGCCCTTGAAGCTTAGTTACAGAAGATAAATCACAGAAATTAAACTTTATTATATGTAACAGATAAAAGTAGCTTTGTTTTTGACTGTATCTCCAAAGATTCTTTTCAATCAGGTTTACTTACAGTATAGGCACAGTCAGTTTGCATTACATTTGCATGTGCTGACTTTCAGTCTAGCAAAGTTGCATCAGTTGACTTTAAATGTTTTAGCATTAACTGTTTATACATCATGAAAATTATATTTGCATCATTTGAATGGTAATGCATTGCAGCACACTCTCTGTTTGATAGCATTATTTACACAAATCTTGGTACTTAAATCTCACAGCTTAATCAGCAATAATTAAATACAATCAAGCATTTGGGTATGAATGAACAATTATTTAAAGAAAAGGGGTAACCCAACATAATTAAAATACACTTCTTTGGTATATGCCATAAGGAATTTAAGGAGCCATAACCAAATGTTCTTCTCCTTGCCTCTTGTTGTATCAAGAGTAAACAGGAAGCATTATATAAGGGGGGAGGGGAGGCATAAGCTTGGAATGAAGGCAGAAAAAACAAGTGAGTAAAAAAAGAAGAAAAGAAGGGAGAAAGAAAGACAGACAGACGGAAAGGAGCTCAAACCTGTATTATGTTGTTTGTGAACACCACTTTGATTGATATGATAGTTTAGTTAAAGTGAAGGACAACAAAACTCTGTTGCTACTTAGATCGACAGCATTTGATATGTCAATGTTTCAATTTCAATTTCAAATAGGAAAAGAGACACATGATGTATAACACTTTGTCTCAAATCTGTTTGACACTGGACACCAAAACTGCAGTTCAATTTGAGCAGCACCAAACACTTCTGAAGCTCAATGATAACAAAGACTGAAGAGACTAATCTACATATGGAAGATCCAAAAGTCTTATTGTTTCACAGATTTGCTCAGTATTTGTATGCAACCTGTTGGCTGCCACTTAATCGATCAACAGCACACATTATGCAAAAAAAAAAAAAAAAAAAGGGCTGCCAGCCTCACATCACTTGGCACAGAAACAGCATGTAAATTTCATGACCACAGCCCGTTGCTGCTGCCAATTCTTCGCTTTGAGACGATTCACTGGGACACCCACAAAAGCCTCTTGCATTCATCTTTTATAATGCTGTTTTTGTTTCTATTTGACGCTCTCAATGAAAGATTTAGGAAGATGCTTAATCCTCAGGGTCTAGTCAGGTAGACTGATGCTGCTTCTGCTGCTGTTGTGCTGATGAGACCCGCAGTGGAGGGTTGGAGGGAGGGTGCAGACTGACAAGCAGACAGACAACCATGGCTGCTAACATAGCAGAGAGGGAGGTGCTGATGGCCTGTTGCCAAGGTGACATGGGCCAGCCGGGTTCTGTCTCATTTGCGGATGCAAACGAGACCTCGCAGCTCCTACCGACGCTCGGTAAGACTCCTCTGGAGACACAATCTGAACCCCCTCCTCCCTGGAGGACAGCTCCTGCATACACCTGAGCTGAGGACTGAGGGGAACTATTTATTTGCTTTTCACGTTTGCTTGCGATGTGCCTCCTTTGTCCCCCGTCTGTCTCGTCTCCTTTGGGAAAGAAGGATAGCTTATAGTTTTTAAGTGTCCAACAACCCCCACATTGACATCCTCCCTCCCGGTCTCCTATTCCATTGATTCTCTGTTTTGAATTGCCCTTTCAAGAGAGAGGGGGGCTGATAGCGGCATGCGCTGTTGAATAACAGCCCTCAGCCGACGCAGCACTCCATCCTAGGGACAACAAAAAGGCAGACTCCTTTGTTTGGCTGGAGGTAAACAGCTGGGAACAGATGATGCTGGCCTGCCTGATTTACGTGGCCACAGCTACTGTGGTGACAGGCCTTTGTGGTGATAAGGACAAATAGAAAAGGAGAAGAGGGAGGAAGAGGAGAAAGGAGAGGAGACAGAAGTCAAGTCAGAAGAAAAGAAAAAAGAAAACACAAATTTGGAGAGCATTTCGGGCATTTGTTGTGTCTGTGTGGGTCTGAAACCACCCCCTAGAGAGCATTTTCCCCGAACACACCTGAGAAAAAACAGTGACTAACAATAGATATATGGGAATGATGTCACACAGGTTTGAGAAGAGACATCCGAACAGAAGCAAATTACAAGAAAAAACAAACAGCCCTGTGCCAACCCAATTCCTGTCCTATGCTTTTCTCCTTAAGAAAATAAATACAGTTTTTCTAAAATTATAATAACCAATAAATGATGGGCAGAAAAGAATGATTGTGTTTTGTGTTGTAATATTTTTGAGGTAGAGAAAACAAAACAACAGTAATGAAAGTGCCATTAACAAGTGTGGCTGACGTGCACTTATGAGAAACATCACATATGCCGCACAGACTAAATCCTGAATGGTTAAATGGTCATGAATAATTAGGGCATTCTCTCACTGAGCAGATGTCTCTTTCTGCCGAATGCTGTTTCTCGCAAGAATGAGCGGCTGGCCAAGATAAGCCTGATGCAGAAACAGAGTGGGGGTCTCATTGGGTAGAGGAGGAGAAGCAGAAGATTGGACGCTGTGGCCTGTAATACAATATACCATGTGTGCACAATCACACACACACACAAGGGCATATATAATGCAAAGTCTCACAATATGCACACAAGAGCTGATCAATGCCTGGTACCCTCCCCCAAAACACGCAAGCACACGACTCTAACATTATTTACGAGCATTCCCCACTTGAAGCCCCTGAAGTCTGGAGAGAGTGAGGTGGCAAAGCCCCACTCCGCTACAGAGTGTCAGCGAACCCATAAATTACTCACCTTCCTCCTTAAAATATTGATAAGGCAATCACAATCTCGCCTATCCAGAGGGGACACGTTCTCTTTACTTTACTGATGAGCGCAAGAAACTGTTGTTGAAAGATTGCACCCTTTTGTGTAATACTTGTTTTTGCATGTGCGAAGTGACTCCCCAGATTACTCATTTGTTTCCATGCATGTTAAATAGTTGCATCACACTTTTACAGATGTGTGTTGGAGGGGATTCGTTTTTATAGAGAGCTGGAAAGCTGTTCAACAACATTAACATATCGCAATCAAATCAAGGAATCTGACTTGCTGTTCAAACAATAAAAGTAGAAAATGTGCTGAAAATGTTATTTAGGAGATATGGTTCTTTAAAGTGATTTTCCCAATGTCAATAATCCACTTCAAACCAGTAACATATTTGCAATGTATTTTTTCAACCACTGATGTTGTTCCTGTCCAGTTTTGAATTTGTTCTTCTCTGGGCTGCTGTCACAGTTTGCTTTTAAGTGCTCATGACACAAATCATTGCCATCTCACAGACCATCTGAGCTACCCACAGAGCTATCAAGCCCTTCAGGCAAAATCTTGGATTCCTACATTCTGAGTTGATATAACAATGATAATTGATTTTCTTGTCCAGATAAGAGTTCAAGGAAATATGCAATGCACCAAACTAGAAACTTAGTGGCACCAGTCCATTAGCAAAAACACTTGAAGCAGGGCAGAAAGCTAGCCTCTTTTAATGAGAACCTAGCCTTGCTCTGTCAAAGATTTCTTAAAAAAAGCCCATTAGCTCTTATAAAGTCCATACTTTAGCATAGTTGTTGTTTGTTCAGTCCCACCGAAAAGCCTGTGGCCTCTTAAATGTTTACTTATTTGAAATCTTGCCATAACTACAGTGAGGTTTTCAGGCATTAAAGGAGACATCTCACATTGTCTCTGTCCTCATAACCATGATTTGTCATGTTTTTTGTAAGAATTAAATGTATGGTAAATGTGTTTGTTATGTATAATGAGTTATAAGTGACACGCGCGACACTCACCTGAAATTTCACCACATTTTTTTTCGAGATGAGCTGCATGTGTGAATGGCAACGGCTGTTTTTTAAAGCCTGCCTTAGCCCCAACTTTTTTCCTGCAAGCCCCCTTAAAATGAATCTGTTGTGGTCCAATAAGTAAATGCAGCAGACAGTATTCAAAAAAATTATTGTGCAGCGGCAGGCATGGCTGAAATTATGTATATCATGTGACTAGTGTAGTCATTGTGCACACAATGAGGCTGCTTTGTACTTCTTCCTGCTCACCGGCACGTTTTTTTCTCCATTGTTAGTTGATGCTGTAAATTGGTCGAACTACACATAGCATTGATAGACTCTGTTGCTTTGCTGTCATCTTGTATTTTTTCAGCCTCTTTTTTAGGTCAGGTCTTGCATCCTGAGAAACCCCTACCACCACTCCCACTCATTGTCCAATGGGGAAAACCTCACACTGTGAGCAACCAGTGTGAATTTCAGGGGTAGACTGTTTGAGCAGCCTGTGAAAACAGCTTTAGAGGAGCTGGGAGGTGAATGTATTTACCTTTGGAGACAGCAAGGCTTTCATTTTTTCAGCTCTTTACACTGGGCCAGGTTAGTCACCTACCTGTCATGTTAAGCGTACAGGCATCAGAGTGGTTGGTATAACTCTACTCACTCTCAGAAAGCAAGAACTGTAATTCCCAAAATCTATGTGTCCTCATGGATCCATATCACAAACTGATGGATGGAGTCTAGTCGCAAATGAGCTTTTATTGTAATGTGTGGGGTGTATAAAACATAAATTCAGTGTAATAGCCTTAGCCAGTTGTTCAATTAATCTGTCCTTGTTGGACTGAGCAACAGCTTTTAAATCAGAGCTCTGTTACTGGCTTCATTTTGGCAGTCATGGACCAGTGGTTTTATCATGTATAAATGCATTAACAGCATCTAAAGGTCATGTCACTCCAGGCAGAATGGAGCGTAGTCATTGGTCCAGCACACTGATTTAACTTGTTGTAAGTCTGTGGACAGTTATGGCTGTCATCCGCCAGTAACAAGAAAGTGATGCCCAGAAATGGTGTCTCACATGTAGGTGTATTACCACAACTTCAATCATCTTTTTCTTTCACTCACACTTACGTATTCAACCTCATACCTGAGAAGGTCATCTTAGGAAAACAAGTGAGGCATCAATTTATAGATTTGTCTTTTTCAGACTCACATCAAGGCAAAGGGACTTGAACTCTGGGATTTGAAGCAGCCGAACAATAATTGGTTGTCATTTGGCGGATTGAATTACAGGGATGTAGATTCTACTCGATCAATGGCTGGCAAACAATTTAGCTCTTGAAGCTTATTGATTTCTACAGCTTCCCATACATGCTGTGGGGATTTTGAAAATCCTTCATGGCTCCAGGTACGCTTGTATTATGTCGAAGACGAGAACAAAGGTGTCACACAGAGAAAGACAGACATTGCTTTTGTGCTGTAAAGAATTTCTTCTCCTTTAGTGAACACTTGTACCAAAAAGCTGCGTTAAACTGTTTCTCTCCAACTGCCTCAAAACCTTGAAATGGTATAAACTGCCTGTGTTGGAGATGGACATTGTCTGACAGTGAAACAGCTTATTGTAGAAGGCACTCCTCTTTATCATAGCAAAGTCATTGTGACTAGATAAGAGAAAAGTGTCTTGCAGTTACAGACGTCTCTCTGGGTTTTTTTTTGTCAGACACTGCCTTCCTGCCATGGAAACTGTCACTTTATCAGTCACATAAAGCTTGAGGTCTGAACAAGAGAATGACTTATGAGTAGCCTGTTCATTTGGACAACTATGACTGATTCTGAGTTACGAATTGGTTCATGACTCATGTGCATCACAAGTCAAAGAATCATGTGCTAATGACTTGAACACTCCTGGCAGGAAAGTCAGTGTTTGTCTGCCTTGCTGAAGCAAAATTTAAATCGACCAAATCCCAATAACTTGGCAAGTAAATTCATGTGTGATTGATACTAACTGTGATGGTGGATTGTATTCTGATCATAACATAGCCAGGAAATCCCCACAGGACAGACACAACTTGTGGCACCTAACGCAATGTCAGTGATAAAGCCACCGTTGTTCTCCTTTCGAGTGAGGGAGAAATGAGCTACTGTCTTGTGTTTGATTTGCTGTCATGATCAAATAAAGATGTCTTTGTACACTCTGGAGCCCACTTTTTTTTTCTGGTTTTCTGCTTCTAGTGTATTGATTTGGTCAGTGCACATGTTTATGAAACACTAGAATGGAACAGCAGCATTGCAGCAGTGGTTTATCACAGCACTGAACTGAAAAGCATTTCAGAAGTGTTTTTTTTTTTTTTTTTTTTAAATTGCTCTAACACGTCAACAGTGATATTTGGTTTGTGTAGGTGTTTTAAGTTCCTCGTGGCAAAATGGCACCACACATCACGGTGATCACAGTTTTTTCAAAGAGAAGTGGACTTATTGAAGATGCCTGGAATGAACGTCGACTTGTTTTCTTCCCCTTGGCAGAAAAAAAGCCAACTGACCTCCTGTCGAAATTTCTGAATAAACTTCACACCTCCTCAAAATGCAACTGGAAGTGTGAAGTCATTTTTTTGCTGAAGGTTTTCACTCAGCCAGCTGGAACAAAACATTCTAACTATGATTTTTCAAGTGGAAAGTCTTTGGTAGCCAGTATGTGGTGGCTGCCATTTTTGAGGTTAGAAAACATTTGATTGATTTGAATGAATTCTCTTTAAAATGCAGGTGAAAGACTTTATAGATTTCTTACAATGAAATCAAGATTAAGGAAGAATCAATTCTTCTGAGGGAATGTTTTTCAATATGAACAATCAATCAACAAGCTCTCAACAATTTCTTTAGTGTGCATGTGGTAGGGTCAAGATGTCTCAAGTATGGTTCATCCAAAGTGCCTCTTGGCTTGTCAAAGAGCATCAGAATGCTCTGACCTTACACATTTTTAATTTTGGATGATCAGAGGTGCGAGTAACATATTTCTGTATCGCTCATTCTTTTATACTCGCACAAAACTCCCCAAAAATGTCCTGATAAATTCAGGGTGAGATGCATATGTAAAATAACAACCACATCCATGCCAGGAAAATCGTCATAAGCGAGTGGGAGAGGGTGGTGATGAATATATCCTGCAACTGACAGACGACAACTGAGTGCATGCACATGACCACTGCAATTGGCACGCATGTTAGAAAATGGCATCATTATGTTTTTTGTTGAAAAATATGTTCTACTTTTTTGTTGATTTTTTTGATCCTGTTGAACCCCACATAATATTGGCATAAAAAGCAATAAAATGTTTTTATAATTTCAAATGCTTTTTGGCTTCATCCGCCACTTCCATGTCGTTCTTTTTACGTCATGTCTTGTTTCCATATATGTCCCACCCGCCTGTCCAACAGGGTTCACCTTCAGCTGTGCAGGTGTATGTAAACAAGCAGCTCAGAAAGGTTTCAGGGCGAGCATATCAAACATTTTCTGGAAATTATCAAATGTATCAGAAGGGAAGACACAACCTAAAACGAACGATGTGGAAGTCACATATGAAGCAACACAATCTGGTGCTACAATGACAATTTTTGCCTGTGTGTCAATGTTACATGTAGTTCGACACATTTCTGGTATCAACAAAAGAGTTTAGAAGAACATTCTGGAAAGCAAAAGACGAATCAGCAATTCAGCAAGTTACTTGGCTGGCTCAGTCATCAGGATATAAGACTCAATACTACACCTGCCTTCCTTTCAATGAATTTTCCTGAATATTTCTTCATTTTCACATCTGCTTACTCTGACTTCACATTGATAATTTACTAAGGGGATTGCCAGGACAAAATCTGGATTGAGTCTGCATGAAAAATGTGGTTTGCATGCACAAGTGCTTTTCAGGAAGTTTTCAGGAGATTTGTACAAGCACATGACTTATCACAAAGCAACAAAGTACTCTTGCAGTGGAGTTAAAACAAGTCAAATGCTAAACCAATCAAATGAGCGTCTCAGCTAAGTCTATATAAAATAATAGCATATTGCTGTTATTTAAAACTGTGTTGGCTGATTCATATGACAGTAGAGAATAAGACGTGGTTTGTATTGACGTCACTAAACCTTACAGTTCCAACGATCCCATGATTTAGCAACTTGCTGCTATGAATGGAAAGAATTGTTTTACGTGATAATTTCAATAAAGATAAATCCAATTAATGATCTATGTGGAAGCTGAATTCTACTTTTTATTCCTAAAGTAAAAGATAGTCCATAATTTAAAGTTGTTGTTTTTTTTAAAAAATTGAACACATTTACTTTATTGAAATCCAATCAATCTCGTGCAGCTTTCACACAGGCCTCAGAGTTAAATACATGTCCCTGTAATTTCTAACAACCTCCGTCACATTTCTACATTAATACCAGTTAACCAAAAACCTGAACTGCCCTTAGGAGCTTGGTTTAAGCATGTTGGCTCATACACTGCTCCTTTCAGTACAATCACTGCAAATGTTAAGATTACATTATGTACAACACAAAAATATAATACAGAATTTAGAGATGCTGCACATTTCTCCAATTGCATAATAATTAATATTAGCTACTTATTAAGTAAAATTAAGAGATAATAATCTGTACAGAAGCATACACATACATGACCATGCATCACCAGTAATCATGTGTGCCCTTTGAAGGAAAGTACTGCCATAACCAGAGTATGCTAACAATGTGATATTATGTCCTTCCATTTATTTCAGGTTTTGTATAAAAGAAAAAGGTGCTGTTCAATCAGCAAACTATTTGAACCAATGCAATTCAATTTGATTGAATGTTTTGAATATCTGCAGAGTGAAAGCGCTCTGAACTTCATTATTCTTTAAGATGTCTGCTCTCCAGAATATTTTCAACAGAATAGTTTCACTTGTATTTGTTCCAGTCCCAAGCTGTTTTCTCCCCTGACTAAACACCATACAGCAGGGTGGAGGTCAAGACAGAGGCAGCAGATAAGAGGGACACAGGAGAGGAGGGAGTAAAGGAGGAGGGAGAGGAGGGCGTACTCCCTGACCACAGAGCACAATGTCTTATCTTGTCCTCTGTCCTCCCTGTCGTTATCAACCGCACATGGATGTGGAGACTGTGCACAGCTGCTTGTTGCCTAAAGAGAGTGGAAATATGGATGTGGAGACATTGCACAGCTGCTTGCTGCCTGCAGAGAGAGGAAATATGAATGCACATTCATCATATTCAAGCAGCAGGAGTCTGTTAAGAAAATGACTCATAACTGTTCAAACTCAATAATGTAAATGTCATAAAAAGTAGGAGTGACACTCATTTATAGTTTTGGTTTCCAGTCTGACCAGAAAATGACACATGGAAATAAATTCTTCTAGTGAATAGGCTATAGCCATGGTGACACCACCACCTATTTGTGCAAACTAACATGGTATTTCCAGGAGTGCCATCTTATTATTTTTTAAGCCAGAATTTGCCATATTTGAATGAGACTGGTGATAAACATGACCCTTCTCCTATGATTAAAAAGTCACATCGGTTGTTAGCTTATCAATTACATGTCGCCACACAATAAAGCATACCTTGAGTTGTTTTAAACAGTTTTTTGAACATGTGCAGAATCAGTAGTTAGACGAGAAACACTAAATTGTCCAAGTGGGGCTCCAAAGTTGAAACAAACCAAAAGATAATCACAGCAGCTTTAAGACGATTCATCAGGACAATGTTTATTGAGGTGAGAACTCCTAATGATGTTGCCTGCTTCACACCATCTGACTTGTTTTTTGGGGGGATTTTTTGCAACCAATGGTCTCTCACTCTGCAGGCTATATCAACTTCTTACCTTCAGTCTAAAGTTGTGGTAGTGCATAACTTGTAACATAACTTATAGTAATAGGGTTAGTCAATGATAAGCTCAATGCACTAGCTTTAGCCAGATGTGCTTAAGTTTTTAGGTTAGCTTCAACCAGATTAACATACTCAATTTGATTCCATTGTGTTCTTGAGCTTTTGCTTTTTAAAAGGCCAGAACATTTTAGAAGTGACTTGTTAGAACCTGTTACATACTTCTCATTGTGAGAGGGGAATATATTAACCTGACAAGGCTGCGATGCAATAGACAGTTGCTAATCTTTTTAGGTGTTTGAAATTCAATTTAAATTTCGAGAGTGTCACGATGAAGCAAATGTTTTTGTCAGATTGGACTTGAGCTCTGTTCTAGTCGCATCGCTACTCACAAGGCTTGCTACACCATAAGCCCATTCACACCACTGTCACACTAAATGGCTGAGGCTGGAGTTAATGTTTGAAATGAGTTTTCTAATAGATAAGCCCATTTATAAGTTGGATGGCTCCATGTCAATACTTCACATTCAAGTCCAACAATTACAACTCTTTGAAATAGTTATCTGTTGCAGGGGTCAATATTGTTTCTATTGAAATGAACTGTGCAGCTGTCTCCACTGTCTGGGCTGTATTTAAAGGTCATTTATAACTGCACAATGTAGCTCACATTATATTCACTAGATGGTATACATAATAGCTAAAAGCGTGCACATCCTTTTCAGGTATGTGTTTAACCAGAATGAAAAAATGAAATGTAACACTTGTTGCTTTGAACAAATATAGATGGATGGGTAGATGGGTATATAACAGAGGTCTTTTACTTTTCATTCTGTATCCTCTGTTCTCTATTCATGGATTCAAACAGCAATATCCAAGGATGAGCCTAGAGTGGATCTTGGATAAGCCTCTAGCCCTTGGCTTAGGTCCCCACCCCCATCTCACTAGTGATTGCTCTCCTTCTCTCTTTAACTCTCAAACAGACACTGTAACACACACAAGTACACACCAACAAGGACTCCAAAAACCACAACAGACACTCTGCCAATTTAATAAAGAGAGACTTTGTCATACGTATCTCTCCCACAGTTTCCTGGCCAGAGTGACAACAGTGTGGGTGAGTGGAAAAACAGGAAGAGGACAGGCGGAGTATAGTTCTAGTGGGCAGTGGCTTGACCTTTATGTGTGTGCGTGTGTGTGTATGTTTTTGTGTCTGCACTGAAGCATGTGCATGTGTATATACAGCATATGTGCAAACCCGCAAAGACATGTGCTCACCAGGACATTGCTCAACATTTAGCAGCAGTGATGGTGGTGTAACGCAGGAAGGAGAACGTGCTGTTTCCTGGCGGTGAGGACTGGCTGTCAGCGCTCAGGCAAGACAGCAACACAGCTCCACCATTAGCAGACCTCATGATGGGAAGACCAATGGACAAAGGCCACAGGGGGAACTTTACCCAGGCACAGAGCTTTTGGGCGAACTCAATAATGCATGATTTGTGTTTTCTTTGTAGTACAGCATGATTGCTCTCTTGAATGTCCCCCTGGAGGATGTATATCTCTGAAAATGTTCAGATCCCTCCACTGTTATTGAATACACTCTAAAAGATGCATTGCACCTTTTAGAACTGAGTTGTACTTTTAGAACCACCCAAGAGACCAAAGACAACCTTCTCTACCCCATTTGTTAGTGTTTCTTTACTTTTATTCTGCAATATTTTCCTTTCCACACTGTCTCACTTAATTATTTTGCTGCTGTCAAAGATGTTGTAACCAACTGCTTGAATACTAACTGTGTGTCCAAACAGATTTTTGCTGTGAGTGAGTCATTTGGTAAATATAGGGAACGACAGCACTGACTTTCAATTTGGGCTCAGCTGTTTAGCAGTCTAGTTGGATCACACAAACACAGGAACACGATGACAGATGCACACACGCAAGCACACACACACAGCTGTTAGTGGTTTGAGTGTTCAAAGGAAGACGTTTCAATTTTTCAGTGCATACATGTAGGAGATGAGATTGCAGCGTGCAAACATGGCATGATATGAAAAAAACCTTTAAATATAGGTCACTTCACACAGGTTGTAGAGCTTTCAAACTGCCTCAAGTGTTATTGAATCGATGTATCAGCAGATGAGACTTGCTTTAGCTTGACAGCCACGGAGGCTCCCCAGATGGTGAACAGAGAAATGAAATGGAGCCCATAACAATCCAGATTCTTATTGTCCACAAAAAAATGCTGTTAGAGCAAAGTGTTTGTAGAGTTGTGATACAGGCAGAACAACCTTGCAATTATATGTCATACGAACACCTGACAAATAACTTCGGATGAGTGAGGATGGGAGAAAGCATCTGGCATACACATGACAATGCATCTCTCACGTAAGACTCAAGCTTATAGCTGTCAACTTCAGTTTGAAAGCAATAGCCATAAAAAGTCATACAGCATAAGACTGCATTGCAAACAATTATTAACATTGAAAACATTCTTTATGTCCAGTTAAGACCATTGGCAGTGTAAAAATATGGAAGAGATAATAGCTCCACAAAAATAAAGCCAAGACAACTGGTGCTCTTCCTTTTGACCTGCTATAATAAAGGATAAGCTCTGTCTCTTCCATGTCAGTGTAAAGGTAAAAAAAAACATCAGATAGAATTGAGTACATTTATTATAATTTATCTAAAAAAAAAAAAAAACTTGAATTTCCCTCGGGATCAATAAAGTATCTATCTATCTATCTATCTATCTATCTATCTGCAATTTAACAATGTAATTTGGTATTTTGCGTGTGCTATGGCACTGAAGAGTGCCGCCAGGATGCATCCAGATGGAATCAAATGAACACAGCATTTTGAAAAACGCTTTTAATAGGCGCTAAATCATTTAAGACAAATGAGGATAATGCTAGCATTACCAGCCTTCAATACTCCCTGCAGGTTAACATCCACATGCTTGAGTTTAAAGTGGTCATAAATTTCTCTGGTCAATTTGTCAGTTTAACCGGATATATTCAACATGCATTTTGATTTCTTTCTTGTTCAAAAAATGCTGCCCAACCACACTGCTGTTCTTCCTACTTACTGTGCTTGTCTACAGCCATTAGGCCGATAAGGCTAGAGCCCTTGATAGGGGCCGTGAGGCTGTTTTGCAATTTGAGCATATATATATTATATATTATATATAATAATAATAATAATAACAACCGATTAGTCTAATTCTGTTCTGTTGCAGACAAGCAAGGGTGACAACGTATAACCATTTAGTCAACAAAGGGCACACATCGCTAGTTTGGACTGACTTCACCAATCAGTCTTAACCTTAAAATGGGTACCCATTAATATGTTTTATTATTTTACAATAAAACATATTAATAGTTATGTATATCGTTGCCCTTTTTAAATCTCAAATCTGATATTTTAATAGGCTAGCTACAAATAGCTAAGTTAGCTAATATTAGTCAATGATGTGGATGACTATGGGTGTGCAATTTTAACATTGGTAAGTGTAATGTTTCTCCTGGCATCAGACTTTAGTTCACTAGTTGGCTAGACCCTTTCTTCCTGGTTAATACAGGAGTATGCTGTCTCCATTTACTGAAGAGGTGTGAGTGAAATAAAAAGCACAGTAAGACCACAGGTACTGTAAGTTTGGAAGCAAGTGCACAATCTTGATCTGCATGCATGTGTGCAAAAAATAGTCCCCGGGTGCTTTAGCCCCTGCCACAAACCCGACTCCTTCTGACATCTGTGAGTCAATTAGCTGACTGAAGAGAAAACATCCCTGCCCCCTCTCTCTCTCTCCACCACCCTCCCTCCCTCCTCTCCATGCATCCCTTCCTCCACCAAACAACTCCAGCCATCCAGCCAGTTAGGTAGTGTAGCATAGCAGCTCCTGTCTGCCCCGGCTGGTGTGAGGCATTTGGGGGAGGGGTGCGAGTCAGGGCCAGGGGGGTGGGAGGGTAGTGGGGGTGATGAGGTTGGATGTCAAGAATGTGGCTCATGGTCTGCTCTTTTGTGTGTTTTGTGCAAGATGAATAGGCCCATGGCAGGCTGGGGTGCTAGTTGGCTGCATTTCCCCGTTGACTTGTGTGTTGGGGAAGCCTGAAGGCCCTGGCCTGTGCCTCTTGAAATGAGACACACAGATAATGATGGCTGCTGTGTGAACAACTTAAACACCCACTACATATAGACATAACTATTTCAGAGTATTATTTCCTCTATGGCTCATTCTTGTCTCAATATTGCCTCATTATCCCTGGTCTCTTCTGTCTGTCTCTATCTCTCTGTCCTCTCAGAGCTCACTATCAGGACAGTTATTGTTTGCTAAGCTGGTGTGGGGGCTGTTCTTTTTGTGCTCGGTGTATCCCATATTCCCTTCCACATTCGTCCCCAATGTCTTCCATGTCCTCGGGCTACTGCTATGGAAATATGCTTCAGTCACATTGCTAATTATTTAAGAGTCGTCACCTCATTAAGAGTGCTGTGAGATAATGAATGATTAATAGGTCATTCTTTACAGTGTCACTGTGTTCTCCCACTCCCTCCTATAGAAAATACTTGTTTGACAGGTTTTTCTGGCTTTTGTTGTCCGCCCAGTCTGTGCATCCCTACTCACTGCTTCTCTCTATGTGCATGCTCCTGGAGGAAACTGGAGACGTCACCAGTGGCTGTAAGGCAGGAAGTGCATTGAAGGGCACATGATTAGTGTTTGTGTCGACAATGATCCCTCAGGCTAGTAAGTGCTGAAGAATGGTGTTGCTCAGATATGCAGGCAGTGGGCTTGTGGCGCTGACTGCAAATGACTGACATTGCTTGGTAATGATCCAAGATTGGATACATGAAACCTGCTAGGACTCAGGTCATATTTGTTTAGCTTGCATGAAGTCATCGCTGGAGTGTGAACACCTGCAGGCACATATACCACTTATCATGTCTTTGCTATCAGGATAGGCATACTGGGAATTCTCAGCTGTAGTAAGGAAGTTAGTCCAGTGGTTATCTGGTACCTCAAACATCCCTTCATGGTCTCTCCTCTGTCTCAGCTTACATGAACTTGCATTCTTTGGGACTTTATGACGACTCTTTTCCTGTGACAGCTCCAGTTTACTCAGACTACATCTACAGTTATAGTTCATATAAAGATTATCTTTATCTAAACAGACATAGAAAGAATGTTTCTGAATTTATCTCAGTCCACACTACATGCCTAAAAGTATCAGATGACGAATCAAGTATGCTTCTGACATAAACAGGAAGCATATTGTCCTCTGTGTGATTGGTCGGTTAGATACAGAAAACAGAATTACCCAAGAACAACAGATGAAAAAGAATGAAACTAGAGATTTCCCTGTTAGCGATGGCACAGAGAGGAACTGTGAAGAAAAGTGTCATGTGAATAAGCTGGTCAGCTCAGCAACTAATGAGACTACTGATGGGACTAGAGTAAATGTGGCGAAAGTTCTGTTTTAAAATGAAAACATATTAGTTTGAAGACAGCCTTTAAATGGATAAACACAGTGAGTCAGTATCAACTTGTCCGCTGACAACGTCTTAAGGCAAAAGCATTCTCTTTAAACTATCATTGAGTGTCAGTACTGACGTTACAGAGAGGGAAGGAGAGAATAAAGGATTAATGAGCCAAAGGAGGATCACAAAGCACATTTTTGGAAGGTGTTTCCTCTGAGGATAAGATGATGTTGTGCTTGGTTGAACAAAAATACAGCAGTGTTGATAGAGACTTACAAGGATGTTCAAGATCTCACTTACTTTGACACCACCAAAAATTGTTGGGAAAGGTGTTTTCACACGTGAACTCCTGAAAATATCCGTGAGGCTGTCCATGAGATCTTCCTGAGGGGTTTGTTTGGACAGCATGTGGGGTCTCAGGAGGTGAGATAACAATGGACAACAGCAAGACACTACACAAGTGGGGGATGACACAACGCTATTCCAACGCTATGATTACAATGTTTTGCTTTTGTACCAATGTTATGTTTAGTGGGACATATTCATAAAATCCACTAAAGAGTGCAGAATAACAAACTGTTTGGACAGAAAAGATAATCATAATGACTTTACATGGTCTATGGTGGTGTCTTGACCACAAGTTGTTAGCAACCGCCTTTTACTCACTCAGTTGCTAAGTGAAAATTTGTATTCAAGTATTTTTTATGTATGTGCGAAATTAAAGGTTTTTCTTTCAACAACTAATGTAAAACTTAAGTTCAAGTGGTTGTTTGCAGTTGGAACACAGCGGGAGGGTAAGTTCAGGTCATTCTTGTGCATGCAACCAAGTGCAAGATCACAAATGCCTTCCAAGAGAAAAAAAACTATGTTTACCAGTAACTCTCCGAATAATGAAACAAATATTTAGTTTCACATCACTCTATGACCTAACCTTTGATTGTTGGTAAAAACAACTAACCTTAGCCTCTTTACTTTTTTGATGTCATGAAAGCCATTTTTACACCTGGATTCTGCAACAGCTCTGTGACAAAGCTCCACCATTAGACAACCTTTGTACTCAAACACTGTACCAAACGGCTTGGCTCGACTTTGGTTTCCCAGTGTGTGATTTCACACAGCGTCTGAGCACGGTAGAAAACAAATGAGTTACTGACTGTGTGAACTTCTTAACTAAACTATGAATTTAAAATAAAGTTGGCCTCTTAGCAGCATCCTGTCATGATGATAAGATCATACTACATGAATACTTTACATAACTGTTTTTCCAAATTGAAAAATCTGAGGGAGGTCCAAGATTTAAACTGAAGTTGACATGTGCAAAGACTTTTGAGCTTTTCTTACATAACAGTGAACTGTTGAACAGTAAATTGTACAGAGTGATTGCAATTACTTTATAAATTTAGAAATAATTTAGCCTGATGGCTGTAAGATGTTTTTTAAAAATTTATCAATGTCAGTTACATTGTCTACAGCTCAACATTCTTCACACGGCAAATCCAAAACTATTTTTTTTGTTAGTTTGTTAAAAGTCAAAGACAGAGCAGGGCTATACATGCTAAAATAACTGTGTAAAAAAACAAGTCAATCAAGTGTATCACCTTCAAACAGTGACAAACCAAAGTTTGTTTTAAGGACAAACAGTGTTCATTTAACTCCACATGGAATAATCCCAGAGGTTGTTGGAAAGCTGCTTTAATGTGGTATGTTCCAACCACCCCCCACCTCTGCAAATCACTACTTTCACTCAAGTCTCACTCCCAACTTGTGGCCTCAGGTCTGTGAGTGGCAGTTACCAGGTCCCCCCCCCTCATCCAAAGTCCCTCACCCACTTCTACAGCACAGCATGTTTTAGTCGGACCCTCCCCCCGATCCCTCCTCTGTTAGCCTTGACTCAGGCTTATTGCTCTCTCTCAGCTGCTCGGGCTGAACAGTGTCTGTTGATTGGTGGTTGAGACGGAGAAGGAAGCCTTGGGAGTATTTATAGAGACTCTCTCATTTACCAGAACAATAACAACCCTCCCCCACAGCGAGAGGTTGAGAGAGGCAAACTGACTTTTGATTTCAAATCTTTGGGGACATGAAAGACAGACTTTGTAGAATAAAGTGTATGTCCATTCATGTTGATGCTTTGTTTTGTGATTCATTGCGCAAACTTATTGAGCTATTGAGAGAAAACTTCTTGGTTTCTACCAAAGTATGCTTCCAATTTACAAATGCTTTAAAAGTTTGGATGACTGGGTTTATGTGGACGTGTGAGGGCTACAACTGGAAAGGCTTATAGGTATAGATCTCCACAATTAGAAGCAGCAGCACAAAGCAGTTTAAAATATTTATATTTTTGTTGCCTGCCGAAGCCGATAGGTTATAGTATCCTGAAACAGTTTATTAGTTAATTTCAAAGCATTAAAACATTGAAATGAGAATCCCTTTGTCTGAAAGAAGCTAACACAAATTATTTTAGGAAAGTTAATACCAGGGATGCAAATAAAATGAATTTATGCGAAAGGATGTGGGACACTCCTCTGTACTATGACTCCAACTCCAACTGTATCTTTCATAAGGTACTATACATTACTGACTTTAGCAGTCACTACTGGCAGAGACAGTGTTGGCAGGATTAGTTGGGTTTCAAGGACTGAACCAGTATTAGATCAGTGACAGTTAGTTGATAGTGACAGAGATTTAAGATGACTTGGGTGATGAGTTCAGTGGTCACTGGTAAATGATTACTGAGGTTCAAAGACAGAAGGGTAAATGTCCATCTCTGCCTGCAGAAAATAAAAAGTGTATGAGCTCACAGAGAAAGTTATTTCAGCCATTGGCCTGCATTTAAACCTAGCAGTAAGATTTAATTAATTTATAGATTTATATTGTAGTTGATGTTGATAGGATATTTAAACTGAAAACCAAGCAAATCTGCAGGCTTGTATTTTGCTTGCACTGCTTTTGGCTTGTCCCCAATCCATTCAGATGACCTGATTCAGCCTTTTATCTAATTTAGGGCAGGTTTTTTTTAAATGGATAATCAGATTGGGAAAAGGAGCCACAGGTCAGACTAAAACCTGCTGGAAAGACTATAGCCTGCATACATGAGGTGCAACCTAACCATTAAACAAACCAGAACCACAAATTTAAGGCAATTCCCACATGCAAAAAACTCCTGAAAGCTTCATGAAAAGTTTTATGTGAAAGCAAATATAAACATTTTTAAGTACAATAACTAGATTTTTTTCTTTCTTCCGCACTAATATTGCATGTGAAGTCAGGATGAACAGATGTGAGAACACAGCAGGAAAATTCACCGTGATCGAGTGAGAGGGGATTTTAACATTTATATCCTGTGACCACGCCATCGCACGCCACTGGTATGGTCTCGATACGTAATAAAGAAATTTCATTTTGTTTTCTTATTGCCATTATGTTATTCTCTGCACATTTGTTCACATCGTGAATATGTTGAACTACAGTTAGCAGTGAGCTAAAGTTAGCACCTAGCATCGGACATTATTCGCCATTGTTTGATTCATGTCCTGCCTCCTTAGACACTTCCAGAGCGAGCTAACTAGCCTAGCAGCTGACCACTACGTCAAACATATCAGTTGGCTATAGACCAGGGGCTGTTTGGTCCACACATGCCTACTGGTAGTTTCAAACTTCATCACGTTTTTAAATGTATAGAGCGAAAGCTAACCTACAAGATAATGGGGGTACATTTATATTCCTTTGAAATGAATTTGATTAGGTTTTATTGTCATCATACAATGTCTGTCTGTCATACAATATAAAAAAGTGTGATCTCTCAGTTTTTCTGGTTCAGCGTTTGAAACATTGTCTTGCATTAAAAAGCACCTTCACGACCATTTCAGTTAATAATATCACTACATTTTGCTTTTAGAGCACTTCATTAGTAAATCCCAATGTGCTACAGAATTTAAAATTTAAAAAAACAGCAAATTTATAAAGAACAAAAGCAAACATACTGAAAGGTTATCAGTGTTTGCATGTACCTAACATTAAAACATGCCATGATCAGTTTTGCAGCTCATGGTGAGAAACTATTCTTCTGTCTACTGGACTGTGAACTTATGGTTTGGTTTCTAGCAGCAGATGTTTCAAATGTTGAGATACAGATTTGAGTCTATTTCCCACCACAACAGTTTGTATGTTGGCTGCCTTGTGAAATATCTTGTTCTAGCCAGGAAATCAAAGTTATTTTTCAACCAACTTGCAGAATCAAAACAAAAGATGGTCATCAATGCATGCAGCTTGCAGCTGACTCTTCTGATCAGAGCATCCACGTTCTAGTCCACCACACTCAAGTGGATGCTTTTTCTCAAGGAGGATTCCTGGAACCTGTAGAGAAGCATTGAACATTTGCCACAAGCTCTCCAAAAACTGTCTTTGCTCCCTTAATTTACAAAATAGAGGATTCAAACTACATGTTTTCTTTATGGTTAACTTCCAACAACAACATTAGTGATCAGCAATGTGTTGTCTGCTACCTCAAAAGTAGAGTCAACAAGGAACACTGAGGCCTTTTATCAAGGGAGCTCAAACTGATTTGCAGAGAAAACATGAGCATGAGTTATGTTAGAGGGGGAAACCTGTATGAAATCAACCCATACTGCAACCTCAGCACTTTTATTGCATGTTTTACAGTGTAGCATAAGGGTGTGTCCAAGCTGGGAATAGAAGCAACACTTCCAGCCTATTGCGCTTATAAAAAGTCACATAACCTCCCTGGTTTGCTCTTTATCACTCAAATAAAGACACACATGCACAATCTCACAGAAGCGCAAAAATCAATACATGGCTCAAGGCAAGATGTGTTGAGGCCTGACCCTGAAACCATAGAGCACAGCTAGAAATGTGGGTGAATCTGCGAAACATGCACAAAAAAGTAAACAGCCAATAAAGGAATAAGGATGCAGTATATTTCTCTAGCTAGTTAAAACACACACTTGGTCAGTGAGTATATAATTACAAAACGCTCATCTTCCACCGCAATCATAGCTGATTGGGATTTCATGCAAATGTTTTGGGATTTAAACAGACAGACATGTGATTGGTGAGCTCCAGAAGGTTGGGACATATTGAGCTCTCTAATGCAAATGACACCATTAGTAAAAGTGTGTGGCCCCAGGATAAATCAAAAAGGCGGCATTGATGCGTTTTATAATTCCTCTGTATCGTAGTGTCGCCAAAAGGAAGTAACCTTTCGTCAGAAATGTGCATAGCTACAAGAGTGCTCATCCCAACACAACATAAACTTGTGTTGAAAGTGTGTTTTGTTTGGATTGACTGGCTGGGTGAGTTTTTTCACATAGCACCAACACCTGGGTGTGGCTTATTAACACTAGCTGAAAGTGGCCGGACAATGTCAAACAATGACAAACGCCTGCCAGTGGTTGCCCATTTATAGACGAATTCCCGGGACAATAGATTGGCTGGCTGGCCCAAAGTGGTTCTATTCATTTGCAATTGCAGGCAAGAGGTTGTTGTCCTGAAGTGGGCAATCAAGAGACATGTGCATCTGCAGAGTGGAGGTACAAACAGAAAAACAAATGCCCAAACGCAGAAAACATACACAAGGTGCCTGCATCCATAGTCCATACACGTAATCAAGCGAGCACACATCCGTGCACAGCAGTTACACTGGCACTGCAGCCAGTGTGGCCTAGAATAGCATGCAGGCTACATTCCTCTGCCCTCCCTCCTCTGCCTCTCTGAAGCCAACACACAGCAGACTGCTGGGTCACATGGACACACAGTGATCACAGTGATCTTGGAGATGAGGTGTGCATGCACATACCAGAGGAACACTGCAACACTGACACACGGGGCAAATAGATAAGTAGGTGCAGACAAGTTGGGGACACAGCAGTGCATTGCAGATAAAAGCGTGCATAGACAGATTATCTATCTATCTATCTATCTATCTATCTATCTATCTATCTATCTATCTATCTATCTATCTATCTATCTATCTATCTATCTATCTATCTATCTATCTATCTATCTATCTATCTAAATCAATGACTGTCCTTTAATTGTCCTCACCTGTCATAAGAGCAGCAGTTACGAACAAAGATAAGCAAGATGTCTAAATTCTTGTTCAAAAAGAAACAGTGGGGAGGAGGGTATTTAAATTGGCTACTATGTCACAGCCTCTACAACAGCCCCTTTTTTCTACGCCCATGCACAATTATATTAAGTAGGGCCAATAGGAACAAAGAAGAGGCAGGACCGAGGCTCCACCTCTCCCCGACTGCCTTCCTCTGAGCTTTTTAGATGTACATAATCCCTGAGTTGACCCAGAAAATAGGCAGTCGTTTCAAGATCTGATGCGGCAGTCTTTGTGCACACCGTCCCTGTTAGAGCATGAAGCGTAACCCTGTGGAATACATACTGTAATTCAGAGGAGATTCGCCTTTGCAGAGGGAAACTGTTTGGAGAGACGGAGCCGAGGCAAAGTCGCGCAACTTTGTGGAAAACGTAGCGGTTACGGGTAAGTGATTCTTTATCGGATTGATTTGAAGGAGAATTTGGGGTTTTTGGACTGTGGTGGTCTCAGAGGCTGCTACTCCATTGTTTGCATTTGCATGTTTCTAAAAGTCGAGGTTGATCAAATTGTATTACATTTGACTACACTATCGGGAATAATTAAAGGCAAACATTTGAACAGATCCACCAAAAGTAATCGGAGAAAAATCGAAGCCTTTGTTGAATTTTTCCCTGCCTTGTTAGAAATGTGGTGATTCAGCTGTTGGGGAGATGTTGCATGATGTCAGTGTTCTTTGTTGCAACCTTACGTGCGTAAAATGTAACAGATTTCTGCTTTACTTGGCATGCATTATACACGGGATTTAAAGAAGGCATTACGCGATGCACACACATATTCCCTCCTTTGTCGATCTCCTTCGTGCATTTATTATCTAGTCTAAAATGTATCCAAACAATACACGTTAACCTGTGATGCCAACCTGGGCGTTCATTCATATGCACAAAGAGGGGAGGTTTGGTGAAGACTAAATACGGGGTTCAGTTTTCGCCAAAAGGTAAAGGAACCTTGCATGTATTTTTTTTCCGGGAGCATCGCTTGTTTAACTTGAGGCTGAATGGTGACGGTGGAATGTATCTTTGTTTCTTGTTATTCAATTAAGGTGAAGCGTGTTGGCACTACATTTAAACAGACCAATGTGTAGGCTATGAAATAGCCCTGGATTATTTAAATGGATAGACCTTTTAATTGCACAAGAGAACATCAGCTGGTTTGCCCTGCTGTACTTTTCATTACATGCTTGCAAACATCTTGTCACCCTTGCATTGTCCTAACAGTGTCTCCTCTTCTCGCAGACAGGAGGCATGGCCGACCATCTGATGATGCCCATGAATCACAGCTCAGCAGGCGCCAGTCTCCACGGTTACAGGATGGGCATGAATGGCGGCCTGCCGGCAGGTCACCCGCAGCATGCCAACCAGCAGGGCATGCGGGCACTGCCCAATGGTCAGATGATGCACTATGGTGGAGCCCAGGCCAACATGGAGAGCGCCATGAGGCAGCGACAAGGCATGGTGGGCGGGCCCATGAATGGACAGCTGAACGGGGCCCAGATGGGTCACCACCAGATGACCTCTGGTAACATGATGTATAACGGTCAACCACAGCAACATCACCCTCAGCAGCAGCAGCATCACATGCACCCACAACAACACCAGCAGCAGGCCCAGCACCCACAGCAGCAGCAGCAGCAGCAGCAGCAACAACAACAGCAACAACAACAACAACAGCAACAACAACAACAACAACAGCAGCAGCAGCAACAACAGTTCATGAACGGAGGGTTAACATCACAACAACTAATGGCCAGCATGCAGCTGCAGAAACTGAACACCCAGTACCATGGACATCCACTGGGGCCCATGGGGGGAAACCACATGGGGCCCACTGCCCAGTACCGCATGAACCCAGCTCAGCTGGCTAATATGCAGCACATGGCTGGGCCAGCTCTGGCCCTGAATGGCATGGATGCGGACATGATTGATGAGGAGGTTCTGACCTCGCTGGTCATGGAGCTCGGTTTAGACCGGGTTAAGGAGCTGCCAGAACTCTTCCTGGGCCAGAATGAGTTTGATTTCATTTCAGACTTTGTCAACAAACAGCAGCCCAGCACTGTTAGCTGCTGAGAGGACCTTATTTACAGGGGAGCACAACTGGAGACAGAAGAGTGAGAATTGTCCGGGATGGATGAAGAGAGCTCATCTCTTTACATTTACTTTTGCGGGCACCTCCATGTTCAGCTAAAGTGGTGGCGAAGGGTGCACAGAAGAGAACTCTGGATATCCACAGGGAACACACAGGGTCTCACGTGTGGCCAGAGGAAGGCTGGCTTTGAGACCCAGCTCCACCTCTCTTGATGCCTGGACATGAATGTAATACAGTAATGCTGAAATTCTTAAAAAGCCACTCTGAACAATGCTATGACACTGTGTAGCCTCCAAGTCTGGACCCCATGAAAGCTAACCAGTTAAGAGGTGTATTTATTTGTTCCTATCTGAGAAAACTGAAGAGCCGCCACTTGTTTTTTGGAACCAAGTGGTTTTGATGATTTTTTTTTTCTCTCCAGAGTAGAGTGAGAGAGAAAATGAAATTACATTTCCCCACTCATGAATTATAATTCTATCTGCTCTAGCATTACATATAAGCTCAGATGGTAAGGTTGTCTGAAAAGACGCAGAGTCAGACTTGACAGAAGTACAATGTTATTTTATCTGAATGGGAGTCTCATGCAGATCTTAAAAATGGTTCACTTTTTCTGTGAAGTGCTGCCTTTTTAGATGTGATGTCCTCAAAAATCCTACTGCTTGTACTGTATGAAGCTGTAAAACTCCAACATGTCCACACTGTTGTGTTCTATTGGAGATGTAGAACCGCCTTAATCGCGCAGATTCTTATTTATTGGTTGTTTATATTGTCCCCACTTTTTTTGTGGTCAAGATTGGGGGGGATGGTCTTTGTGAAAGGGGTTGTTGAGGATCAATAAACATGGCCTGAATAGAAATGTGGCCTGCTTTTCCATTCATTGCACAGTTCTTCCCCCCAGGCAGTGGAGAGCTAGCTAAGTGCTTAAGTTAACCTGTGGGTGAAGGGAAACCTCAGTTTCTCTCAAGTCCAGGATGGGAATATTTAAACGGATGCATAATTGATACTTTTTGAAAAAGATATATGCCCTTCTCCTGCATTTTCTTTGTCTTATCTTTTCCCTATTTTGACATTTTCCCTGCTATAAAGACAACGAGTCGCAGACAGGAACATGACTGACACATTATGATAATTAAAAGCGTCCCTTCTGGTTAGCAAAACAGCAGCTGGATTATGTTGGTGTACATCTGATATGACATCTCAGGTAATGATAGCCAAATTAGATTTACTGTGGATTGTTTTCTTGGTTGTAATCAGGCTAATGCCATGCACTGACATTTAAGGTTGTTATAATATTTATGGTCATTGCTAAATATTCCGTCAAAGGTTGGTGGGGTGGCAAAGCAACATTTGAATAATTGGTTTCTCTCCTGCACCCAAACATTTTTTTTCCTTGCAGAGTGTTAAGAGCAATGCGAGCGTGTGTGTGTGTGTGTGACTGGGGGAGGTGGAAATGGCCAAAGAATGCTTACCTTGATGGGGGTTTAACAGACTTACAGCTTGTAAGCCCTGAGTCAAAGAAAACGCTCCTTTCTTGCCCAGCTCCTAGTCCATGGTGGGAGAAACTGACCATTGGCTCAAAACAAAAATGACTAGTACAAATAATAAAAAAAGACTGTCTTCTTCCATCCCTTAAACACAGTTGGTTGGAGGAGTAAAACAAACGTATGAATTGCATTCATTATGAAATGAGGGTAATGAGATGTTCTGTGGTGGCTGAATTCACTGGATTGTTTTCCACCTCCGGGCTATGAAATGTTTGATTGTGGTTATGTTGGGAATAGCATCATCGCATTGAGCTTCTCATGTTGACAGGAAAGATGTCTTTACCCTGCAATGTGAGCAACAAGGGGGAAGTGAGAGCGCTGTAGGAAAGGGAGATGCTGATCGCCCAGATTTTGTCAACGTTTCGCTTTCAGCAACCTTTTACTAAAGATTCAGAGCTGAAGAAGGACATGTTTAAATGGCACATTGCAAAGGGAAATATCTCGCCATATGATGGCTCAATTCAAGTAACACTGACTTGCTAGAAAGGTGTGTGTATTTTCAATGCCTGACACTTATCAAGACTGTCTTATAAGTAGGCCAACAGCCCTGGCGCAGTGCTTAGTAACGGCTGCAGGTCCCTCACTCAGTGCCAATCTGGTGGTGATCTGTTGTGTGTGGTACATGGGACATGTTGGCTCAATGTCAGAACTCTGTCTCCTCATATATCTCGTAATTGCACGCTGCACGATGAGCTCCTTGTTTAGCCCCAATTAACTGCAGAGTTTTTTTTCTTACTCTTGGTTGTGACTCTGCTATACAGGCAAAAAGCTAACTACACACAACAGTCCTGTTTGCTCTCCTGATCCCTTGTTATGACTGCCGAAGGCCCAACAGAGACCGGTCTAGATGCAGGCTGAGCAGGGTGGGACACCCTGAGACGGTTTACAGTTACTTCTGTTTTTCTTGCTTTCTCGTTCTCAGCCCACCCACGGCAGCTGCTCAGTACAATGCTGTCTCTTCCTGTGGCTGTTTTCTCAGTATAAGTCAGAGAGCAAAAGCCACATTTTGATAGAGATGAAAAGTGAAAGAGACAAGATTAAAAGAAGGCTGAGAAAAAAAAAACGTGAGGATTTGTCAAGTTTACAATTATAAATGAGCTGGAGGGATTTTTGTTCTTCTTGGGGATTTCTTTGCTGGTTTTTCCCCACAACAATTTTTACGACTCCATTTAAAACCCCTTACTTAAACGTCACGCAATGTATGCTAAACGCAATCCAGATTGGATTCCTCTCTTTTACGGCATAATTGTGTGCACATTGTATGTGTGGATGCATTTAGTATTGTCAAGTCGTTTCTTTGCAGGCTTTATTCCAGCTGGTGCCAAGCCAGAGCTCATGGTAATCTCAGGCCCTAGTGCCAGTGATGGATAGGTGGTCATTTGCTGCTGTCACGCATGGCCACGTCTTCACATGCATGCAAGCACGCAAACAGACACACACACACACACAGAGTATCAGCACACAGCCTGATCAAACAAGCCTACATGGATACCTCAATATCAGCATGAAGCCACTGGAAGATAAAGGTTTTATGTCTCATCCGTCAGTGTGTTCCTTACACCTACAGTGTGTATTATTGGTGCAAATGAGAAAACCCCATGAGTGAAGGGAAAATGTTATTGAATTAAAAAGGTAATTTTGAAATCTGACATAACTGAGCATACCTTTAATGCAGAGCCGATTAATTTTGAGGTGAATGAGAAGAATGTCCAAGTGGGAATAACTGTAAGTGTCGAGCATTAAGTGAAACACTTGATGAAAGTGAAATATACGGCTAAAAAACCTGCATTTCCCAGACGAGCAGATGAGTTATTTATTGACAACAAAAGGCATGTTTCACTCCATGTGTGAATGTTGTGCACGAAAGAAACATGTTTGAACTTGTCTGCTTTAACAAGAGACTTTGGAGGCCTTTTGTGCATTTTATGTGTTAACCGTGTGTGTGTGTGTGTGTGTAGAATTGAGTGTTTGTGCTGGCAGGGGGTGAATAAACAGCAGAATCCCCTCAGGGGCAGAGTTCATTCAGTGGACAAGTTGCTCAAGCCGAACTTCCTGATTTTCTAGCTGCTCACTCACCTTGTAGCTGCTGCGCTCGACATGCGGCCACAGGAGATTCTACTCTTTGCACTCTTTGTTTTTACCACCTTAAAAAGCATTACACACATTACAGGGATTTTATTACCGCAGGTCTCCAGAAAACATCAGTTGTTGCACAGTCGGATTTGCTGCCGGCCTTTTTAGTCAAACTCAGCGTCTTCTAAGCAGCAAAAGTATTTCCTTTACTCACACGAGGGGAAAAACAATATAATCACATCACGCTTTCTCTGCTGGAGCCACATAGCTGAGCCTTGTCTGAGGATTTTTTTGTTTGTTTTCCATATGAAGTCAGCTGATGAGGCTTTTAAATGCAGCATGTACCTTGCTTAAATGGATCCTCCAGAGCTAAGTGGCTGATTTTGGCATGTTGGGGCAGGTGACACAGAGGTTGCCTAGTGACGAACAACTCCACCTCCGTCTCCTCCTCTGATGAACCCCCCCCCACCACCACCACCTAAAAAAAATCTGAGGTTGAATGGTTTGCCAGTTCTTTGAAGTAGAAGGAGGGGGTGTAAATAATTTATTTTCCTGCACACAGCTGACACGTCCCCGCCGAGCCGGCTCAAACACATCGAGGTGTCCCAACAATGTCTAAAGGTGGTAAATATTTAAGGGCTGTGTGATTTACACGCTAGAGCCAAACGGAGCAGATCAGCAGCTTTTGCAATGGTGGCAGAACGTTACCCTCATGTGTCAGCACAAATCCTGCAGGGGTGAACCTCTGACAACCCTCGTCAAAATAATGTTTTATAAAATATTTAGGCTCTTTAACAATCAGGGATTATCAAAAGGGAAATATTAAATAACACTAATTCAGCCGCGAGGTGTTCAATCTATCGAGGTGTTCCTTACTTTTGCAAATAATAAAGAGGTGAATCTAACAGTTTGTAAAAAAACAATAAGCCTCACAAAGGCAATATTTGGTACCAATGCTTTCTCAGAAGTGAATATTGTTGCCTTCCCCTTCCTGTTTTTGCTGTTTTATTAGACTCAGCATCGTCTAACAAGCGCAGAAAAATGAATTGTGCCTGCCGGGGGGGGGGGGGGGGGGGGGGGAGAGAGAGTTACAGGTTGGTAGGTTGGAGTCGAGGGAAACAGTATTACCATGAGCTATGTTCTGTACACAGTGTCTGTGTGAGCAGGACTTTAAGCCTGCGTGCTAATCTGGTGACAGTGGCAAGCACATGCTACAAAGGCAGGCTAACAGGCTATAGGCTGGGGGTGGAATTAATACAAGAGAGCAGAGCTTGTCAGGCTTTACAAGTGTTATCCTGCTGGGGAATTCTCCATTTACACTATATTCAATGTGTCAATGCCAACAAAATAATCATGTGCACACACCTTACATTCCATTGTTTGAGCGTTGTAGACTCAGATCTTTCTATTTTTAAGTTTTTTATTTATTTGGGATCATGGAGAGTTAATACCCACTATCGTGTGTTATTCACATTTTCATTGCAGGAAAATCCTGACATTAGCCCGTCCACACCATCTGTAGACGCAGGGATGAGGGGCGAGAGCTGTCATTGCACAGTTCTTAGCAGATATTATCTCCCAATCAAAAGTCAACAGAGACACGCAAGTGAAACAGGTCTACGGCCTCATTTATGGAAGCTGATAAGATTAAATGTGACTTCAGGGAAATGTGTCACTTGGCAAGGCTGTCAGTGTCATGGATAACAAAGCCTATTCAAAAATAAATAGAGTAGTTGGCTCTTCTTCAGTTGGGTGTCTGGGTTCCTCTGGAAAGGCCACATTTTTTGACTATTCAGGCCCTCATTGTTTAGTTTTATCAAACCACTAACGTTCTGTTAAACAGCTGACTGATAGAAGACAGAAGTGTCCAATAATAGCAGAACACTTTGTCCAAAGAGATGAGGTCTGCTCATGTAAACTAGAGCCACACATTCTTCAACACGTATCTGTGTATATGCCTTTCATCTTGAACTGATATGATTTCTTGTTCTCGTAGAACGTATAATGCTGAAGCAATGCTTGGCATGATGTAGAAATGATGTAATCACATAGTTTGTAAAGCACACTGCACTCTGACCCTTCAGTTTTCAAACTGCAGATCGACCTCAGCACATGCACATGCACACAGTCCCAGCTGAGCGGACACTGGTCAGCACCACAGTTGGATGACGTTGTATGATAATTTTAAGTATGCTTTAGTAAAGTCTTTAAAGTATGCAGCATTTGGAATACCATTGCATTATCATATTGGTGCATAATTCACTTTGAAAAGATTTAATTTCTTACAAAAACAATACATGCCATAATATTGGTATCTGTGGATTTACCACTCTTAAATCAGTATCGCTTTCAGTCTAAAAATCCCATCTTGGCTGTGTCTTAAAGCTTACACTTCAGAAAGCATCATGTATGTGTGCACAATCTGTGTAAAAAAGATCAACATGACAAAGATAACAGGCATCTTATACAAAGTGAGCGCGTCAACTGACTGCATCAAAGGCATGCTGGGAATTCCAGTATCAGCTGGAGAGAAGGCTTTGGACTGGGAGCGCCCTCTTTTTGTGCTGACTCTCTTTTACTGTAGCTCTACTCACACTTTTCTGTCGCGTGAACATGCCAGGCTGGTTCTGCATGAACTGAAGTGATACCTGAAAGCAAAGAACCGAAAGTGTTGAGTTTTTTCCCCTCTCTCTCTCTCTCTCTCTTTCTCTCGCTCTGGCTCTCTCACAGTTGGAGCTGATCTGCCAGCCCACAAAACTTCCTTTCGTATATAGTGAAACTCTGCTCTACGTAGAGTACAACTCTATGGGGTAAAGGCAGTGCATGACTCAGGAGCACTGCACAGTAATGTTGGTAAATATCTGGCCAGAAATTCCCCAAAGAACCTCATGTGACTGTAATCTATAGCTCTGAAGAAATGACACATTTCTTTAAAATCGCGTTATATACAGTAAGTGGCTCTTTTTAAATTAACGTTAGTTTTAAGAGCCAAAGTAAAAACTTGCCTCACAAACCCAACATGCAGCACAAGGAGCTGTTGTTTCTATAAATAGCACTGGCTTCATGCACAACACTGACTACTATAACACACACAACAAGCACAGGCATCAGCCACGAGCCCTGAGCTTGTCACATGTGCCTGAGCTGAACACACAAAACACAGCACAGATTGTGTGTAAGTGTCATATGCTCGCTCGCTCGCTCTCTCTCTCTCTCTCTCTCTCTCACACACACACACACACACAGGCGTGCATTCATTCTCATCCATGTCAGTTAGAATCAGAGGGTTTGGTCACTGTTTTCAACCTCTTGTTTTCCTGTTTTCACTTGAAGGATGTGGTTACATGATTCTGCCTTGTGCTGAGTTGTTTCAGCAGACACAAGTATGTCTGTCGCCCACAGGCCTAATGGCACAATCATGTAGTCACAGAGGCAATGACAGCGATATATTCACAAAGAACAGCGTGAACAATGGGTCCACATCCTCATAAAAGGAAGAGGTTCTTTAAATAATTCAGAATAACTACACAGCAATAAAGGAGAATTGCTGACAAGGGAGCTGTAAAACAATAACAGCATGTAGTCATCTTTAGGTGGGTGTAAAAATATCACTGAGATGATCATGCTGTTTGTAACAGATGGAGATATGGCCACCCATGGCACTGCATGACAGTGAGTCCCAAGGAGACATGAGTGCACACAGGTAAGCAGGGCTGTGCTGCCCTCTGTTGGTGAGCCACTGCAAATGAAAACAACAAACGTTGAGGAACTGGACGCGTTTGTCTTCTTTTTTAGTGGTAAACTTTAGTAAACTTATGAATGAAATAAGACTGTTAGAAATCTAAATGCATGCATGTTCTTATGAGACCTTTAAGTCTGTACATTTTGTAAATTGTACTTTTTTCCGTGTGCGACAAGAATAAAAGATTATATTATCTCATCTTATTTTAAATGGCACGCATGTCAAAGTTTTCATGTAGCATGCGGCACTAGCTCAGTCTGTAGGGACTTGGGCACGGACCAAGTTTGGAAACTTCCTGGGAACTGCCTTGGTGCCCTTGAGCAAGGCATCAGAAAACTTGCTCTGGAGCTGTGGGCAGCCCATTAACTCTGAGACCTCTCTATTAATGCACGTCCATAAGATCCTGTTTGTGCATGTGTGTGTTTCGGCAACACAATTTATATTTAATGTACTTATAATAACGTATAAATTATCATTATTATTATTAATATAGACTTAATATGAAAATGCCAGATGAAAAAGAAAAGAGTAAACATGGTCCTTCAGAATTATAAAGACGCTGTAAATAACTTGCTTAAGTACAGAACAGATCAAGCCTCACCTGAATTATTATAGATTTATTGAACAATGTTTAGTATGATAGAGCTCTCCACATAAGAACTCTATTTTTATAGTATAAAAATTAAAAAAGTACAAATAACAGAGACCAGACAAGGCATTGTAAACAACATCCAGAATAAGAGAAAAGAACAGATTTCCTCATGGCAGTATTGTCAGGATAAAGTGTGTGTTTTCTCCCCTTTCATACAACAAGTCTTTCTCCTCCATCGAATGTTGTCATTGCACCATGCTGCCTCAAACAGAGACATTAAGAAGGAACATTCCCAGCAACTGGAATGAATTGAGTGTTTCCTCTTCTTCCTTTAAAAGGATTCTTTTAACTTATCCCACATAAACTGTTAAAAAAGTTCATATATTCATGACATAGAAAATATGAAGTGTACAGATTAAATGTAACAGAATATAAGCAGACTTCAAATGCCTTTTAAAGGTTGAAATGGCCACGTGACTTTTTAAGTTATACTGAAATGCAAAACTGTTGATGGGTGATCCTACGTATCCCATGCTGCCTCAGGGCTGGATTGTGCTACACAAAATAAAAAATCCTCACTGGATGAGGTCAGGAGAGTGTGTGTGGTACCAGATACGGCGCTCTGATAGAAGCTGCTACATGTAAATGGTCAGAATATGTCCGCTATGCAGTGCATGATATACTGATCCCAGAAAAGGGGAGATGGGGTTGGTGTTCAGCGTCCTCATGCACGTTTCAGCTTATCGATGTGGAAGGTGAGTTTGAGGGCGGGCCCGAGCTTCAAGCCCATGTATTTCATCATCATGTCACTTCGCAGCAACAGCAGCGCTTTGCCATCAATCTCCTGTAGCGATGGGAAGGGAGGAGAGGACGTGATAGCTTCTAATACAGAATACGGATACTTGAAGTATTGTCTGCAAAAATGAGAGAATACGTACGTGTTTTCTGAAAAGGTCAGCATGTGGGGCCAGCACAGGGTCAATATCACGGATGTATTGCATAACGTCCTCCACAGTCCACAGGTTGGCGTCGTGACCGCTGGGCCTCGGGCTCTCCCGGAAACTGCCTGGGAGGGAAAAAGCGCAAAATTAAATACATTAAAAAAAGAACGACTGTTAAAAATGTGCTTATACATATGTTAACAAGTAATCTCAAAACTCTTCTTAAAGTTTCATTGTCTGTAGTCTGTATGCGACCCTGTGTTTTTTAACAGTTTTGGGTTTGTTTTTTTTTAGAGAGAGAGAGAGAGAGAGAGAGAGAGAGAAGAATAATATTCTGGAAAGGAGTGACAGGTCGGACTCGAACCCGTGCCGCCCGCTTGGAGGACTACAGCTCCTATACATAGGGCGCAGTCTAACTGCTCGGCCATCAGCGTTTTCTCCGCAGTAAATATTTCTCTGCAGCTCAGTGGAGATGGACACAAACTGTACATTTCTTCGCTCTACACGGTGTAGGAGCAGAATCTTCACAAGAATATGGACTCAGAACCACGTTAGCAAGAACGAAAAGTGACTTTATAGACTTTTGTCGTTTGCACTGTTATCAACTAGCTGACCTGGGACTGTAACACAATGAAGCCTGTAATACAAAACATGAGTCAAACAAAGCTAAATTTATTGAGCAACAATAGTTCCCATTGTTATCATGAGGCTGTCAATAAAAAAAACAACAGCTTTTTGTTTCATAGTTGAGTCATGTTGAGCATGACGACTTTTTAAATTCCAGAAGAACAGTTCACTTTGTGTTTGCTGTACCTGTGGGGTTGTTGTGATGCAGCAGCTTGGAGGGCGACCTCAGGCCTTGGTTTGTAGAGTTTGGTGAGAGAGGACTCTTCTTTAAGTGCTCCGATACGACAACACTGCTCTCCATGAAGGACGGAGCTGGGAACGAGAAGGAACCACAACACTCAATCCGTGAGATCAAACAAACATGGACAAAATGAAATCATACGTAGACAAACTAATGAATCCAAGCGCACATAACATTTATTTTTGGCTTGATAACCCTGAGGATGGTCCTTCTCCACGAGTCGAATGGCCTTTTCAAAGGGGGGGGCTTACCCTTTAACATAAATCTCTTCAAATATTCCATTAAGTTAATTAAAAGCGGAGGAAATTGAAAGATGATTAAATGATTAAACTCCTGCCCCTGAACTTAACACCGCTTACTCCTGAGCCAACAGCGTCTTCTCCTTTACTGCCTGCTTTAATAGCTTTCTATAAGAATTTACTGGACAGCTTAGAGCAGTCGATTACAGGAGTGAAGTGTCTTTACATAAAGGGGCTGGGAGCCATTGCTTATACAAACAGGTCCAGTGGAAGCAGTGGAGGGTTTGTTTAGTCAGTGAAAAGCTTTGATTTAGAGGATTTTTAAAGACAAATAAAACTAAGAGAAACGCTTTCTCACCTTCACACTGACCTGGTGATGCACCTGAAGGATGCCTTGTGGTTTTTTTTTTGGTTTTTTTAACTTATCATGTTGATTCTTTTCCTTGACCTTACTGCAGGTGGATTTGTTTTTCTTCTTCCTGCACCGTTTTGTTCTTTGTAGAGGCCAAAGTGAAAAGAAGCCTCTACGACGGTGCGCAGGAACTAAACGACTTCCCTCCGATACACAGGAGAGATTACTGTGTGGGATAGTGGAAGTCAAGTAATGACAAGACACTCAGTGAGCGAACCAGTGTGAAGATGTAGCGACGGGATACTGAGAGTGTTGTTCGTCCAGCCGTCTCTAATAAGTAACGATCCTCTCGTCTGCAGTGACGTCAACATGTTGAACCAGATCTGTTAAAGTCTGACTTTGACTTTTTACATCCAGAGAAGTTTAAAAGAAAGAACACAAAACGAGACACGACAGAGTAACGTACCATCAGTGGAGTGTCGGGGGGTTTTGGAAAGTTTCGAAGGCAGAGGACTGTTGTAGTCCTGCAGAAACCGCTTGGTGCCTCGGCCGGGACCCGTTGTCAGACCGTCTCCAAAATGTTGCTTCTCTGAAACGGAAAAATATTCAAATAAATATGGGAGGAATATATATATATATATATATATATATATATATATATATATGAACATATGACTAAAACTCTGCCCTAATGTTGTAGTCAAAGCCACACTAACTGAGACCTAACTTCAAATTATTACAACTTATTGAAGTGAATGGTTGTTTAAGGGAAGGGCACATGAGGGGTGGTCTTGACCAGTCTTTACTTTAAATCTGGAGTCCACCCAGTCTGAGGGATGAGACCGACTACAATCTCCACATAAAGCCTTTTATTCTGATGTTCCCGCCGTGTTGAGCACATTTAAGCATTCAATGTAACTGCTGTGAGGAAAATAGAACAACATATCTGCAGTAAAAGAAAACAATACATCCTGATAGAGGAATCTGAGTCCAGAGTAAATCTGACCTGTAGTGTAAGTGTGAGTGTCGTAGTGCAGGCCTCCTCTGGCTACAGGCTGGCTGCCAAACAGAGGATCACAGTGGAGGTTGTGACAGAGTTTCTCCAGGAAGCGGAGCACGTAGGTGACGCTGCTGACTGTGGGCAGAGTCAGAGTGCGCTGCTGCTGGTCAACGAAAGCTGCCGACGATAAAACAGGAGCAAAAGAGTGAGGATGATTAACTGACCAATGAGAAGTCGGAAAAAACGTCAGACGGTGATGCAGTAATTACACTTTTTTTTTTTTTTCTGACCTGAAATGACTTCACCTCCTTGTCCAGACTTGAGGCAGGAGAAGACTGTGGCCTGATTGGGCGCAGAGTCCACGCAGGCCTGAACGCACTGCTGAAGCACCGAAGAGGCCCGGCCCGGTCCAAAGTGGTCCGGGAGCTTCTGGATACGCCGCTGGTCCAAATGGGGTCCCACCTTGCCGTACTTATTTAGATAGACGCAAACTACAACAGACAAAGCAGTCAAAGCACTTCATCGATTCAATACAAAGAAATGTAGAATTTAGGACTGCAGACACGATTTGTCTCTTTCCTTATTTCTGCCACACTGTTCTGATGCCACAGTCTTAAACATGTACATGTCAGTGTTGTACCTGTGGGAGCCTGTAGTGCAGAGTTGGGGATGGTGGCGTTGTCCAGAGGCACAGTGCTGGTGTCGGGCTCTGGGGTGCTGCTGGTGGGAGACGTGGGGACTGGATTAGGTACCACACGAGGTTTTCTCTGGATGTAAAACATATTTAGAGATTCAGGACAGCGTTGGGTCTTTTGACGTTTTCACACAGTGTCGAGTGTTTGTGTTCATGTTGCATTTTTTTTTTTTTTAAAAAGACTGCTGTCTTGTCAGAGCTACAGTGTGTTTAACATTGGGCCTTTTTTCCCCTCCTGGCATTAAAAACAAACTCGATACAGTTAAAACAGGACAAAAGCAACTTGCATGTCTGTGCCAAGTGTTTCCATTCAGCTCTGTACAGCACCTTATTGAAACTTGGTGAGTGTGGCCACCTGCTTTGCCAGCGTACAAACTAAAGCAGCCAAAATTACTCACGGACACGTCACTGGACTTTTTTTTTTTTAACGGTTGGTGCCTTTGAAAGTAAAAGCAGCTCAATTTGCATTGTGCGAGAAACACGTAGAAACTTAACATTTGTTCCTGTATTTGACTCTGAGAGGAAATCAGAACGTTTAAGTTGACCTCTTTTTTCATTTTCTTTGTATTCTAAACATATTCTCCTCAGCTCTGATCCTTTTAGAAGCTGAGCGAGTAGCTTACAGGCTTTCTGTGGACTCAAGTCTTTGTCAAAGGGACGAAGATGATGACACGTGACGTACGACATGTTCTTTGAAAGTAATTAGCTGATAAGAAACCTCATGTGGCGAACGCGTTTAATTTGAAATCCTGCGGTTCAGTGTGACCTGTGTTCATCTCTGAGGACAGAGTGGATACCTTGCTGCCCGGCTTTGGCCCTCTCTTCTTTGGGATCTTGATGGGTTCAGCCTGAGTCTGGACCTGCTGCAGAGCGATCCTCTGAGCCCAGTTGGCCGGCAGTCTGCCCCTGGTCCGTGCTGGTCCCGTCACAGGCCGTCCTGGGCCGGCCATGGCGTCTCCCAGCCACCCTGCTCTCTTCGCCCAGCCCATCTGCAAACAGCGGAAAGTCAGAGTGGAGCCAACTCTTCGTGCTGTGAGCCTTTTACAACATATACACCTGCTTCATACAAAACGTAAAGAAAGTCATTACAAAGGTTCAGCAAAGTTCAAGGAAAAGTTTCCACATTTCGAGATGTCAGCCCGGGATGACTCACTGAACTCATCTCATTTAATTCCACTTGTGATAAATTGTACTGAATGTATTAAACTTAGAACTACTGAGGAACTGATCGTACAATCAAAGACAACTTCCTATAAAAACTTCACTCCTTTCCTACCTTGCTGCCAGGCTTGGGCCCTCGCTTCTTGGGGACCTTGATGGGCTCCAGGCCCTTGCCTGCCTGGATGCTCTGTGGTCCTAACGCTGAGCCCTTCTGGCCCCACAGGCCTGTCACCTTGGTTTTCCTGCGGCCCGGCTTGCGACCTCTCTGACCTGGAGGTCTGCCCACCGTGGGGGCAGGGTGCATGGCTGGGCTCTCCACACTCCCGTCTGCTAGTGCCCCGAGGCTCTTAGGCAACACCACTGCAGAGGGGGGGGGGGGAGACCAATGAAGACTTTGAGGTGCAGGCTTGACATAGAAACACAATAACGTCCGTACAGTCAGAGCAGATTATTGATTGTGATTGCTTTCATGTGAGCTTAAACACATATCCATAAATGGTATAGACTAGTTTTTATGACATTAGTTCATTAAAAACTAACCACACCTCTCAATCCCCACACATTCACGTCACAGAAACAAAGAGTAGAGTGAGTCATGCAGCCCTCTGCACACATCCCAGAATCCTTTGTGCTGCAGGCTGTGATGTCCCTGATTAACTCCAAATGACTGACAGGAAAGTTGTATAACACACACACAGCATTCGATGCAGAACTACATCCAGACTGCACACCCGAGCCGGAGCTTCTTGCACCAATTTTTGAGCCCATATTGGAGAAATATGTCTCTTTGAATGAGGACAAAACAAAAGTGTGTCTTTGGAACCCAAAGTGCAGAGAATCTACATTTTATGACATCAACAGCCACATGACCTCCTCCATGTATTCCCCGTTACTGTGGAAAATCCAGATGATACAAGAAAAGTTCAAACAGCTCACAGTCAGGGTTGGAAGAAGTCACGCTGAAAGCTCACATCTGATCGAGCTGATAAGACGAGTCAACTGTGAGCAACAAAGAATATTAAAAAAACCCGAAGACATTCAAAACATGATTCAGAGTAAAACCAACACACATGCAGACTGTGAATGTGCAGATCAAAGCTCATACTGTCATTTCATCATCAGTACACAATAAATCTGAATATAAAAAATCCCCTTCATTTCCTTAAATGAATTCTTTCCTTATTTCTGGCGAGTCAGTTAAAGTAAGTTCCAGCTGGAGTCCCGACGGAGCAGAGCGGAGATAATAGATTCAAAGCACTTAACCTGAATCTTTTCAGTTAATGAAGTGAAATACTCGAGTGCTTTATTTGGTCTCTGTTAGGACGATTGCTGCATCTCTCCCTCCTTCCCCCTCTCACCACCAGCTCGCAGACCTCTGCCATCAAGAGATCTGATTGGTTAGTAGGCTGGTTGAGCTCTTACCCCAAACACAACCTGATTCAGAGTTTAAGTGTGTTTCACCATGAGTTACCGAGGCGGTCTATCCCACCCCTCACAGAGACTGTGGATCTCCTTTACACACATGTTTTTGCTGTTTCTTGATCTCCAAGCATCCTTCATTTCACAACACTCACTTCTAGATTATTTAAGAGAGGTTACACCGCTGCCTGAAACAACCACCTGTAAGTGGATCGAACATACGTAGTAGATGCAAAGCAGCCCTGTCTGGTAAGAGTAGAGGCAGAAGACGAAGACGAAGCAGAGACAACAAAGTACTGAAAGAATCAGCCTGCAGGAGAAGAATCGAGTCTGAAGAAATCAGAGCTGATCATCTTTTCTGCTCTAAGTTCATGTCCCTGCCGGCAGATGTGTGTGTGTGTGAACAACACCTTAAAAAGGCCTGGAGAATAAAGCCGAATAAAGAAGCCAGCTGCTGACAGCTGTGAGAAGGCCTTCAAATGTATCTCTCACACTCCCATCCGGGAGGAACGCACGCCCTCCCTCCCTTTCTTGAAGGAAAGAAAAAAAAAAAGTCTTGAAGGACTCACACGAACCACTGAGGGAATAAACACATGTGAAAGCATTTATAGCAGGGCGAGTTTGAAATGCATAAAAAAACTGCTAAATAAGTAGGGTGCTTAACTTAGCTGTAGAAGTCAAAGCAGCTGGCAAAGCTTTGAGTGTGTGTGTGTGTGTGTGTGTGTGTGTGTGTGTGTGTGTGTGTGTGTGTGTGTGTGTGTGTGTGTGTGAAAAAACAACTGCACAGTATCTGGTGCGATAGCTGGCTTCACACATGCACCTGCAATACTGTGCACGCATATACACAAACACACACGCACACGCACACACACACACACACACACACACACACACACACTGGTATCCATCTGGGATCAACCGAGTTCAGATTTACGAGAGGAGCAACCATGTTCATTAACACAGGTCCCGGCCCGTGGGAATGCATTTATTAAACACTTTCACACAGACGTACAAAATCGATGCAAAGCTCGGTCTGCAGGCAACAGCTACTTTTCAGACGGTGAAATCCAGGAAAACAAGACACCTGATTGATCTTCCACAGGCCCGACGATTTCCTACATAATATGTTTAAAAGCTTTAAAGAGCTCCAGGGTTACGCGCTCACTGATCAATGGCACCACTTGTTCATACAGCCAAACAAACCAACCGTATTTCTTCCCTCGGCCCCGAGTGCGCTGAGTTCACCGAGTTCACCGAACTACCACACACAGCTGGCTTCATGTTACAGGAGGATAACTTCATCAGAGCTTTGAAAAATCTATCGCTGCGGCTGCACCTCTCTAACTTTTACTCACCTCTCTTGTCCAAACTAAAAAAAGTCAAAAGTGGGGATTGTCTGCACGGCTGTCCTCAGATTCACCCTCTCTTACTGCCCTGTCCTCCTCTACCACTCTTCCTCGCTGTCGCTCCTCCTTTTCTTTTTTTTCTCCCTCCCGTCTCCTCCTCTCTCCTCCCACCATCTGCTGACAATGTAAACAATCCAATCCCTTTTAGCAGCATATGTCTGTCTTTTCTCCTCGCTGCTGTCCCCCTCACTTAACTCCTTCCCTGCGATGTGTCTGATCAGGCTGTAAGTCCGGGTGCCAGCGAGAGGCCTGTGGAGGGGCACCCTGGCTCCTTTCAACCACGTCATGCCCCCCCCCCACCCCAACTCTGCCAACTGGGTTCATGCCAGGCCTTCATAAAACACACCAGCACGCTACAAAGACATGTCCTGCCTCCCTTTCCCGCTCTGTCTGCGAGCACATTCGACCTTGTGAGTGATAACCCTCGTGTCCTCCTTTTTTCTTTGATGTTTTCTCAAATGAATCGCCTGAACTGCCACGGGTTTGTCGAGAATGTAAACAAGGCTACTTCCAGAAATCTCTGCCGGATACAGAGAATGCTTGCCGAACAGAAACACGACGACTGTACAGACGGTGGTGAACGGATCAGCCGCCGTGGAGCCGACTCGTGGCGCTGATTTGATCAAATGTTTTCTTGTGAAGCCTTCAGGCAGATAACCAGACGTCTGGAAGTGTCATCACAAACCTCCAGAGAACATATTGATGAAAACTGATAGTCACAGTTTCAAACAAAATCAATTCAATTCCAAAAACTTTATTTGTCCCAGAGGGGAAAAAGTCCAAGAACACTTTGCAGAAACAGATCTTTGATTCTAAAACAAGCCTGCAAACTCTTTTTTTTTAATCACGGACATGCTTGTTATTTGGTGGCGGCTGGGAGCTCAGTCTGTAGGGACTCGGAGGGTCGCCGGTTCAAGTCCCGGTGGACCACGTCCGGAAATTGGGAGCTGGAGAGGTGCCAGTCCACTTCATGAGCACCGCCAAGGTGCCCTTGAGCAAGGCACCAGACCCCAAAACTGCTCTGGAGTGCTCGCTGTGGGCAGCTCCCTCACTCTGAGACCTCTCCATTAATGCGTGCACTACGATCCTGTTTGTGCACAAGTGTGTATTTCAGCCGATGTGTGCTCATGTCCATTAAACAAGAGTGTAAACTGAATTTCCCCTCGTGGGATTAATAACGTATCAATTATTCCATTATCAATATATCAATTAATATTATCATTTGCTGCAGAGAGGGCTCACAAATTCTAGAAACGATGCAAAACAAGAGTGAGAGCACCGGTTCTGATGAAGTAAAGTCCAGTCAGTCACAATGTGTTGAATGAACCTAATGCATGCAACCTTGATAACGACAACCTGAGAAAAAGATTTCACACATAAATGTTTCTCACTCGTATAACGTGAAGGTGCATTCACACATAGACAGTTTCTAATGAGCTGCAGGTTTATTATCGACGAAGTACGCTGCAGACAAGTGTCGACCTTCTCAGAATATTACAACCCGGACAGGAAGTCAGGAATGGAAATGCCCAGAGCATCCGGTCACTTTCAAAATAAAACACAACATACAGCCTTGCGATGGTATTTTTCCATCCCTTTATCAACGTGACGTTAAGACAAGTGCCGATCGATCAACAGATCATCCTCAGAACGACAAAGAGGCATGCTGTCTGCACGCGTTTCTCTTTATTCCCGCGTGATCTTGTAGTTCTCCCGTGATTTGTGTACAGCCTCACCGCACTGATGTGACAGAAACGGAACCAGTGTGAACGGGCGTTCACCGTCCTGACGGAAGAAAAGCGTGTGAATGTGCCTTAATGTGTGTTTGTGGCATAAATACTCCTAACAGCCACTGGACCGCTACTGTTTTTATTCAAGGTCACTGATTGGCTGAAAAGTTCTCAGACTTTCTCCTGAGTAAAACGTCTGAGTGAAGTCGTGTGAACCACTGATTGGACACATCAGAAGATTGTCTGGAACAGTTACCGTGAGCGAGGGTCCGAATGATGACCTTGTTCACTTTGAGTCGTACTGATGTAAAAGTCGTAGTTATGTCATCTGTCAATCATAGTCGTATATGTTTTAGTGACATTAACACGGAAGACTCATCCACCTCCATCCATGTATGAAAGGCACGTCTGGAAAATGTCAACTCTTCTAAAACCTGACCTGATCTCTAAAATGTTAGTTTGTGTGGGGAAAGGGACATCAGAGGAGCGAAGCACAAAACAGAGGCAAATAAAACCAAAGTCATCTGCATGGAGAGAAGGCACTGGGGGGCCTGTTCAAGGGAAATGTTGACTCCTCTCTCAAGTCTCCACAGCCGGACTGCATGACGTGGGAGTGAGGGTCAGATAGTTGTTTTTGGAAAGTTATAAAAATGCGTCCATAAAAATTTCGACATGTCAGGGGAGGAAGTTTCCAGAAACTATTCTAAAAAGCCACAAGTCATTTGAATGTCTGTGGAAAAAAGACAAGCAGACCTCACAACACGTCCTCCTGAATGTTAAGTGCTGACCTTTGGTTCCAGGCGACTGAAGATTGTCTCCGGTTAGCGTGCACCAGCCCACGGGGAAGATGTCCCGCGAGTCGTACCGGCAGTAGTAGTCAAAAGCTCCACGCCAGCCGTCAAAGGTGACCAGCACCTCCACACCGCGCAGGGCACCCACTGTGGCCGGGCAGATAAAGTGGGGATTTTTTCGGTCCACTGCCTCCAGCTTCATGCCCACCTGGAAAGAGTTCTGCTCCGGAGCAGGAGGCTCCTGCTGGGGGAAACACGGAGCGGAAACACAGGGGCTCAAGTACAACGTTTTCTGTGCACGAGCGCAAACTAAATCAAATCTCCACAAGTCGTAAAAAAGTTAAACGTGACACCTTTTTCTCTGACGCGTAGCAGCGTATATGTTTATTAAAGTTGTGAGCTCGTGAGCCTTGTACAGGTACCTTGTGAAAGATGCGAGAGGGCGCCATCTCAGCTCCGTTGAGTGTCTTTAGAAGAAACATGGGCCAGGACGATGCGTTGAGACGGAAACCTGAAGAAGAAGCCGATTGTTGTGAAACTCAAAGGTTCTGTTGAAAACATGAAACTGGGTTGCTGCAGAATAATCCTGGAAAAAAAAAACTATTACAAAAAACTTTGACAAATGAAATCATTCATTAGCAGGAGAAAAACTCCCCAAAAATCTGTTAACCTCGTTTTTATTTCATTGTCGAAAGAGCAGATTTGAGTTGTTATTTTGGCTCTAAGAATTCATAAAGTGATAAAAATAAAATGTAAGGTAATAAAAAAAAAATTATTCATAAAGGGTGTTTTTTTTCTTTGAATATTTAGAATTACAAACAAAGCAGCACTTCCCCTAACACTTAAAAACTGAAGTTATTCACACAAGTAAAGAGGAGAAAAGAACAAGTATCAGACACCCTGAGCATTGTTGTGGGTTGGAGGCTGAGTCAGGCAGTTATTTATGAGCACTAACACGACATACTGACACTCTGTGCTGTCAGTCACTGACACCTGCTGGGCAGAATGAGAAACCTTCAAAGTGAAAAGTTAAGAAACAAACTGTGATCGCCAAGAAAAGCGGAAACGGCGCCTTCATTTGGTGTGTGTGTGTGTGTGTGTCCTTTACCGAGAGGTGGCTGCAGCATGCCTCCATTTTTCTCACAGTTGCCAATCGGCTGGATCTCCGAGGAGTCCACCAGGCGCCAGAAGTCGTTCTTGTTGTCCGAGCCGTCTAAACGCAGCCGCAGACGGGAGCCCGTCAGGCCCACCACTGTGGCGATGCAGGTGGATGTGGTGTTCCTCGGGTCCTGGGCCTCCAGCTTCATCCCCGCCTTGAACTCATTAAGTGGTGGAGTGATGCTCTAGATAGGGACAATGGACACATGGAGAGAGAGAGAGAGAGAGAGAGAGAGAGAGAGAGAGAGAGAGAGGGGCAGCACTATAACAGGAGCAGAAACTGGATTCGGGGTATTCAGATCAGCACAGAAGAAGATGGATAGATACAAGAGTCATCAATGACGCTCACCTGTCTGAAACATGAAGAAGGGGCAGCAACAGCACCCGTCTCTTTTAGATATTTCTCCCAGCTGAAATGTCCTAAAGATGAAGAAGACGAGTAACACAACCGTTAGAGACTACAACTGTTTTCTTCAGGTGTGCTTTTCCTTGTGTAGAAAGTTGGATGAATGTTCTTTGATTGAATTTCTCCTGAACTGTTTTTTCAACTCCAACACACAGAGAGAAAGAGAAGTGGATTTCTATTATCAACCTTTGTGCCAGGCTTTATCTTGATGATGGATGAAGCCAAGCTGAGGCGAATCCTTAGGCACTGACTCCAGCTGAAATTGCCCAAACTCACTTCATGTATCACTGGCTGCTGATGTGGCTTATTTACCTTGATACTGTGAGGACACCCGGGAGGGTCGTCCACTCCGCTTGATCCGTCTGGCATCTTTCCACTCGATAGCTGGAGGGGCCAGGAGAGACAGAATTAGCTCTCAGCTACAGGTGATTTTCACATCACTCACTAACTCGCAAATACCTGCCAAACTCACTGCTCCAAACATTATGTAAGACAACAATGCTATTACAAGATAATGAATACAAATCAGGCCACACAGAAAAAGAAGGGGAAAAAAGCCATGGAAGGAGTGAATCTTTAACTTCTGCTGCAAACTGCTACCATTGTCTTTACTCCATATTTTTCACAAGGAAGTTTTGTAATAAGATCAAAATAGTACGATAAATTCTTACCTTTCTGAGGCCCCGGTTTCCTCATGCTCCAACAATACAGACCAAGCTCACAACACAACAGTGGGCTCCTCTCTAAAGAGAAAAAGATCCATCAAATGTCAACGTGTGAACTACACGCAACTAAGGAGAGGAACTTTTAAAACATGTTTGCTATGGTTTGACATCAGGCGTGTATACATCTGATTATTTTCAATTATGGTCACAATACAATGATGCATTCAGACCACTGATTAAGCAACGACATGCAACTTGTAACATAGGCCAGTCTAATAAAACGGTCTGAGATCATACCACCACTGCACGACATCTGGATTAAATCTGAAGTGTCACACTTTAAAGACGCATCAACGCTACATGCTGTACAAACAGTATTTGGTAAAAGTGTAAGAGACTAAAGATGACAGCAATACGAACTTGTTTTTGGTGTCAATTAATTCCATATCATTGAAAGTCCCAACAGCCTGAACTAATGACTACAATTCATTCATTTCCAAAGAGTATAAAATGTTTACAATCTGAAAATAAAGCAATGTCCTTTATGTAGAAATGATTATATATACTGTTTGTTAACAAAACGTCTAATGATGATCAGTCAGTGGGGAAAGTTTAGCAAAAGGCCCCCACACATGTTTTCAGTCTGTTACCCAGACACTGGGCTGACCAAGCAGCCAGACACAACAGACAGGTCAACAGGTCAAAGTGATGTAAACACAAGAGCTGTTTCTAATGTCCCACATGTGGCCTTCTTTAAAAAAACAAAACAATATAAACGCAAACAATGTAAAACATAAGAAAGGCCAAACACGCCAAGGCTGATAACAAACAAGTTAGTACTGACCAAGGAGGAAAAACATCCGTGTAATAACAATAAGAGCGAATACAACGCGGAAAAAACAAATTTAAAAAACACCTACCTTAAAACTTCATAACCGTTTAGCAGCGTTTCTCCACCCCGGAGGATTTTCTTTTCAATGGAAGTGCGCCTTTTTCCTCCTCCAAAGGGGGCTGGCGTCCAAATTAAAGCGGCCCCGCTCCCTGTTTGACAGGAGGAAGAGGAGGACGACACATGAGAGCTCAGCAGGTAAACTACCTCCTGCAAACAGTTTAACACTGAGTGTTCAAACCAACACCTCTTCACGTCTGACACACAGCATTTCCTCCATTTGCATCCACATGATCGTGTCTAAAGTCGCGCTTCATTCAAAACACAAAGCCAACACACACACACACACACACACACACACTCGCACATGACCACCCCGCCCTCTCCTGTGTGCCACATTTGCATACACGCTATCTGCTCATTAACGCAGCAGCATCACTCATCTTGTTATCAGAGAGTTAACACTGCAGTGGCTGTTATATCGTTAAACGCTGTTAAAACAGGCGGAGAGAGAGAGAGATATGAATGGATAATGAGACGTGCACGGAGCCATGCCAAACAAGCTCCTGCAGCATGCTATGCTACGCACGGCTACACAGGAGACATGCCCGCTGCACAGTGAAGCTAGCTTAGCATGCTAGGTGGCTTGCTAGCCCCGTATGACCAGATAATAAATATTAGCATTAGCAGAAACGGGGAGCATACCAGTCCACTGAGGCTAGCTACGAGTAATGAGGGCTTAAACACTTCAGTGTATCCTAAGAGAAGACGTAGCTCGGTGTATCCGAGGATGTTTACCTTGCTTAGTAACGTGTTTGTTTGTTTCTGATGTGGATTTAGCGCCTGTCCGCCATGTTTTTCCCTGCTCGGTGAGGAGGGGGTGTTTTGCCAACATTTCTTGTCTGGCAGTCAGTCAGACAGACAGGCAGGAGGGCAAATTGGAGGGAAGAGACGGTGAAACGACGAGCTCTAGTGGCCAAAACTGTGTATTACCAGCGTATGGGAAAAATACAACATGTCAAATATATATATATATATATATATATATATATATATATATATATAACAATTTTTAATGAAAATGCGTTTCCCACACTTGAAATACCTTGTTCATAATCACTCACTTAAAAGTTATTTTTGAGCTGCTATTTGCAATGCTGCAATTGAAAGTGTTTAAAATAATCTATATAGTGTTTAAATTGACAGTCTGCAGCTACGAGTTACACCAAGTCTAGTAAAACTGTAGGCGACAACACACATTGTTCTGAACCTCCTGTATTAGATAACATTCTGCATTATAGTGTAATTGAGGTGTAATTGGTATTTCAGTAGCCTATAGACCGACTCTGTTTTTTGTTTTGTTTTTTACTTAAGAATACTCAGTAATAAATTGGTAATATTGATCATGATGTGACATTTATGTTAGTATTTTTTTGTGTTGCACTTTCACACTGTTGCACTTTATTGCACTAACTTGTCATCATCTGAGGCGCAATTGAAAATTGTATATGCATAATATATTGAGGTAAAAAAGGTAATAAAAAAAGTTATTTTAACAATTTTATGTAAATCCATTTGAAACAAATCATTCGAATCAGTTATATGTCAAGTTTGAATTCTATTGTTTGTGCATGTTTTTAGACACAACTAAGCCTATCTCTAAAAGATAACTTTTACAAGTGCATAATATCCTAACAAACATTAGATAATTGTATCCATCTTTCATGTATTGAGAGACTCTTAAATTGTTTATAAAAAAGGCAGGCAGCTGACATTTGATTTCAGTAGTTGACTCTTTAATTCAAAATAAAATGTCATTAATAGTAAGCACTGCAGCCATTTCATCACCCAGCATTAATAACCTTATTAATTTATTGCAGAAATATGAATATGAATGAAAAATGAGTGAAAATGGATTCTCAGTAAAACTGTTATTGCAGCAGTACTGTTAACAGAGCGCTGCTCTGGTTTGAACTTGTTCTAGTTTTGAGTGTTTGACTAAAATGTGGGATACTTGCCTTCAGCATTACATGAACTCATCAGTTTATTATGATCAGTGCACACAACGCTGAGCTTATTAAAGATTATTTGTTCCACTAACGATTATTACAACAATTTGAGAAGAAGAATGGAGGCATCACCACGTATTACAAACAGAGAAATTTAATAATGCAAAAACGATATAATCCACAATCCCGGAGTGAAATTGGATGAAGGAAAGCATCAATTAAATACAGTATGCCAGCAGTAGTGTAATAAACCTGGCAAAGTACACCTCTGAAGATACCCCGGATAAATCGTGTAGGTGTGAAAATTAGAAATAGGGTCCATTTGGTAATGCCATGCCAATTAGGTCTGGGTAGCAGCACTAACTATGTGATTTGGAGTAACACCCAGCGGTTCAATTGTGTGTAATGGTCACCTGGCAGCACTGCTAATGCCCATTTCAGCCTACGCTGGGCAGGCCATGGCCCAGTGGCCCCCTGCACCCCAGGCAATTATGTTTGGTTTCACACGGTGAAAGGGGTTAATTGGCAGCGCCCACGCGCCTGATTGGACCTGTTTCACGCCTGTCGGCCTTCATTGCATCAAAGGAAGCCCAAGTCCACCAGGCACCATTATTAGAACACACACACACCTCATAGACACATACTGTACACAGACTCTTGTTCTTCTAGATCTAATGTTCTATGACTATGACTGTACATCTGGAAGAATAAACACATGCAAATAACATACACACATAGTATAAACATACACACAGACACATATTAAAAGAAAAACAAATACACAACAAGTATAAAAGCATTCAAGCAGAAATAAGTTACTACTCTTCAGCATTCACTATTCTTATTCAGAAACATAAGTGCATTCACACTGGCTTTGCTCGCATGCAGTACGCAAATAACTTTATACATGATCCCAACAGCCACCACTAGGGGTCAGTGTTGTTTAACAAAAAGCAGAGCCAGGTAATTCTGCCCCTTTCTTCTCTGTATATTCATCTCATCCTGATGGATTCGTGCTTTCCAATGAGAACAGCACAGCACAACTTGTCACTTTTACCACTCACTATCTTCCTTTAACCCTCAAACTTTTATCACATTCTTTGCAAAGATGTTTTTTTGGTTTGATTGGTGAAATAAACATTCCTGGTGTTGTTTCCGTCTCACAGTCGTGAATGAAAGATGTATTTATTGTGTTCCTCGTTCTGCTGCCTGCGTTACTGTAATTATAGACAAACCAAGTGTCGTGCGGTGAAGCCATGCCTGCTGTATATTGTGTGCCTGTCTGTTTGTCAGAGCCTCCATGTGGTTCTACTTTTTTATTAATAAGGCTTCAACTACTGAGCTACCAGCAGTCTATGAAAGTCCATCAGCCATTATACAAGGCAGTTTGACGGGCAAATAACAACACTGACAACGTGTACCTATCCAAAAACAGTCTGCACTAGTAGGGGGGGAAAAAAGATCACAATTTCACAAGAAGCAACAGATTGGACATGTTAGCGGGTATAAATCTGCTATCGATTTTTTTCTGTGAAAGAAAAACTTGTGACTCAAGTGAATTCCCTTTGGTGCAGCAGACTTTAACTTTAAACATATCAAATTGATTAAAAGTAGACAGGAACAGCTTTATTGTTATGTGAACCAAACAAAATGTGCTGTACATCTCCCAAAGCACACATCACATTCATTACATGCTCGCATACATTTAATCATCCGTGTACACTTGTGTAAAATAAAACAGTCAGCATTAACATGAAGAACAGCTCTTGAGAGGAGACGGTAGGGAAAAGTCAAGATGGACTGGAAGTTATTGCAACTGCGTGTCACACAAGCTTTTTGAAAAGCAGTTACAGACAAGATCAACTGGATATTTATTTATGTTTTCAGGTTTAAAAGGCAGAAAATATCTGGCAAAAGTTGCCGTCGACGCACTCCATAGAAATGCAAATCAATTAAAGGAAGTGTGCCGTCTGATTTGCAGATGAAAAGTCTTTGATAGCTGTCATCAGAGCAAATTTCAAAGGTAGTTTTCTTTTAGCTGGTTGGAAAGGTTTCACAGATTTCTATAATACACCATAAATATATAGCGAGAGAGCTTCTAAATGTTCAATTTCAAAATGACCTTTTGTGTCAATACAAATGTAGATTCTCATGTAAGTGTCGGCTCCTTTCTCCTGGCAGACGTCTCAGTTTTTTTCTGTGCTTAATATGTCTTAGATGCTCTTTTCATTTTCTCACACTAATTGAATCTGGCTCTCTTTCTTGGCAGTGTTTAGTTTTTTTGGATTTCTAAACATGTTGCTGTAGGTGTCCGCTAGCCAATGGCATGGCTCCACCGCCGCGGTCTGTTTTCTGCACATAAACAGACAGTACGGCAAGGATCTTTTCCCACTGTGGCTCCTTGTCACTTTCAGCGCTCTGGCACGCTCCAACAAAGTCGCCCCTCACTCACACACACACACACACACACACACACACACACACACCGTGCACATGAACACAGTAAGTGTGGGATTGCGTGTGTTCCTTCACCGACTGTGCCTCAGAGGACTCTGCGCTTGTTCCGCAGACGAGGACATGTATGCACACACATACACACACTCATAAAGTCCTGATACACACTTCCCATCTCTGCTGGCATCCTGGGAGGGACATGTGAGTGAGAGAGAGAGAGAGAGAGCAAGAGCATATGTTGGATAGACGTTTGTTGAGGGGGGATATTTCTCTTTGGATGTTGTCTTACAAGCTCTGACGGCGTGGCGTAGAAAGAAGGCATTTTTTCGTCCAATTTATTAATCCTTTTAGGCAATGTTCTCTGTTCAGAAATGCAAATTGAATCAATCTGAGGCTGACTTTAAGACTTTTCAAGTGGGATTTAATTAGAAGCCAGGGCCTGCAGTTTTTAATGAGAGAGGGGGTGGAGAGATGGAGAAAAAGAGGGAGAGAGAGAGAAAGAGAGAGGCATGGGGAGGGAGAGTGGGTTGCGGTTTTGATCTAGGGGTCCTGCTGGAGAAAAGATACACAAACACCCACAACATACACACACACACACACAAGCATAGGCACATGCATGCACACACCAATGCACCCCGTCGAGCTGAGTATGAGGCGGATGCCCGCTGTTTGGTTTTTTTCTTTACTTCCCTCATCTCCGTCTTGTGAGAGTTCAGCCAGAGATCTAGTTTCTTCAGTGTACATCTCAAACTCTCACATAAACCCGGCAGATCTTGGCATGCTTGGAGAGTAGCTTCATGATGCTCTTCAGTTTCAGAGCTGCTTCAAAATATAGGACCTTCAAAGATAGCATATTGCATGTGTACGATCGCCAATTCATTTTAATCTGTATATGTTTTTATCAGCTAAGTGAGGAGATAATCGCTGTTACATTGCACATGTGCACCTAAAACAAAGCTTAGCCTGTGTATGAAATGGCTGTTTTTACAGTTTGTTTTGCAAAACAGACAAAGCAGGGACCTCCTGAATACATGCATCCAGATTTAGTTTTTTAGCTTTGTTACTTTAAAGATGAAAAGTCACACAAAATATATATATATATACTATATATACTATATATATATATATATGTATATATATATATGTATATATATGTATAAGATGTCTTCAAAGTGGGACTGCTACACAAACAGATTAACCAGGATGTGAGGGAAATAGAACTGTTTCATTGTGATATGAAGTGCCATGAATAAAAATGGAATGTGTGCACATGAGCTTTTATTCACAGTTATTATGTCCTTGCTATGCCTGTGCATTTTTGCACTAATATGAAACACATTGATCCGAGGGTCGCAGATTGAGCCTCACATGACTGCATTCAAATCATGTGAAAGGATGGCTGTTTTACACAGGCATCCATCAATGGGGGCCGATGTGCCCATGCTAAGTGATTTTTCTCATTAATTGCGCCACAATCAGACTGCATTGTATTTGTGTGAAGGTTCATATAACAAATTACAGTGATATTATGATTAATCCTGCAGCCTTGTTGCTCCATACACATTATTACCCAAGCGCCAACTATCTTTGAATGCATGCAATGTGTGTTTTGGAAGATTTTTTTGATCCACTTTTTGGTCTTTTTTTCACCGCTCAAAATAAACCAATGTCTACTTTAGAGTCGGAAAAACATTTTCTGGTTTAAAAAAAAATCTCTAAATCTTACGCTGATTTCACATATTGTAAGTGTGCGTTTTTGAAGGATGCCACAAGTATTAGTTAAAGGTTGGTATTGTGCGATATTGGACCATATCCAGTTGACCCGATGTTGGCAGACATCAGCCCATTGTCAGATAATGTAACATGCCCTGATATCAGTAGCTGATGTGTGTCTGTTGTGTGGCATCAGTGTAGTGTTTGTAAGCTAGTATAACTAGCTGCTGACTGAAAGAATAGTCAGAAGAAGTACCCTGTCAGAAAGAAAATGTCAGAAGAGTGGGAGTCGAATACCGCGTTTGAGCCACATGCTATTTGTAAGACATGTTTTAGTGCAACTGTTTAAATACATCCAATCATGTGCAGCTCATTTGACAAACAGCCACAAAGAATGAGGAATACATTAAAAAGAATTGCTAGAAATGTTCTTAATTGTTTTGTATTCCCTCACATTCATCTTACAACCCTGAGATGTGTTACCACTACTGGAGCTGATTTTGCTCATACTTTTTCAAGAAAAGTCTGTCTCCAAAGACATGCACCCTCTGAGTGTATGTACGTGTATGTGGTTAGTACTGTATGTATAAAGGCCTTGAGTGCCAATATGTAAGCTACTTTCGGTCTCTGTGGTTATTTGGACAGATCTTCTCGTCACTCCCTTTTCAAATGATTCGAGCAGACAGCTCCTCCCCTGAGAGTAAAAACGGGCCCCAGGATTTATCAGAGATTTCGCCGCCAATTGGCTATCACGTAGGTCCCTCTGATACATTTTGGGGAAATATGGTGCTGTTAAAAAAGGGTGAAGTCAGCCTGTGGTGTCGGGGATGTGGTTTGAGAGCTCACGCTCGCCCCTCGCTCTCTCCCTCTCTCGCTCTCTCGCTCTGTCCCTCTCTCTCTCTCTCTCTCTCGCCTTGCTGTTTCCTGTCACCCTTTCAAATTGGGGCCACAGCTTGAGAGCCCTGGCGGGTTTTTTTTCCCGGGCTGTGTGACATCTTCAGAACTACAGAACTATGTTGTTTGACTTTTTGCTTTTTTTTTTTTTTTTTTTTTTTTTTTGCATCTACATTTCCACTTTTGTCGTGCCATCCGAAAAGAGAAGCGCTTAGTGCTTCTTACTTGACCATTTCCACTTTGAGAGTTTTCTCTGTGCTGCTGTCTTTCATAAAAGCTGTGGTTTGCCAATGTAGTGGAAAAGCAGCAAAAGATAAATGTCAGGAAGATTATTTCAAGCTGGCAAAGCTTAATATAGGTAGGGCTAAACATGAAACGATACGCAGGAAAACAACAATTTTAGATGCCAGTGGAGTTGATGTACAGTATTGAAAGAGTCGCGGAAGGAGGGGAAGACGTGAAGAGACGACGTTTAGGCTGCCACGGCGAGACATGAATTCATCCATTAAAGTGAGAACTCTTGTGTTAGACCTCGCAAAACGCTTGACGTCTAGTTGATACTGTCAACGTTTAAATAATACTAATTAATCTCCATTATTGAAACATGTTATTAATCTTGCTCTCACCCTCTCTGGCTGTCTGTCTCCTTCTCGCTCACATTTAATGGAACATGAAAGGGAAACCCAGAGAGCAAACGCTGTGTTGTGGTCCTAACGGGGAGCTCATTGAGGGACTCACATCAGAGGAGAAGACAGGCAAAGAGACAGACGAGTGGACGTGTTTTGACAAACAGACAGTTGGTCCAAAACTCCTCCTCATCGTACTGCTCTGTGCCTCCTCTCCCTCTCATGCCCCCCCTCTCTGTGTCTTTGAACTTGGGCCTTCATTAACAATCTGCTGATTAACAGGCTTGGGAACACGGGGGGGATAGACGGATCAGAGGAGGAGAGAAAGAAGGAGGAGAGAGAGAGAGAGACAGAGACGCAAAGGAAGAATAAGAGAGGGATACACGTTTGGGCCAAGTGATGCTATGTTTAGACTTAGACCAACATATTTTGTGTCAAAAAATTGCTGCCACCTCATTTATTTAAGTGAGACCAATGGAGTGGGGATGCAGAGGGTTTTTAGCAACAAAAAACAACCTCATGCAACTTCATACTGCAATGTGACCAAGTGGACAATCACTAACTGTAAATAAAGCACACATCCTTTTTCACAATTACATTCTCCCATGTTTTTATTTAGACGTCTTTTATGTTACTAGTCACATCTTTGAAAAAAATGACAAAGAGATTTATTGAAAGTTAAATAAAGTTTTAAATTGTCCAGCCCAGAGTTCTGGATTGAGCCTATTTATAAAATACTTGTATCCACTTGAATATGCCCGATATCTAGTCTCTATAGATCTATAAGACTGTTTGTAAGTTTGTCAAATCATCTAATAACATCATGTGTGCATGCAACGTTTAAGTCACGCTGCGAGTGCCCTCTGCTGGATATCAAACTCCAAGACCACTTAGAACAACCTGATGCACTCGGACTGTACATTTTGAATTTTGGTTTGAATGTGAACTTTCTCCAAAAGATTAGAATGAGGGATCAAATTGAAAATAAGAATTGACAGCTCTACTGAGAAGTCAAAAAGGTCTGGACTCCTGCTCCTTGGGAAGGTTGATATGTGGTGGTAAGACTCTTTAATATACCTCTGAGTTAGAGGGGACTGTCATCATCTATTAAGGTGGGGCAACCAATATTTATCTTAAGGCAGCCACCCCTGGTGGTATTTATGATGACAGCAAAGCACACGAGATCCGCAACGTTGAAGAGCAAGAGAGTGTGTGTCAGAAGCCGTTCAGGGCTGATTTATCAAACAAACAGGATTTAACCCATTGGGTCTTAAAGTTTATACCAAAGATTCAGATGGATTATTGATTAAACTCCATCAGACGTAAGGTTACTTCACTTTATGATGTTTCAGTTTCCGGATAGATGTTAAACATCATTGACCAATTTTGGATTTGAAATAAACTAAATTTCCCAACTTTAAGACATATTTCTTTACCATGTTCTTATCAATAAGTCCCCCCCCCCCACACACACACACACACACAAACTGATGCAGAGGTTCTGTAACACCATTACTTTGAGCATATCCATTAGTCTATGGAAACCCTCACTTAAATGCAGGACGCATGCCTTGTAGAGGACTTCATAATATGAGAATGAGGATAAAATAATCGAGTCTCTGATAACATTCCAGACTCATAAAGTTCTTATAGCATTGTTCTTCATGCTTTTGGCATCTGATGAGCCTGTTGAGTAAAACGATTTAACATTCAGACTGTCCCTGGATTAGATTTCATCATCACTGATACCTGCAGCCTTGTGTAATTGTTTGTTAACATGTTGCATTTTGGAGGATCCGCAAACGTCCCTCTTTGCACCCGATATGTTTTCGGAGCCAGAAAGGATTAATCTGTCCTCACATTTCAGTGTGGTGTGAAAAATGTGAACTTTAAAAGACCATTAGTTGAGGTTTGATCAGCAATCACGACAAGGAAACAACTTTCTGAAGTTCATTCATCGCTTTAGATGTTAGCCGGGTTGTTTTGTGATAGTTTCTATGGACACTGCTTGAAAAACTACTCCGTCAATACAACACTGAACTAAACCGGACAACATGTTTTCATTAATCCAACTCTGTAATGTCTCAGTTGTGCAATACTCAGAGCTTTTGGTACCCATTGCTTATATTTCTCATTTTATTCCCATTTCCATTTCTTTGTCCTACATTTCTTCATTCTACATTCTGTTTTAGAGAAATTGCAGTGTCCGAATTTCCCTCCAGGGTAATATAAAATATTTCTGATTCAGATTTTGTAGCTGTAAACGGAATATTCCTTATTCATCTAGTTTGTATATTAAAAAGACTTTACAAAGAGATGCGAAAAAGGAGAACGCATCGCTGGTAAACTCTCAGAGAAAAAAGGGAGATGTTGGCTGATCGTGGAAGAGGCTGGACAACACAGTTCTGGAGAGAGACCGACTGAAGCAGAGGAAGAAACAGACGCAGAAAGTCGGGCTGATGGGCAGAGACAGTGTGATGGACGGAGAGAAAGAGACAGGCTTGCAGAGTAAGAGAGCGAGAGATGAGCCTGTTCTGAATTAATGACTGCTCTCATCAGAAGATGAATGTTCTCCCGCTCTCCCCTCGGAACTGAGCTCGCAAATAAAAAGAAAGTCAGTCCTACGAATAATGAATACAAAAATAAATAAATAAGCCAATAAATAAATGAATAAACGTGACAGAACTCCTGAAAGCCAGATTATGATCGATGTGAAGTCTTGTTTGACTGTGGGAGTTTTTTTTTTTTTTATCGTTTTATTTTTGTGTGTGATGGTGACGTATGGGTTTGTATCCATTCTATAGGTGGTTTGTTGTGTGCTAGTTAAGGGCTGTAAACATGCATGTACTTAATGTGTGCTTCATGCTACGCACACGTGTGTAATCCTGGTATGCGTGTGCTGGTGTTCTTGTTTCTGTGCATCAGAGTTCCTGTGTATTTGTTGCTATTTACTTGCATGTGGGTTTGTGAACGCGGCTTTATGATTGTGCAAGTTTGTGTGTGTGTGTGTATGTGTTAGTAGGGGGCTCTCTGGTGAGTCTCCTTAACATCAAACAGCTGGAAGTAATAAAATATTTAGGAAGCACTGGGAGTCTGTGAATATTAATACTGCCTTTTCCTTCTGTCTCTCAAATCTCCCTCTCTTTTTCCCATCTTTCTCTTCTTTTTTTAACTCCCAGATTCTCCTTCCCTCCACCCTGACTCACCCATCCTCTCTCGCTTCTCTTCCAAGCTCGTCCTCTTGCTCCCTGCCGTCTGGTTTTAAACTCCTTCTCCTTCTACCTCTGTGATTCCAGTCTCTTTGACCTTGTTTGTGGGGAATCATAGTAGTTTATTGGGAGTCCGCTCCGACCACTGGCACTGAGATTGATGGAGGGAGAAAAGAGGAGTTGACCTTTGACATGCTGTCTCGCTAGCAGCGTCTGCGTCTCAGTGTGTGGGGGAGAAGCAGTGTCACAAGTCGTGTGCGCCACCAGGCAGCAGAGTTCACCACGCTGCACTCTGCCATGTCAAACATGAGAGTGGACCAACAGGCAGACAGGCCACTCGGCCCCTGAACAATGAGGGCCACAGAACCTTTTGACCCCAGCACAGTAAAGATCTTCAGGTCTAATTTGAGAAGATGTTTGATTCCGAGTTTGCACCTCACTTACATTTTAAGTGTCACATCTACGAGCACTAAAGAAGCTAAAGCCAGATACAACAGCAGATGAGTAATTAATTTAAATGAAAGAGTATAACTCTCCATAAGTATCTGTTCCCCATCTGTCTGTCCCCAAGCATCTGTTTGTTTTTTTTGTTTTTTTTTTAAAGGAGAGATTTCTTCTCACCTTTAAATATTTAAAGTTGCATGCGATTCAGAGGCAGGACTAATTCAAAGTTAAATTATTAAATAAATAACAAGTGAAACAATTCATTGCAAATGTGCAATTTTGCAAAAAAGAAATGGAAAATGTATTTAGAGATAAATGCGCACAAATAGGAATAAAATATGTGTAGTTAAAATGATCAAAAGGTAAAACGTTAAAATATTAACAACAATATAAATAGTTTAGATGATAAGACAGTAAAGATAAAGCAGAAATAGTGATAAAAATAAGTAGTTAAATAATGTAAACAATAATGAAACAACATTAAAATCAACTATTTTTAAAAGTGTAAAACCCCTGACTATAAGTCATCAAGAATAGACAGACAACTGTCTTTCGTTTAGTTTAAAAGTATTAATATTTCCAACTCCTCTCAGATCCTCAAATTGTTCCCAGCCTCGAGGTTTAGTGGCAAATGTTTTCATTTAAATATAAATATAATAAGAAATGTGTCAGCAAATCAAACCAAGATAGAAAAATAGTCCTCACGCCAGAAGCTGCTCCAATTCAATTAAATTGAATGGAAATATCACCACATGTAACTTTTCAGGCCCTCGCCTTTCATCCGGCATGAACAAGTGAATAATAGACACACCTCCCAACCCCCCTGAGGTCACCTGAAAGGTCATGTGTACAAAATCAGGAACAATGTAAGCTATGCAAGACATTTGTAGTGAAGGCTCACGGACCTATAGATACTACAAATACACTTTTTTCCATTAATTCAAAACTCCAGTAGCAAAGAGCCTGCAGTAACTGGAAGATTACCAGAATATAATATAGAAAAAGTGATAGAGACAGATGAAGAAATCTGAACAAATGGCACAGCAGTGTGCCACACAATCTAGAGATAAATGGTTCCATTAATTCAGAGAAAAACACAAAATCATCATTGACAATCGTCAAAATAGCTAATTTCCTTTTCCTCCCAGTAGTTACATTCTTTTTTATGTTTAAGTATTTTGCACGTGTTTATACAAGTGATGGATATTTGTCATGTTTAAGTCAAACATTTAATTTAGGTTTTCATAAGTCGCAGCCCTGTCCCTGATTGGCTGTGCCATGGCTGTAGACCCCAGGTGACTCATGACAACACAACTGACAGTTCATCATCCGAATGCAATGCTAGCACTTCTTTCAGCACGTTGTGCGTTGCAGCCTTTACCGCTCATGAAAACGAAAAATGATCAATGAAGAGAAAATAAAACACGTCTGCGATATGAACGTGAAGCATCATCAACAGTCTCCTTCTTTGTGTCTGTGGCTGTTGGGTTATTTTGAGAATCTCTTTCTTTTCACAGGGAAACAAAAACTTTTTTTTTGAGAGGCATAATGTTTGAATTTTTTTTCTTTCCTTCCAGTGTACAAAATCCATAATAAGTAGCTTCTTTGTAGTGCACTTGATCTCTTAAAAAGACATATTTGCCATCTCCTCTGTCAGTATATTGATTTTGATTAGGCTTGTAACAAAGAAGACATTTACTACTACAATTTGTAAAAACCTCTAGGTTTGGATTGCTTCTGCATTTTCAATAAAGTTAACGTTTTTCAGGTACTAAACAGCAACCTGACAGGCTGTAAATGAGAATCTTTATTGAGGGAGTCTGAATCCATTTTTGTGCTGTGAAGTGTAAAAAAAAAGGAAGTGCTACACTACACAAGGTCACTCATTACAACATTTCATACATTCATATACACAGGGTAAGAAGGTGAGACAGGCTAACAAGCAGACGACAGCAAACACCGAAAAGTCAGGCAGGAGGACAAACAAACTTGTTAATTACATCAAGGTCATTTGTTTTGAGCAGCTGTTCCAGTGCTGCCGCTCTCCTCTGGCATTCCTGTATGAGTGTGTCATAGTGTGCATGTAAAGAAACAAATAATTACACCGCTTATTGCATGGCAATTTAAACAAAAGAACATACTTTAAGACAGGAAGCACAGTGAGACTCGTGGCCATGCAGACAGCGAGGCAGAGTGAGACAGCAGTCTGACGGTGAGACACACTCTGGGCAGGGAGACAAAGAGATATAGTCATACTGAAGGACAGGCAGATAGGAGGGCTGGCTGTTGTCAGCAGCAGTGACAACAACAGCAGCAATGTAATTATAGGCTCTTTGATTAAAATCAATCTCATTTCTGCCGCTCACAGCCTATTTTTTTCTGCTGAAAAGATCTCTGCCACTCTGACACCTCGGCTGAGGAGAGACAGAGCGGATCAGTTCTTCCTGGACTGATCTGGACAGGAAGAGAAGCCATCGGTCTGTGTTTAAGTTGTCCCTCTGAAATATGATTCCTTTCAATGAAGCATTGTTTCATCCACGATCCCTCTGTTTCAGACTGGACGTTGTTAGACTGTGAGCTCAAGTACACCATATTCCGTTTTTGTTCTAGCGTGGAGCTCGTTGGACATAAAAACGGAGAGATGAATACTAGGCGTATGTTGCATAACTGTTTGCTGGTTAGTTTCTGGTGTTGTGTGACTCTTTTTCATACAAACTTGGGGGATGGCCTGTGAGGTCAGTTATAGACTCATTTAAAGGGATACCTACAATTTAAGGAAAGTTATAGATCATGCAAAATTATTTAAAAACAACTCCACCTTTTTAGTCTTTTAATTTCAATAAACAAATTATTGCCTATTTAAGCCACTGAGTGGGGAATTGGAAAACCCGTTGAGACAAAGGCTAGAAAGAACATGGACGCAAGTCTCAGTGACGTCACCCATGAGAGATTGAAGGACCTTTATGAAGCTCAAAGATGGCCCTGAGAATGCTGTCTCATCCTAACTTTCCATCAACCTTGTGACTGGACAAGAGGTTAGCGCCTTTAGCCTATCAGTAAACAGTTACGATGCACCTGCTTGTAGTCGTATCAGCAACAACAATGTAATAATGGACAGTGAGTTTCATGGATTATTGAACACTGAAGCCAATTGAAAAGAAACAATTACATACAAGTTATTTGAGAAAGTGAGATTGAAAAGTCTATGAAATAAAATATCCTTAAATAAGATATTTTTTTAGATAGACAAAGTTAATCAGAGTCTCATTTGGAACTTATATTTTTGACGCATCAGTGCAAAGTGGTAAGCGAGTGATTTTTTTAGTTTACAGTAAGACACCACAACATTGTGCATTTCATACCCTTCAGTTAGAGTAAATGCCCACAGACACGAGAGTTACAAAGTTTTCATAAGATGGACTTGTAGTCATTGATTCCCCAAGTGAAAGGTCTCTTTGCTAAGCCAAGGAGAGAAAGACACACAAAATGGGTGAGTGACACGAAAACAGACACACTCAGAGAGAGTGGAAGAAGTGGAGAATACGCAGACCGACGGAGAGAGAGACAGAAGGGAAAGGCGTCAGTGTGGAGAGGATTTATGAGTGGGGCCTGTCTGTTGGCTATGGGCCTGGTCCCTCTGTGGTCCACTCCTCTGTAATATTCACTGCTCCTCAGGCTCCCATGTGTCTGCCTGTGGCTGCAGTTTGCACACATGCACACGCACACACACACACACACACACACACACACACTTCCATGAGTACAAATACTGTACAAATTCTCACATGCAGACTGCTCACAGCAGAGGAATCCAGTCACTGTAGAATTACCCGTCTACTGTGTCATTGACTGTCACCATCTGCTCCTGCTTTTGTCTAATTTCTCTCATTGTCTGCTCATCTCAGTCTGCTTTTTCATCCTGCCTGTCCACCTGACGCTACATGTAGACATCACACCACGAAGAAACGTCAGCCAGGGTATTCAACCCTGAGTAACCCAAAGAAATGTGCGACATAAAAATGCTATTGCAATTGCAGCTTTCGATCACAGAAGACAAAGCACAAGTAAACCATTCAAACAAAACCTATTATTTCAAGGAACTGACCGTTTATAGCAACACATTTTGAGCCACCATGTCCACAAATTTACAAATATGATTCAGACATGATTCATATGTGACTATGAGTCAGCTGGTCAGGAGGCAGCTGATGAATGAGCCACTCACAGTGACGCATGAATACAACAGCTGAAGCCAGACAGCTCACAACTTAAGTGCCCAGCTTGAACCAGTGCAGCGTTCTTTTCAAGCCACAAGATGTGATGCAAGTTTCACATAAATCCAGACGTGAAAGGGGGCTGCTTAGGGTGGGAGCTGTGGGACACTAGTCACAATACTTGACCAACAAGAATGTCATTTGTGAACCTCTGTTCAAAGCAAAGTGATAATTTCTTCATTAATTTCCCCTTAATTTGAAAGAGAACAGAGCAAAAATAATAATTGTGTTTTGTTTTTTTCAGTCATGTTTTTGCAGTCTGACATGCATCTTCAGGTTTTGTTTGGTGGTTACTGTATGTAATACTGTATGTACTGTATTTTAAGTTTTCACGGAGAGTCAGGATGATGTTCTCTAAATCAATGGCTCTCAACTTGTCGAGCCTCAGGACCAACCAACTACCATTCATGCAACTCAAATATCTTATATTTTTCAATTAATCAGAAAAAATGTGCATTTTGGACTTCCGACTGTACAAATCATGATAGAACAAAGAAACTGAGGGTGAAATTGGGGGTGGCAGTAGCTCAGTCCGTAGGGACTTGGGTTGCCGGTTCAATTCGGACAAAAATATGAAAGTCTGGTAGCTGGAGAGGTGCTACTTCTCGAGCACTGCCGAGAGCAAGGCACCAAACCTCCACCCACTCAGGGGGCACTTCCAGTGGGGGCAGCTGCCGCACTCTGACATCTCTACATTAATGCATGTCCCCAGGTCCTGCTTGTGCATGCTTGTGATCCAGGCCTGTGTGTGTGAGAAGTATGTCTCTACAATAACAGAGTGCGAACCACAATTTGCTCCTTGGGGATTAATAAAGTATATAAAATTAAATAATTAAAAGTACATGAAATAAACAAACCTAGTTTTAAAAAAAAAAAGCTTTTTCACAGCATTTTTCTTTCAGGCACTCATTTGCTAAACTAAAAATGTCTTCATGACCCGCTTTAGGGTCCCGATCCACCAGTTGAGAACTACTGGTCGAAATAGAGGAGACAATAAGCTCTTTATGGTTCACTGTTTAGTGCGACTAAAGCTGTGTTTCCACCCAATGTACAAGGAAATGTAAGTCCCATGATCTTGTTTTTTAAAGGTTTATGTTGGGGGCTTTTGTACGCCTTTATTGTGAGACAGGACAGTGAATAGAGTTAGAAACCGGGGGAAGACAGAGTGAAGAACTACACTAAGGAAAAGGGCCACAGGTCGAATTCAAACCCAGAGTGCCTGCTTGGAGGACTGTATCCTCTGTGCATGGGGCAAACACAACGTTTCATATTGTTACATTACATTTTTAAGAACAGCATATGTTTTAAACAGTTTCAGAGACATTACAACCATGCCTTTTTTTCAACCAATAAAACTAACCACAGCTTGTAACCCGCATGCACTTTCCTCTGTTTGAAATCAGAAGTTTACTCGTGTATTATGGTGAAAAGGCAACTTCCTCAAAGCCTTGCAAATGTTCAAGCATTGTAAAACCACTTCTGTCCTGCCAGTCTTTTAAATGTAGTACTTGACCAATCCAAAAAAAGTTTAGAGCTGCAAACCCATACTATTTGGAGAGCAGCGGAAATGCACCTTTTGGACATATCATTATGATTTCTGCATAAAGTTTGAATGGGGATTCCTCTGCAATCCCATTTATTAATACCACAGCAGTATCACGCAAGGCCGACAAACACAGAGACCTAGGAGATCAAAGACAAGCAGGGTGAAAGAGGATGAAGAGTGAGGGAAGGTGACATGAGATGGATGCTCGGAGGAACAAAAGCGTCTCAGGGATAATTTTAAGGTTTAAAAAGGAGGAGGTAGAAACATTCAAAGTGACAGAAGAAAAGAAAAAAAGATGAAGAATAGGAGGAGGACAGCAGGTTAGGAAGAGATACTTGCTAAGGTCAGGGAGGGAAGAGTACATCTCTCAGTGTTCAAAGAGAGCACATGAGGGATTTGACAATAAGAAAGATGGAGGAAAAAAAGAAAAGGAGAATGGGGAAGAGGAATATAAAAACATCAGTGGTATCCAGACAACAAAAGGAAGAAAAAAGACAGAAGGACAACTGAAGAAGAAAAAAGAAGACCAGAAAAATGAAGAAAAGTTTAAAGATGGCTCATACATGTATGTGTGTGTGTGTTGGTGTGTGTGCGTATCTCAGTGGATTTGTCCCTTGCAGCTTCTGGTGCCGAACTTCTCTCTGCCCAGGACACTCCTTTAGAGGACACTGAAAGACAAACGTGACAGATCCAAACATCTTTTTTGTCAGAAGTCTGAGACCGTTCATACATCTTAAGGGAAGTCTGATGCAATGAAGGGTTTCCTGCTGCGCTTTAGAGCTGAGTTGAAATTAAGACCACTACTACAAACAGTTAACAGAAACTTTTTTTTTTTTTTTTTTTTCAGATGATGTAAAAAAACTATATTAAGAAGCGAAACCAGCAAAGACACCATTTTTATACAGGTAAAACTTTCTATTAAACCAGTGCAACCAGTGTAGTGTCCATGTTGCAATTAAAGTGATCAGGACAAAAAATAAATAAAAACCTGCCAACACAACATGGTTTTATGTGTTCAACTGCAGAGTTGGCCCCAATACATATTCCAATCACAAGTGGACTTAGGGCAAACTCACATGAGGCAAGCTGTACCATCCTTAAGCACATGTGACCTCCAAAGTCCTGTTCCTTTACGATATGTTGCGTTCTCTCATTCACATGTAACCATAGCCAAAGGTAACAGCAGACGCAGAAGTCTGGTCACGCTCAGGTACCAAATCAAGTTGTGCTTACATTTTCATTCATACTGTCACGTCTATTTAAGATGTGTTTTTGTCTTAGATACATGTTCAGGGAGCATCCCTCCATTCCCAGCTCCTGAATAGACCCAGTTGTGCAGAAACTCAGTTGGCTTAATGATGAAGTCCAAGAAGCACAGGAGAAAGTGAAGGAATGCCACTGTGTGATAACACGGGTTTATGGTGAAGAGGGGACACCGAGCCGAGTCAGCATTGTTTGGGTCTGCAAAATAAATAATTGATATCTAGTTATTCATAACAATATCCATCAATTAACACCTCGATTGATATTTTTGTTAAAAGCAGAAGGCTTTGTGTTTATTCAGAGAAATAGTTGTTGTCTTATAAACAGTCTGTATGTAATGTAAACACTTGGCCAAATCTCCCCCCAAAAAATCCCTGCTTTCTTCCCTCCACCATTAAATAAATGTCAAACCTGAAGAGAGAGCTTCTGTGAATGTGTCTAAAGAGAGAGGGGTCTATGAATGGGTGCTGAATGTGTGTGTTTGTGTGCGAGTGTGCACGCATTTGTGAAGCTTGGTTCACTTATATAACAACCACAAGACACAGTCTGTGTGAGCTGGACTTAGTAATTACAAATCCAGGAAGAGGGCAGGAATAAAGAGGGACAGTGACACAGACAGAGAATCGTGTGCTGGGGCGACAGAAGTGACGGAAAGCGTCGATCTGGGGCCCATAAAATAATAGAAATCGTATTAACTACATAACTTCATTCAGTCTTCAGACACACCAAAATTCATAGAGTAATTGGAGATGCTTCCATTATTTAACTGACAGGCAGATGCGCATACTGACACACACACACACACACACACACACACATCCACACATCCACACAGAAAGCCCTGTGAGAGAGTCTGTGCTCAGAAGTGGCCTTCTGTGATCCCTGCCACTTCCAAACAGCATCAGGGAAGAGTGCTGCTCTGGCCGCCAGTCGGGCTGTCGCCATAGGGACCCAATTCAAAGAACCCCCCGGCCAAACCATCTGAAACATGTGGAAAGGGGTGATTTGAAGATGCAAAGACACAGGCTGGATCTTGATTCATTGCTTAAAAACCCATTGACTGCTATTATCCGGCCAACTAATCAAAGCCCCCAGCTCCTCTTTACTCTCCCTGTGTCTTTTTGTCTGTCTCTTTTTCTATTATCTGCGTTTCTTTGCTTCTGCTGCTCGCTTTGAAGTTCTATTAGCAAGATGAGAATCCCAAATTCTGTCTCCGAGTTGACGTCTTGTCTCGGGCTCTCATTCTCCCTCTGTGTCTTGTTTCCCCACTTTAGCTCACAGAGAAGAATTCAAAGTGTACTCTTAATGGCTTACATGTGTTTCGATTAAGAAGCTGGCATGCACTTCCCATTTTAATGGGCTTTCTGTGCTCTTAGTTCACTGCCGGGCCAGGTTGTGCGGTGTGGATTTGGAGGTAAAGTATTTTTCGGTGCCAGGCCATGGCAGGAATGTGGTTAGTCAGATGGCAGGAATGTGGCGTGGCAGACAAACATATTCTTCCTCCTTTCAGACACTTATGTGGGCACAGATGTTTGGACAAAACAGGCATTGAATGATGTGGTTAAACACGCTCTCCTTTTTATAAAACTCTGTCCTTCGTCTATTCAAATTAAGGATACTGAATAAGTGAGTTGAGTAGTACTGCTGTTTTATGCTAGCAGACATTAGGACAGCTTGGCCCTGAGACTAAGTAAATGCATCTTAAAAGGAATGTTGCTCTTACAAGGAGGAATGCAATCTGTAGAAAAGTGATTTACCCTGCAAGTGTTCCGAGTGCAAATGTGTAATGGACTTATTTTTGGAAGTGGAATTAACACTTTTTTCTGTTCAACTTAAGTCACTCAAACTCATTAAAGTTTTTGTAAAAAGTGTGGTGATCTTACTCTAACTTCATTTGAGTTTGTAGAATCAAACATCAGTTTTCCTCACCTGAAAGGGAATTCAATACCAAGCCTTATTAGAAATATATTGCTGCTTGTTGCAAATTTGTCAGTGAGGAAATCGTTTACATCCAGAAAACTGCTCATTTGTTGTAACTGCAATACATGAAGAAACATCCAATCGATCCATATAGATTACATTCACTGATAGCAACAACATTCAGCCAATAAAAAAAATAAATTTGGAAGATTTAGTTTTTCAAATTTGTTTGATATGCATGTATAGAAAACACGAGCTCAGTTCAATAAAGACAAATTCAAGGATACATGGCCAGCAAGGTTGATTCTGATTCTTGAAGGTTAATGCAAGTAGAGATTAATGAGACCAAAAAAATGCTTGAAAACATTTTCATCAATTAGCAGCTATATTAATGTGTGAGCTGCTGCTGGTTAATGGAGTAAGGTGAAGACATCCAGCAGCTGAAATAAAACCTAAACTTTTCAAGTTCACTGCATTAAGTATTAAGTACTAAGACACTGTAAGACAGTATCAGTGAATGTGTCCCCTAAACCCAAGGTGAAGCTGTAAAAAGGTATGTCCTTGTCTTTGTTTGTTTCTTTTCTCTAGACAATTCAAACTTTTTTATTTTTTATTTTAATTGTTCTAATTGTCGTACTTCCTCGATCAGTTCATCTATTAATCTTAATCAACGACAACAGTGATATACACTGCATACAAGCCTACACAAGGAGGGTCCTCTTGCTGGCTGTGTCTCTGTTTTTCCCTCCATCTGTGAAATACTTTACAGGCCCAAAACCACCCTGCGGTTACAGAAAGATGGAAAAAAAAAAAAAAAGCACTGGGTGTAAAATGATCCCAGCCCTGTAAAATTAGAAAAGGGGAGGAAGAAAAATGAGCGCGCCCAATGTGGCATGTGAGCTAATCATGTGTTGGTGGGGTTTTTTGGTTGAAGAGCAAGGAGGTTGACGATACATGTGATGCAATCATCACCTCAAGTCCAGCGTGTGGTGACAGTGGGCCGTGCCCTGGGTAGTTTGTGGCGCACCCGCAGGGTCATGCCAGGGCATGTGTGTGGGTGCTCGGTTGCCGGAGGCACGAAACAGGGTGGGGTGGGAGGTGGTCGGGGGACTGATTGAGGTAAATGTGATATGAGGAGAAGCCGAAGACACACAGATGGACAGATGAATGGATGAAGGAAATGGAAGGAGCGGAGACGCGCATAAACACATGCATCAGGACACACACACACGCACTGACACATTTACAACCACTCCAAGTCACCCTATTATTAGGGTGGTTGCCTGAAAGGCAAACCACACTACTACAATTGTTAGGGTGGTTGCCTGAAAGGCAAACCACACTACTACAATTGTTAATATTATTATTATTCCGCTTATTATATCCTCAAAACGGGCCGCGCTACTCCTCCCACAGCGTTTGCGCCACACACACAAGAAAGGTATCAAAACGAGCGTCTCGGCCCCAAAATGTGTGCTATTACTTTGTGGAAACCTCGGGCACACGGTTTGGACACAAATCGAGTTTAAGTGACAAAAATTTGGCCAAAATTTGCCCCATTCAAAGCAGATGGCAAAATTTGAAATCCTAGAGTGTAACGGCCAAAAACTTCAGTTTTGGAAACATATTTGTAAATCGCCATCCTGAAGTCACTGTTGCTCGCATATATAAACAAAATACATCAAAAGAAAGCTCTGAGTGTCCTCTCACTCATAAAGCAAAAAATAAAAACATAAAATGTTCCAGTCTCCCAGGAGAGACATTTGTTTGACAGTCACGCACCACATACACACACATTGGGCTCTCACTCTAAGTGATGTCCAGAATTTCCCAGTATTCACTCATGTTTTGAAATTGCCACTGTGGTCACAGTCTGAATGCTAGATGAAAATACAATACATCAAAACGTGCGCCTATTTGTTATGTCGCTCACAGTCCAAACAGATTGGTGATACCATGTTTAGTTTTCAAGATATTTGAGGTTTTGCGAGCAGTGGTACGCCCATTCAAATACATTGATGGAATGTTCTGGCAGATCAAAGCTGAATGTCAAGTGAGCAGCAGGTGTTCAGAGTTAAGAGTGATGACATCATCGTTTCAATGGGACAGAGTTCTGTCTCAGCTGTTAGATGGCACCATTCTTACTGCTGTCCCACACATGCACGCACACACAGACTCTCACGCACACACGGCAACCACCCTCACAATTTCTGCTGGAATTGTCTAGTTAATATTATTATTATTCCGCTTATTATATCCTCAAAACGGGCCGCGCTACTCCTCCCACAGCGTTTGCGCCACACACACAAGAAAGGTATCAAAACGACCGGCTCGGCCCCAAAAAGTGTGCTATTACTTTGTGGAAACCCCGGGCACACGGTTTGGACACAAATCAAGTTTAAGTGACAAAAAATTGGCCAAAATTTGCCCCATTCAAAGCAGATGGCAAAATTTGAAATCCTAGAGTGTAACGGCCAAAAACTTCAGTTTTGGAAACATATTTGTAAATCGCCATCCTGAAGTCATTGTTGCTCGCATATATAAACAAAATACATCAAAAGAAAGCTCTGAGTGTCCTCTCACTCATAAAGCAAAAAATAAAAACATAAAATGTTCCAGTCTCCCAGGAGAGACATTTGTTTGACAGTCACGCACCACATACACACACATTGGTCTCTCACTCTAGCGGATGTCCAGAATTTCCCAGTATTCACTCATGTTTTGAAATTGCCACTGTGATCACAGTCTGAATGCTAGATGAAAATACAATACATCAAAACGTGCGCCTATTTGTTATGTCGCTCACAGTCCAAACGGATTGGTGATACCATGTTTAGTTTTCAAGATATTTGAGGTTTTGCGAGCAGTGGTACGCCCATTCAAATACATTGATGGAATGTTCTGGCAGATCAAAGCTGAATGTCAAGTGAGCAGCAGGTGTTCAGAGTTAAGAGTGATGACATCATTGTTTCAGTGTGACAGAGTTCTGTCTCAGCTGTTAGATGGCACCATTCTTACTGCTGTCCCACACATGCACGCACACACAGACTCTCACGCACACACGGCAACCACCCTCACAATTTCTGCTGGAATTGTCTAGTTATCATTATGCAATTGTGACTACAAATGGTCCCCCTGAGCTCCGACAGGACTGAGCGATGAGCCTGTAAACAGATATGGGCGATGGTGTAGTAGCGTTGGCATTTTCGAAGAGGAAAGAGCCACACACACATGTGCTCGCACACGCTCAAATTCATTCACATACGCTCCTTTTTCCCTTCGACCTCTGCTCTCTGTGGGAAGACAGTGCGAGCGACACAGCCTGCCGTGGGGACTGAGCGACAGCGTGCCCAGCTGCATGCCAACTGCGCCTGCGGGCTGCCCTAACTCCTGCACCCAAGGGAGCAAACAGCCTCTACTGCTCTCTCTACACATCACCATCTTTCCCTTTCCTTCGCTTGTCCTGCCTCTCAGCTTCTCTCTGTCCTTCTCCGCCTTCCAAATGTTGTTAATCTCTCCCCTTTCTACTGCTACTTGGTCTCGCTTTCTCTTTCTTTCTTCCTTGTCCACATCCTCCTCTCCCTCTCGCTCACACAGCCAGTCCTACAGAGTGAGTGACAGGCTGTGAATTGCTCTGAGGCTATACCCAGATAAAAGGCAAGGAATGCACATAAGAATACACACACACGCACACACACACACACACACACACACGCACACACACACACACACGCACGCACGCATACACACACACACGCACGCACACACACACACACTTCGCTGGGAATCACATCCACTGTCATACAGATAGACACAACTACTGCCATCCTCGTGTTGGCGAGAGCAATACACACTCGACACAGCGAATGTGGAGTGACAATCTCTTTGTCCAGTCCCCAACTGATGCCTGTGTGCTTGGTCACTCATTGTAATGGTACCCAGCATCCATCTGTGCGAGAGAACGAGAGGGAGAAAGTGTGGGTGTGAGGCTGAGACAGGGAGAAAGAGAGACAGATTGAGAAAGAGAGTGTGTGCGCATATGTGTGTTTGTGTGAGAGGGAGAGATATTGCGTCTCACAGTGTGCGGTGTCAGGTCTGGCTGTGTGAGCTGACACTGATTATAGTCTTCACAGCTCACTCCCATCACAGGCAACTACAGCCACGGCCAAAGCCCTATATTTCAAAAAGTTGCAACACTGTGCAGGTTCCAGAATTGCTTTCATGCCTCCAGCAGTTTGGCCAGTGGCTTCCCAGAATGAAATTTAGAAACCATACTGTCTGAGTGCTCTGAATTAAAATAGAGAACTCAAAACTAATTGGGCCTTGGTACTGAGATTTATGTTTTTTTATTTTTTTTAAATTGAGTAACCTATTCACAATCGCGTTAACCTATTCTTTGATTATGTCTTTTATTGAAATTAAACATTCCGTCTATGCAATTTATGACAGATTCCTGTACAGCTGCCTGGGGTTAAACACCATTTTATATTGGAGAACTTTGGCTTCTTGTGAGGTTTCATTCCTCTCCAGCTCACGTCACAGGTTCATGAAAGTCCCTTGAGCCTGTATCATTCATTCACCCATTAGTCTGTTGTCTACGTATTTGTTCCTCCGCCTATTCTTTTCTTTTTTCACTGAAAGACCAAGGGCTGACAACACCTGTTTTCAACTTCTTTTCAGACATTATTTTCGATTAGTGAGATACCTATGATAGGATTGGTGGATGACAACTGTGGGAAAATGGTCTTGTATTATAACAACGGACTATCACTGCCTGTTGGCATGAAGAGTGATTCGCTCTCACGTATCCTGTACGTGGTTTTTGCTTTTTGGCTGTCGTCTTTGCGGTACGCTCTAGTGCAACTTTTTGGCTGCAATGCGAGGCGATGCTAATGGCCTTAAAGATAAAAACAAACGGTAAACATATCCAGTCCATAGCATACTTAACCATAGACTACCATAAGATGTGATACAATATGATATTACACACAAATGTTTAATACGATACGGTATTTTAAAATGCAATATGTTACAATACAATAAGATGCAATATTAAAGCTTCACATCCCATAAAACTGTGGCTGATATCAACCTGGACCCTGTCTGACTGTTGTTGACCTGCAGCAGGAGCCCATGAAGCCCCAATCTATACCAAAGAGACTGGAGACACTCTTAAAAAACACTTAGATGGAAGGTTTTGGACATTTCTTGCCTGGAACTGTATCAACAAGATTCTACGAAACACAAAAGAACACAATTTTTCGAACCAGAATATTTGTCTGTGAAGGTACTGCTGACCTGTTGCTTTGATTCGGGGAGGTTAAATATTTTTAAATATAATGGAAAGACTTGTATAGTGTTAAAAATATGATCCAACACAGTACAATATACTAGAACAGCATATCATGTGAATGAGACACCATGCAATATGATTCGATACCATACAACAAAATACAATGTGATGCAATAAAGAATAATATAACACGATATAATACCACCAGATACCATCACATTCTGTGCAACACTATAAGATACAATACTAAAGAATCATGATAAGACACAATGCAATATAATACGATTCAATGCAATACAATAAAATACTAATAAACACAATATAATAGCATATATGTTGATATAAATGATTTCATCTCAAAATATAACATCATATGATACAATACCACTTAATAAGATACAATATTCTTTATGTCACCATGGATAACTCTGTCTCAGACTCAATGCTGCACATTTATAGTTGTTTCTGCAGTACTTTGTGGTTCTTTCACAATAAAGCAGTGGTATAGGAAAAAAAGGTGTTGTTATTGAGGGTAAGCTATCATTAGTCTAGAAGCCATAAGCAGACATGGATCAATACATTTCATTCCAGTTATAACAAGTGCATTTCTGTTATTTTCTTGAGGTCTTTGGATGACAGAGCTGGTTTTTCTGTGATGACACATTAATTTAGAAAATCTGGAGAGACCGAAAAAAAAGAGCTGAAATGAACTTTTGGTAACTGGAAAACCAGTGTTGTTAGGTTGAGATCTTGAGAAAACAACCGAAATGTAGCCGCCTGGAAAAACTGAGTTGAATAAAATGTATTTATGCATGTCCACTTAGTTCTTCCATACTTCAGGTTAAAATTACAGATATGATTAACTATAATACAAAGTTATATTTTATACAGAATGGTACATTTATTAAATGTGGCCATTTTTGTGTAAAACCAGAAATGTGTTTTCGATGTAAAACACTTTGCTCTGCTCTCATTGAAACACATGCTCCTGTCTTTTTTGGCCTAATGATAGACCATACTGCAGAGTGTATAATTATTGTAACAAGCCTTCTGTCTTGCCCCGTATACACCAATAACGAGGAAGCATTCACAAAAACAAACAGTGACTCTGATAAAAGATGTCTGCTCTTAGATGCTCACATTGAAAGGCTACCAAACCATAAAACTCCATTCTATCTGTGGCCTCTTTTTTTCCTTTTCATGTGCTTTCATTTTTTTCAGTGTCATCGACTGCTTTATGCCTGATATAAAAAGCAGTGCATGGCCAACGAAGCACATAATAGGCAGATTTGACTAACGTGTCAGTGCAGAGGAGTGAAAAAGAGGAGGAAGGGAAGGAGGGAGGGCGAGGGTAAGGCAGGTGAGAGTAGGAGGGGAGATAGAGTGATTGAAGGAGAGGAAAAAAGAGAAGAAGAGAGACAGATAGAGGCAGAGGGGTGGTGACCTGTGCACTATCCTACAACTGAGGTAGCCGCCCTGGCATCTGCAGGCACAGCAGGCATCAGATGACATGTTACACGACTCGAAGGCTGTGACTGAAGGAGATTGGACCGGCACATTCATGCTGAGTCGTGGTGGTGGAGAGACTCCGCTGTCGGATAAAGTGACTCTCGGTCAGATGAAAACAGATGGTAAACTAAGAAGACGTCCAGTCTGAATCAGTCTGAATCATGAGTATGAGCAAAATCCAGGCAGTTTGAGTTCAAAGCCAGCACAGGTTTGATGCGAGACCCAAACCAACAGGCATTGAGGGTCAGGCCACGCATCACCCTCTCAAACCTGACTCACCATGATACAGTTGATGCCTGACGTGAACGTCGCTGCTGTGCAGTCCATCGAGACCGTTCTCTCTGAGTGTATTTCTCCTCTCTGTCATGTGTATCACGTACACCATGAGTACATTTGACTCCAGCTGATGTGTGCTGACATGTAAGAGCCCGTAGTGTGAATGTTAAACCCAGCCCTGTGCCGTCGTTATCCACGAGTAAACTCTGTGCTGTGTGTGTGCACAGTGAGATGATGTAACTGGGGGTCAAGCTTTGTCTATTTCTAACTGGCCTCCGCATATTGTAATGAGTGCATTGGTTACATCAGCAACTCTGTAAAGATCGACAAACTGTAAATGCCTTGGGGTTAAATCATTATGCATTTATGAGGATGCCGCAGTCGTATAAAAATATTTCATTCTTGGTCTTTGCAGTCATTAGGCTTCTACTGCCATCACAAGTGAGCTTATATTTATCTCTTGTCGCATGATTATTGAACATGTTAAGTGTGATCGATAGTTTACTTTACAAACATTTTTCATGCCTTTTTATTTTGAGGTAGGTCAGCTGAGACAGAGCAGGGAACGACAATAGAAAGTGTTGTGATTTATCGCATCCATGTAGCATCCATTTTTTGCACTTTCAGGGCTTTTGCACTTTCAGAAAACTCCTTCTCCTGTCCTGATCAAAAGAGTTCACCTCAAGCCAATAGGAGGGAGAACAGACGTTTATATAATGTGACTGGAATTAGTGCATAGATTGAATGCACTTCACCAGGATCTCTGTACACTTCATTAAATGGCTGCAATACATTTTGTGATTGTCAGTATGTTGTCCTCCACTCATTTGTTGATTCCTTTGAATAGATCTAGCATTAATATCAGGGCAAATATTGTTATTAAAGCATTGTGAAGCACACTCCATCAGTGTGCGAATGGGTGTGAATGTGTCAGTGTGACCTGCGGTGTAAAAGCGCTCTGAATAGTTAAAAGACTAGAAAAGCACTTTACAAGCTCAAGGCCATTTATCATGTCCATGTATGGAGTATATGTATATATATATATGTGTGTGTGTGTGTGTGTGTGTATTTTATATGTTTTTTCAAAATTACAGAACAGAAAAATCCCGACAAAACACACAAAGAGTGCCACCCGCAACAAGACAAAACAAAAAGCAAGACAAAACATAAACAAAAAATATATATAATAAATAAATAAATAGAAAAACGTTTAAATAAATTCTTAAGTTTAATTTAACAGAAAATTAACTTTGGTATCCCCTGATTTGTTTAAGTTGATGTTGATCACATCTATTTCTATTACAGTAGTGTCCACGGGTTGCATGATTATTACTGTGACAAAATGTACATTTATTACAGGCTTTTATCAGTGTTGTTTATGAAATCACATTCATAATAATATCCTGACCATGGGCCTCTGGTGATTCTTTTACACAGTCTCAAGGTGAAGGAATGCAGAGCATAACAAGAGAACCAGTGCATGCACCGTATCCAAAAAGGATGTTATTTGGGTGTTTTAGAGAGAACTTCAGGTGCATTGCATTCTCTATTATGTGTCTTTACAAAATTGTTTTTTAAATTAAGCTGAAGGAATATCTATCAACATGTCAAATCTATTTGTCCTGGCTGCTGTTCAGAACTCGACTCAGGCCCCACTTATACTTTCTGACGCAGCTGTAGAATAAAGGACGCACGCCAATTTTCAGAGGTTTCAAACCTTATCATTGCTGTTGCTTTAAAAAGCACGGCTAACGAGGTTGATGCTTTGGATAGTTCCAAAATGTGTGTGAGTCAATAATCCAGCCTCCTTGAATAATAACCATAACGTCTAAACATCATGTTATAGTGCATTTTTAGAGAAGCATGTAACAAGCTGTGATGGGCCAAATAACACAGTGTGCAAAGTATGGTCAGAGCTGGAAAATAAAACCTCATTCATATATTTGTAGGTAAAGGCATGTGGCATGTTTTCTGAGGACAGTCGGGTCATATCAGGTGAAAGGGCTCATCGCTTTGTCATTCCAGAAATATGATATTGAATCAGAATTGATCCTCCGATTTCAAGCTTTCAAAGAGTTGTAATTTCATCGTCCATAATTTTCTTTGAAAAAAATGATACTTCTAAACTCAAACTATGGTATTCCCCTTTTCGCCGCTGATGAGCTGTTGAAGTCTTGGTGGCTCCAGATGTGCACCTTTTTAAGTCTTTTTGCCCTTTTTCGATGGCTTTAGTGACGCATGAACATATAAAGGAAGAATACTGGTTTGTGGGCAAAGACAGACGTGCGAGGAGCAGGTGCATGCTGTGCAGTCCTGTGCCCCCCTCCCCCCCTCGCCCTCCACTGTTTAATGACTGTGGTACAGCCCTCTGCTGTGGCTTTGCCCCACCCCCTCTGCCTTTCTGAGCATTTGAAATGTGCCCGCCAGATGTTGAGGGCTTGCACCTGTAGGTAATGCTGCCTTTGCCACAATCTCCGTGGCTCTCCGATGAACACACACACACACACACACACACACACACACGTATAAGAACATATGCATGGTTGTGCACGTTTACAGATGTTTCAAAGTCCACGTGCCCGGCAGAAGTGCATGCTCAATGAGAAGCTAGATGAGCAGCTGACTCTTTGAAAGCTTGAAATCAGAGGATCAATTCGGACACACAGACAGAAAGAATCAGCCACACACACTGCTCCATCTTTAACCCCTCATTTATCACCGATCACTTACCCACTGCTCTGCTCTGGCATGAATTTCAGGACGCCATCCAGGTTATGCCACCCTGGTGCTACACACACCTCTCTCCCACGTCTTGCCCTCCCTCTGCCTCCTCTCCTGTCTTTCGATATTGTGTGCCAGTACGCTTCAGCATTTGTAACTGGAGACCGGCTGGCTGGCTGGCTTTAAGTTAATGGGGAAGAGTGTACGGAGAGGCTACAGGAGAGACAGCCGTCTTTCCTCGCATGCTGCTGTCAGAAAGCATACGGGCCTGATTAACGACAACGGCCACAATAGCTCTTTATGCATTCTCTCCCCTCTATTGGCCTGCTGCCAACTCTCCCTCAGGGAAGGAGAGGTATACGTGGTGTGAGGACTGAGGAGTGTGTGTGGCAGATAGAGTGAGGAAGGTGAGGTATGTAATATGTTCAGATTTTTCTCGTGTGTGTGTGTGCAAGGTGCGAGGGGGAGCATTTGAAAAGTGCTAAAGAGAAAATTCAGATGCTACAAATCCAATTCACAAGTCTACTATCGCCAATTCTCTCCTTGCAACAACATAGAAAATAAAGAGCTACTAACTGCAGTGTCTTTTATTCATAATGTCTACCGACAACTCACAAAACAACCTTATTGTAACCCTTGTTCTAATTTGTAAAACTTGTCGAAACTGGTGTTCCAAATATAATTGGGAGTTGGATGAAAATAGCCCTAAAACTTTGCATTTCTGTAAGATTTTGGGTCTCAAGTCTCCACTGAGGCTGAATTCTTGTGGGTGAGTGTATGTGCGAGCATGTGTGTTTGTGTGTGTGTGTGTGTGTGTGTGCTTTGCATGTGTGTGTGGCTAGCTAGCAGCTATCTCCCCTCGCTCCTAACACAGAAAGGTTGAGAAGAGCCATCTTTCATCTCCTCTGCATCATCACAGCGTCTGCATTATTAATGGCCCTGATTACTGTAATCAAAAATTCTTATTTATTTGGAGGAGTTGGAGGAGGAGGAGAAGGAGGAAGGGGGGTTTGGGGGGGGGGGGGGGGGGGGGGGGGGGGGATGGGAGGCGGCGGTGAGGCCTGGGCTTCTCTCTCCAGACAAAAAACCTTTGGTCTCCAGCTTTAATTTTTCAGAAATAGAGATGCCGCAGTGCCCTATCTTCCCCAAGTTCGGCGCTAAGCTAGTTAGGCTCACATAAACATGCAAATACCGAGGCACAGTCGTTCAAACTTTTTCCTTTTCAGTCTTTGAGCATTTTCACACACACACACACACACACACACACACACACACACACACACACACAGCTGCAGTAAGACGCACACTCACATAGAGGAAACTGTCAATAATAGCATCTTAACGAAGACAATCATCTAGACCTCCAGACAGCCAGAGCGATAAAAAGCAGAACGCACTCATCCTTGCCTTTCATCTGGTTTCGAGCTTCTTTTCCACCTCCTTTCCCTCCTTCAATAAAGTCTGTCTGTCTCCTTGCCTTCCTCATTCTCCTCCTCCTCCTCCTTCTTCTTCTCTCTTGCTTCCTCCACCATCCACTCCACCCTGTCTAATCTTTCCAGGCACTGCCATTTGCATGCAAATAGTCCATTACCCGGTGGCAGGGAGACACAGCCAGGAGCTCACTACTAGGTAATCAAGGACAAAAGAAGTGCAGGAGTGAGGGGAGAAAAGACGTGGGGAGAAAAGGAGAGAAAGACAGAGCAGAGAGAGAGGGAGGGAGCGCTGTGAAAGATCACAGGTGAATTAACGTTCAGAAAGAAAGGCACAAAGCAACTTGGCAGACGGAAGAAAGGAGAGGTGAGGCAAGGAGAGGAGAGGAGAAATTTAGTGCGACTCGCGGAGAGATGACGTGTTTGAAGAGGTGATTGGAGGCAAGGATCTTTGTAATGCTAAAGTTACAAGTTAAGTTGAAGACTAGAATGAGCGGAGTGCAGCTTTGAGAGCGAGAAGGATCAAAGAACACTTTATTGCAGCTTGTCAGCCTGTCAATCTACGACAGGTTTACTGTTAGCATCCGGAGGAAAGGTTTCTCCCTGCATGTTTTGTCTGAATGTTAATGCACGGCTTGCAACAAACAGCTTGTCACTTAGGCAGTGCCCATAAGAGGGCAAATCTGTAACAATTCAAACGAATTAAAAGCATAGCTTGACATTTTGAATATATTTGTTTTCATTATTTTTGCCAGTAGATATTTGTCACATTTTGTCAGTAGATATTGGTCACAGTAAAGGAACAACATCCGTTCTGTATAAATAACGTTTGCATTCCTCACAAGTCTTGCACTTAGATGTGTTTTAAGGAATCTTGCAAAAGCTCAGGGTAGAAACCGTTTTGAACATTGTGAAAAGTGTTGATGAAAATGGTCTTTCAAGAAATGTCAGATATTTTCAATTCATCACTTCAAAGTAAAAAACAAATGTAGCTTAAGGTGCATTGATTTTTTCTCATTGGTTCCAATGTGTAGATTCAACCAATATTGTGTTTGCTTGTTTTTGAACAACTGAAACTATTTTAGCTGGGCGACTGTGGCTCAGTCGGTAGAGTCATCATCCGTCAGTTGGAAGGTAAAGGGTTCGATCCCCAGCTTATGCGAGCAACATATCTGGTGGATCCTTGGGCAAGACACTGAGTAGTGGATGATAATATAAATCCCAGCTCTGAAAAGGTAAGTAGCCACTTATAGTTAGTTAGTATAGGATTTTTAGGGCGGCCCAGTAAACTATTGGAACACAGTTAAAGCAGCTATTGTTTGATCAAAAACCAAAATATTGGACACATTTACCAATTATATTTGCACCACTCTGCAAAATGTTGAGATATTTTATAAGATATGTAAGTAAAGGTAAATGCTAATAACAACTGTTGAAAGTTGTCATCTCTGAAAATGAGCTACTGGCATTACAATAATGTCTGGATTTCTTATTTCAGGTTTCGTACTAAGGTTTTGATGGCCATGTATCCCATTTGATTATAGACTGTGATTCATACAAAAACTAATTGGAAGAGTAATACATTACATTTACAAAGGGTTTTATATAGACATTATGGATTCAAGACAGTTGTTTAAGTGTCATTATTAAATGTCATATTTTCTGATTAAACACAAGTTTCAGCTCCTCTCAAGAGGTGACGACTACAGATGGGACAAATCTGATCAAATATTGGTATCGGGTCCAGTGTTGACGGTTCATCTGAATCAGAAGTCGGATCATAACTGAAAAAAAAAAAAAAAAAGAATCAGTGCGTCTAGTGAGAACCATATAAGAGGAAAGCAATAAGAAATGTTTGCAATGTAAAAGTTAAATCAGTCGACTTTGTCAGTTGCATGGAGAATAAGATTGCTTCCTAATTATGAAAAGGCTGCAAACAGATGATGACATCTCAGGGAAATATCTTCAACAGTTAGTGATGTTACACTGCCTCTCTCGCCCATCATTATGTCCTTGCAGGTAACCTTTTCGCACATAATCCTCAACATTACCTCTCACAGCTTTTGTGTCACCTCCACGTCGGTATCATCCATTAGCTAGTCTCACACTCGGTGCCTCTCTCTCCTCCTCTCGATAGATGCTTGAAGTAGCTAAACTTCTCGTTATAGGAGAAGAAGAAATGCATGAACGTCAAAGGAAATGAGCTCCCCCACCGCAGCCACCTCCGAACTCCTCCTGTCCCCCCTCCTCCTCCTCCTCTCTGCGAGGAAGTTGATTGCGGCCCGTTTGATGTCCTAAACGCAGCGTGCTAAGATTTGCTCTCTGTTCCTCGCCGAGGCCGTTTGAAGCTCTGCATGAGCGACACACATTTTCAACGTTACACTCTGCTTAAACGGGCAATTATTTTTTTCTTCCCCCTTTTTTATGTTTGGCTTTAGAATCATATAAGGAGGAGGGAGGGGTGAGGAGAGACAGGGAGCGATGACTTGCACCCACACATTCCTCTAACTGAGATGTAAATATGCACGGTGCAACGACCTTTCTTCTAAGACAGGCGCTTTACTGTTTCCTAAACTTTTTTTCTGTCACAAGCATTACAGAAATTACACCTCCTGCAGATATCACCAGCATGCACCTATTAAGACCCATATATTACTGTCAGTAGTGCTTGGTTGAACCTGCCTCAACCACTTCTCAGCATCTCTAAGCACTTCATAAGCTTCCTGCTTCTGTCGGCCGTGGGAATATATAAAAGTCCTCCCTGATACAAGTTGATTTAAAGAGGTTTTATTCATTTCATGAAGCGCTACTGAAGTCGCCTCAGGCTCGCTTCTTTCGAACACCCACTACAGCTGCTCCAAGACAGTGGCCCAGTAGGGAAAAAAAAAAAAAAACTCTTTAGCCTTGGACCTGCTCCTCACCCACTCACTCATCTCCATGTGAAGCAAGGTCACTATACTTCTGTAGGTTTATCATTTCACAGACTTGCATTTGACATGCAGTCGATCCAGAGCTCTGGCAGACTGTGATATCTCTTTGGCTACGGGTGTACTGTGGCAGATTGGTAACATATGCAAACACACACACACACGCTCAGGCAAAAATACACACTGAGACACACACACACACACACTTCTCTCAGAGCTTGGCCTGTGCCCAGTAATGCACTCCCCTTTTATGACCCTTGCTTTATGGTTTATTTAAAAAGTAACAGTCCCTTTATAGGTCATTAAAGCAGAAATAAAAGACAGCAGACGGCCTGCAGTGGATAGAGAGAGCAGACGCCAGCCAGATTGGCATGAGACACACACACACACACACACAGAGACGAGTGAACGTAAGAGTGCATCCGAGGCCAAGGGTTGTGGCCTTCTTGGTGAGAGCGAGTGGTTTCACATCATCACTTTGCACATCATTAACCTGTTTGTATTTTGTAGCAACGTGCATATATGCAATAATAAACAGACAGATTCATTACACATCAAGACAGATAGATAAAGATAATTCATGCAAATGCTAAGTTAATGCAAGCACACACTCACAGCAGACATCCTGGCAGACATGCATGATCCACATGTAATTGTATCCGTTGAGCTTGTCTCTCTCTGTCTTTCTCTCGCTCACTTACTCTCTGCTCATTCACACACACTTTGACCTGTGTGTGATGGCAAAATGGGCATGATTAACTGTACAAAAATGTCAGCCAAGAATAATGGCTGAAATGTAATTACTGAACGAGTGAGGTCCATGGAGACATGAGAAAGACGTAGAGGAAAGTAGAGGCAGAGTGAGAGTGGCAGAGGGATAAACAATACATTACTGCTTTCTTTGAGTGTATCAGATGAATGTTATGGATTTATATTAAACACTATTTGGTGCACATGTTCTACAGCATGAGTCCAAATAAATTCGTTGGAATAATTACAGTCATGTGTCCATTAATAGAAGCAACACATTTTATTGGTGCAGAGCATAGACTGTAGTCTGCAGACACATGTTTTGTGTGTTTCCAAAACAGGCATGCTCACATATGTTCCAATGACTTACGGTGACATCTCTGAACTGCTGCATATATCCAATCAGCTTCATGATTGATTATGACTCTGAAGGGCCATTAGAATTACTTGAGAGTATTTCTGGCATCATAAATCTTTATGCGCATCTTCAGTGATGTACAATAAAGAGATTTGCTACTTAGATTATGAACATGTGACGATAAGTGGCGAGAATTAATGGAGAGTAAGGTTGTAAGTGAAGCGCGAGGTCTGCATCGAACATTTTCTGCTGCTTTAGATAAATCTCATTTAATGTAATGTCCCTTGACTAATATTTGAAGAACTGTTGTTTGCACATGTGTTGTTGTTGATAATACAAGAAAGGACAGGGGAAGGGCATGTGGTGTTGTAAATTTCCTTTGCAGAACTTTTTGTTTCTGTGTATTTTGGCGTCCCCTGTGGACAAAGTGGGTCGTCCTATGCCTTTGTTGATTTTGCCCTGTACATGTATAATAGGGTTTTGTGAGGGAAAAATCGCATGCTGCTTTTTTTTTAACAGTCAAAAATGCCACTCTTCTAGAATACGTACAGAAGAAAATGTGGTGCAGTAAATGGTCTCGTCTGACACCTTTCCTGTGGTCGTGGTTACATATATTAACCACTGACTTATTTTAAAAGGAGTTTCTGTATGAATCATTCAAGAGCTTCAAAGCTGGATTCGTTGCTATTTTCTGGAATATTTTTAGAGACAGTTTTGATGCTCTATTTTGCTAATGTGACGTGGGTGTGTATGTGAGAGTGTGTTTTATCAGTGTGTGTCTTCAATTTTTGAAATCGTTTGCTATCAGGAACAGAGCTGCAAAGGTCCTATTCTCTCTCTCCTCTCGCTCTCTCTATCAGATCATCTCTCTCATCTAACCGACCATGGAGTGAGGGGGAGCGAGAGAGAGAGAGAGAGAGAGGCCGCAGAGAGCGAGGCCATAGTCTTATTAGTGATAATGAGAGAGAGCCACTCTGCCAATTTACATCCGTAATCTGATATTAGCTCCTGCCACCCGCACTAAAAGAGCACACGCACATGCACGTGCACAAGCACACACACACGAATGAAGACAGGCGAGCACACATCTGGAGACAGAAGCGCACACACTCACATGTTGGAAATTAGTCATTCATATTCATGAAAAAGAAGCAGAACTGCTTTAGGGTTGAAAAACTATGGTGCCCCTTGAGTACAAAGAAATGCGCTTCAAGAACCAGAAATATGAAAACACATATAGGACTGAACATAATGAGACGGTAACTTCAGTAATGCTAACTTGCTAGCTAGGAAGTTATAATTTCACACTGCAAATGCGTATGTTTCTTCATGGTTGCACTTTAACTTATGGATGCTTCTGTTGAAGTGTATTTTATTTATTTTATTTTTCCTACTTGCATAAGTCTAGTATGCATTACATCATAGGCAGGTTTTGCGGAACATCCCGTCCCATACTATTATGAGGGTGACGATAATGATGATGATATATTAGTATTTGCTCTATTTTTTATTAAGAATATTTTATTAAAGTGCGGTCTGTAAAAGTCTGCTTTGCAGCACATCCAACGTCTCCACTCTCATTTTTTCGCGCAATCTCCCCAAAATAATGAGGTCACCTCCTTTGCACTTTGTCTAATGCATCACTTCACAGGTGCATAATGGTTTGGGTGAAGACAGGAACAAACTCAGGTGCTCATTGTAAAATCCTGCAAACACGCATACATTTAAAACTAGCCACCATAAAGTCACAATATCACATATTGTATGTATATGAAATTCCTCCACAGCCTCTGCTTCTGTATCAAGAATCGGCTAGATGAAAGACAGCAGATACTCTCAGGCAAACACTGAAGGACTCTGTTGAACACTAAAAGTCCTGGCAGCATGTTCATGAATATTCCATCGATGCTGGAGAGGCACAGCTCTCAATCGCTCTCAATCCCTTGTGTTTCAATTAGATCCAAACCACCCAGAATCAGCTAATTGTCGTAAGAATGTAATAAGACGGTGGATTTTGACTTGGAGGGTGACAGAGCATTATGCAAGCCAGAGGGGGAATGTTTTAGATGTAACATCTGACACACTTTAATGCTTACATATTGTCATGTGTAGCAGCTATAGTGTCTGCAATCCCTGTCTTCAAATACAGGCTGCGGTTGTGCTTCTCCCACATCCTCGTTTCAACAGAACTTTTATCATTGAGTTTTGTCTGAGAGTCTGTTGAAGACACCATATGGACCTGCACTGCCACTTTTTTAAAAATTATTATTTCCTTTCCTGATTGGTAAAGAGTTGGTCAATTTCCAAATCAGCTGTGAAAAAAAAGAAATTCTTAAACATTCAAAGATGTAGTTGAGATTTTTTCAGAAGTTTTTAGTCTAAAGTTTGTAAGTTAAAGCTTAAGCAATTTTTCAATTTTAATCCATGAACCTCTAATGTGCATGTTTCGGTAGAGTAAAGTTTTACAGATTTTTTTTTCTTTCTCAGCTTGTCAGCTAAGAATATTTGCGGCTTTTATCAGACCTGTACAATAATGATTAAAAAAAATATATAAGTTTAAGGCTGCTCAAGCAAATAGAAAATTATTTAAACAAAAAAAAGTGGCATGTTTCAGCCCCATTCTTGTAGTCAAAATCAATCAATTCATCACTGAATGAGAAAATTATCCACAGCTTAATTAATGAGGAAAAAACTGTCTTTTAATGCACGTACATTCATGCAAAGATACAATTTGCTGGCTGATTAGTTAAAAGAACAGGTTTTTATTCCTCAAGTCTTTAAAGGATCGAAAGCCTTTTTAAGTAAAGCTGTTATGCAGTGTCGCAGATTCATCTTTATTCTCC